>NC_042615.1:718871876-719204134 GCF_901001135.1 Rhinatrema bivittatum | reverse complement strand
CATGTGTACCTGCTACTTATTTCACATGGAGATACTATTTTTATGCACAAAACCTCTTTCTAAATTTACTCTCCATAGTTTTAAATTACACATGAAAATTGCTGGTCAGTGACAACCCTTTTGGCTCAGAAAGAATCAAATTCACAGCTGAAATTTTGCTCGGCTATATGAAAATACAGTAGTTAACCTTAGTCACTGCAATTTAGTCATAGCAATGCTGCTTTAAAAGAGGAATAGACTTCTAACAATTGATGGTGGTAGGCTGTACTCCTCTGGTAAGAAACACATCCCAGTAGCTTAAATTATACAGAAATGAAACATATGTTTGGGTAGGCTACATGTGTTGTTTTCTAACTTCAGAATTTAAAATTGCACTGCCTTGAGCATAAATGGCATGAAGATCACAACAGGCTGATTATCATACCTGACACCTACTCACAGGAAGTGTGACATCAGGGGAGAAAACCTTTGATTTTTTTTCTGTTTTACTTTTTTTTTTTAACCAATCATGACATGATACATTTCTTTCTAGAGCTATCATTGTTACTAAAAAAAAAAAAAAAACACCAAGAAAAACAATTATGCAAATGCATGGATGTTAGAGGGTAAAAGAAGTAAAAAAAAATTCTCACTACAGTGTAATCAATGCAGAATTACTGCTATGATACCATGGAAACAAAGGCAAGAGAACTAGCTTCTAGCACTGAATACAAATTAACAGCCAAAGCTTCTCTTCATGATTGAAAAAAAGGTTGCTAGGACAACTTACAAGGTTGGCTCAAGCTATCAAAGTTAATTAAAAAATGAGATCCAACTAGATTTTACATGTTAAAAATATATTTGTATGTATACACACATTTATGCAGACATTTGCAATATACTAGTAGATTTCAAAATCTGCAGATTAAACAATGGAGTCTGTCTGTGTATGTGTATAAGAGAGAAGGAGCCTACCTCTGTGTGTGTGTGAGAAATGGAGCCTGCCTCTGGGGCTGATGCAATATAGTGCGCTGAGCTGAGCGCACTGTTAACCTGCAGTTGGACACGGGTAGAATAGGCGCTAATCAATCCCCTAATGCAATAAGGGGATTAGCACATATTCAATGTGCATCCAATGCGCAGTGAATCTATTAGCGCTCATCAGATGCAAATGCATGTGAATGAGGCTATTAGGCATTCACTCCGATGCAAAAACACAAAAATGTGTGTCTCGGACCCACATTTAACTGTCATCTATTAACGCCTGCCTGGAGCAGGCTTGATAGCTGAGCTTATCAAAAACAAGTACAGAAAAGCAGGAAAAAACTGTTTTTTCTGTACTGCCTCCTACTTAATATCATTGTGATATTAAGTAGGTTGAAAAATTAAAGAAACAAAAAAAAGTTAAAAAAAAAAATAGACAGTTGGGTTCAGGAAACGGCGCTCGACTGACAATCGTTCTCTTCCTGAACTCTTGGCGTCGGTTTTCCTTACCGGCGGACAGCCGAGTAACGAAAACCGCCGCCGATAAACCCAGCATTGATTTTTGTGACTGCCGTCCGCCGGTAAGGATAACCGATGCTGGGTCTATCGGCGTCGGTTTTCGTGACGGCCGGAGTTTCGGATTCGGTTTTCCTTGCTGGCGGATGGCCAAATCACAAAAACCAATTGGGTTCTCGTTAGCAAGGAGCTGCTAGGGCCATGCAAGCGACCCTAGCGCCTCCTTGCTAACTTGACCCCCTAATTTAAATATTGCATGACGCTCCCCTTGGGAGCGCCTGGGGTGTGTTAAGAGAGTAGGCGCTGACTGTTCAGCGCCCGCTTTCTACGTGAATTTATTGCATCGGCCCCTCTGTGTGTGTGCATGTGAGAGAGAGAGGGAGGGAGCCCATCTATCAGGCCAAGGCAGTTATCTGGCTGCTAAGAAAATTTTCGCTAGTTTTCAGCGCACATTTTTAGCTCCTAGATTATAATTTTTTTAACCACTGATGCAATAAGCTAATGCTAAACAGGCCGGACACACATTTTAATTCAGGAAGGGAGAAGGCATCTGTTCTGGGTTCAGACTGTGAACACTGGCATTCTGCCTGGGCACTTGAACCCGGGGGCTACACTGGGAATTACCTAAGGGACTTATCACCTGCATGCACACAGGACTACCTCAGAGGTTTATCCGGTGTAAACATACGCACAATTACTGGGATTCTACCCAGCAGCTTGAACCCAGGAGCTTATTTCCCACACAAATACACTCAAGCACACTCAGTGCATCACAGTTCCAGGTATTTATGATGGGTTTACTTAAGCAATAACAGGAGAAAACAAGTATTACCCAGCAAGTATATAAACAAAACAATTTTTATTCTAAATTACTTTACATAATAATAAAATTCCATATATCAAAAAATATTACAAATATGCCGCTTGTGCAAGATTACATGCATTTACGTGAAAGCTCATTAAAAGGATGTCAAAGTCCATTTCTCAAAAGGAAGATAGTCTTAGTGCAGTACCTAACACCTCCAAAAAGGGGAATACAATATGAAAAAGTCTCTGAATGACTTGTAAATAGGAACATAGTAGATGACTCCTTCATATCACAATTTGTAACGTGATATCAAACTTTAGAAGAGTAATTTATCTGGCAAAGTAACAGCAAACTGCACCAGATAGCCAGAAACGTACTGACTTAGGCCTGGATTTTCTAAGTTCGCAGAACTTAGAAAATCCGGTGGTAACGGGGGGCGGGGAAGCAAAGCAGGGGGCGGGCCTGCGAAAGCCGGCAGCGATCGCACCACCGCGGTGCTATCACTGCCGGCTTTCGCAAACCAATAGCATCACCGTGAAAAGTGGCGCTATTGGCCGCTTTACTGACAGCGATAAGGCTCCTTACCTTTTCGCCGTCAGCGATGTCTTCGCGGCGTCCGCCCACATACCGCCCCGACTCCTCCCCTTCTGGTGTGGATGCCGCCCAGAACCCGCCCCGATCTAGGTATCGCACCTTTGGAAAATGACCCCCTTAATGTGGCTATCTGGCGGCTACTTCCTGCTGCCAGATGGACGATAAATCAGAACTTATCCAGCTAAGTGCCAACAACCGCTGTTGGTAATTATCCAGTTAAATGGTGGCAGTTGCTGGCACTTACCCAGAGAGTTGATGACTAGTTTTTTCAAGTTTTTAAAACTTTTTTACTATTTTTTTCATAGTGCTGGAAATTTAACTCCAGCCCTGACCTAGGAGTTAAGTTTCCAGTAAGGGCACTAAGGCACTCCGACCCCTGCTGTACACCCAAGATCTCCGCACAGTGATCCAAGCCACCCTTACCTCCAAACTGGACTGTTGTAATGCCCTCCTCCTAGGGCTCCCCTTATCTTCAATAAAACCCCTTCAACTTTTGCAAAACGCCACTGCAAGGCTCATTACCAACACACGCATACACGAACATATTACCCCTGTCCTCAAGGATCTACATTGGCTTCCCATCCTTTTCCGTATACACTACAAGACCCTGACCATAGTACACAAATCTATCCACACACACAACTCCAACTGGCTTGACCTCCCTTTCACTGCTCCCCTGTCCTCCCGAGCCACCAGATCTGCCAACAAAGGTAATCTACATGTACCGTCCTTGAAGGCAGCTCATCTCTCATCCACCCGTGACCGCTCCATATCCATTGCCGGCCCCGCCCTCTGGAACTCCCTACCCGTCCACTTGCGCCTTGAACCCTGCGCCATCAAATTCAAAAAGAAACTAAAAACATTCCTGTTCAACCAAGCCTACACAGAATAGACCCTCCCTTCCCTCTATTGCTCATACCCCCTAGGTGACCGCCCTTTTCCTTATATTAAGGAATCTAATCACAATGTACATTGTTGTCTTCTTGTTATGACCTCTTGTTGATTTCTTGTTGTTTAATCTATTTTCCCTACTGCTCTAGGTTAACCCCCTGCCCAGTTCGCCTCCCCTGTTGAAATGTACTTCTAAATCTTTTGTTAATATGTGAACCGGTATGATGTCCCCACTAATACCGGTATATAAAAGTTTCTAAATAAATAAATAAATAAATAAATTTCCATGCAAGGGCACAAAGCCTCCCATTTAGGAATGCGCATTTTCTAGGCACCTTGCTGCATGGGTGGTAAGTTTTGTGCCCAGAAAATGCGCGTTGAGATGCACACAGATGCCTACCTGTGTGTGTGTGTCTCTGTGTGTATATATAAGAGAGAGAAAAAAGTTTATGTCCCCTCCCCCCTCAAGCCTGTCCCACTTCAAGGTGACTGGCAGTAGAAATCAAATGTTCCCAGGTATGGAGAGAGGAACATTTTTCAATCCTTATTAGTATTAATTATTGGATATTTGATGTGTCTGCTATTTTGAAATATTTTATTGCTGTTTGGAAAATTTTTAAAAATTTGTGTAAGAGTCGTTAAATATAGAATGTTAATTCTATTCATGACCTGCTTGGAACAATTATTCTTTTTTTTTTACTTTAGTTTTGCTATTATAATATGTATTCATTTTAATTTTTTTTTAAATTGGGAATGATGGTGTTTCTGTTTTTCCATTGTTGCTCTGGATACAGAGTCCAGCTTGTTCTGGTTTGTACTTCAGTTCTTATCTGCACGTTTCTATTTATATTGTATGGTCTACTTATTCTGAACTAGGTGAAGGTCTGTAAACTAGTAATTTATTAAATTATTCCTTTCTGTGCTGACTAGGATAATTTTAATTTCAAAGGAGATAGCTCCTGCCCACTTCCCTTGTTAGATGCAGAGGAATGCAAATGCCAAATATTCCTTTGAAGCCAAGAAAAGAGTCATTGTCACTTACGTGTGCTTACATTCTCTTTGAAATCCCTTTGATATTTCAAGGAGGTGTTTTGGCTTGAAGCCAGTGCTGTATTGTTTGCTACATGACACTGACACCCAGTTGACTTGACTGGAAAGAAAAGATACTTGAATTTATTATAAGTAACTTTCTATGAAATGCAATTTCACCCGTAGATTCATCAAAATGCTGTAAATTTCGCATTAATAATGCCTGCAATAAGGAAAAGGGGTGTGGTTAGGGCAATTTTACAGTTATTACAATGTGCTGAAGAAAGGAGGCTTGAGGAGGGGATCTTTGAGGAGGGGTGCTGGTGCAATGCTGCTCGCGGTCAGGCCCGCTAGCAGCCTCTCACCTCCCTCGCCGGCCCCGCTGCTTCCTGTGGCTTGGTACTGATGCTGTTGGCCACTTCCATGCGGCTCAGATGATGCCGATGCCGCCATCCTCTTTGCGGCAGGAGCACTACCGCTGCTTTTCTCTTCATGACCCGGGTGCCGCCGACGCCTCTCTGAGTTTAGCTAAAGAATATGAAAAAAAAGCCTTAATTAAGCAAATCTCATACCTTAACAGGAAAACTACACTGATTAGAAGCCATTTAATTTGACAAGTCCATTTCACAAGAAACCCAAAATTTCACTCAGCAGATAGATTCAGCTCAAATAGGGAATGTAATAAAAGCTTATATCATAAAAATGATACTTATCACAGTTCATTCTCTTGTACTGAATCTGACAATTGGCAAGTGCTTCAACAGTATAACTGATATCTCCTATGTCACTCTGCCTTGCTGCTATAAGAACATAAGAACATAAGAAAATTCCATACTGGGTCAGACCAAGGATCCATCAAGCCCAGCATCCTGTTTCCAACAGTGGCCAATCCAGGCCACAAGAACCTGGCAAGTACCCAAAACCTAAGTCTATTCCATGTTACCATTGCTAATGGCAGTGGCTATTCTCTAGGTGAACTTAATAGCAGGTAATGGACTTCTCCTCCAAGAACTTATCCAATCCTTTTTTAAACACAGCTATATTAACTGCACTAACCACATCCTCTGGCAACAAATTCCAGAGTTTAATTGTGCGTTGAGTAAAAAAGAACTTTCTCCGATTAGTTTTAAATGTGCCCCATGCTAACTTCATGGAGTGCCCCCTAGTCTTTCTACTATCCGAAAATGTAAATAACCGATTCACATCTACCCATTCTAGACCTCTCATGATTTTAAGCACCTCTATCATATCCCCCCTCAGTCGTCTCTTCTCCAAGCTGAAAAGTCCTAACCTCTTTAGTCTTTCCTCATAGGGGAGTTGTTCCATTCCCCTTATCATTTTGGTATCCCTTCTCTGTACCTTCTCCATCGCAATTATATCTTTTTTGAGATGCGGCGACCAGAATTGTACACAGTATTCAAGGTGCGGTCTCACCATGGAGCAATACAGAGGCATTATGACATTTTCCGTTTTATTCACCATTCCCTTTCTAATAATCCCCAACATTCTGTTTGCTTTTTTGAATGCCGCAGCACACTGAACCGACGATTACAATGTGTTAACCACTATGACACCTAGATCTCTATCTTGGGTTGTAGCACCTAATATGGAACCCAACATTGTGTAATTATAGCATGGGTTATTTTTCCCTATATGCATCACCTTGCACTTATCCACATTAAATTTCATCTGCCATTTGGATGCCCAATTTTCCAGTCTCACAAGGTCTTCCTGCAATTTATCACAATCTGCTTGTGATTTAACTACTCTGAACAATTTTGTGTCATCTGCAAATTTGATTATCTCACTCGTCGTATTTCTTTCCAGATCATTTATAAATATATTGAAAAGTAAGGGTCCCAATACAGATCCCTGAGGCACTCCACTGTCCACTCTCTTCCACTGAGAAAATTGTCCATTTAATCCTACTCTCTGTTTCCTGTCTTTTAGCCAGTTTGCAATCCACGAAAGGACATCGCCACCTATCCCATGACTTTTTACTTTTCCTAGAAGCCTCTCATGAGGAACTTTGTCAAACGCCTTCTGAAAATCCAAGTATACTATATCTACTGGTTCACTTTTATCCACATGTTTATTAACTCCTTCAAAAAAGTGAAGCAGATTTGTGAGGCAAGACTGGCCCTGGGTAAAGCCATGCTGACTTTGTTCCATTAAACCATGTCTTTCTAAATGTTCTGTGATTTTGATGTTTAGAACACTTTCCACTATTTTTCCTGGCACTGAAGTCAGGCTAACCGGTCTGTAGTTTCCCGGATCACCCCTGGAGCCCTTTTTAAATATTGGGGTTACATTTGCTATCCTCCAGGTACAATGGATGATTTTAATGATAAGTTACAAATTTTTACTAATAGGTCTGAAATTTCATTTTTTAGTTCCTTCAGATCTCTGGGGTGTATACCATCCGGTCCCGATGATTTACTATTCTTCAGTTTGTCAATCAGGCCTACCACATCTTCTAGGTTCACCGTGATTTGATTCAGCCCATCTGAATCATTACCCATGAAAACCTTCTCCATTATGGGTACCTCCCCAACATCCTCTTCAGTAAACACTGAAGCAAAGAAATAATTTAATCTTTCCGCGATGGCCTTATCTTCTCTAAGTGCCCCTTTAACCCCTCGATCATCTAACAGTCCAACTGACTCCCTCACAGGCTTTCTGCTTTGGATATATTTAAAAATGTTTTTACTGTGAGTTTTTGCCTCTACAGCCAACTTCTTTTCATATTCTCTCTTAGCCTGTCTTATCAATGTCTTACATTTAACTTGCCAATGTTTATGCTTTATCCTATTTTCTTCTGTTGGATCCTTCTTCCAATTTTTGAATGAAGATCTTTTGGCTAAAATAGCTTCTTTTACCTCCCCTTTTAACCATGCCGATAATCGTTTTGCCTTCTTTCCACCTTTCTTAATGTGTGGAATACATCTGGACTGTGCTTCTAGAATGGACATTTTTTACTTTTGTAGCTGTTCCTTTCAGTTTTTTTCTAACTATTTTTCTCATTTTATCAAAGTTTCCCTTTTGAAAGTTTAGCACAAGAGCCTTGGATTTGCACACTGTTCCTCTTCCAGTCATTAAATCAAATTTGATCATATTATGATCACTATTGCCAAGCGGCCCCACCACCATTACCTCTCTCACCAAGTCCTGTGCTCCACTGAGAATTAGATCTAAAATTGTTCCCTCTCTCATCGGTTCCTGAGCCAATTGCTCTATAAAGCTATCATTTATTCCATCCAGGAACGTTATCTCTCTAGCGTGACTCGATGATACATTTACCCAGTCAATATTGGGGTAATTGAAGTCTCCCATTATTACCACACTACCAATTTGGTTAGCTTCCCTAATTTCTCTTAGCATTTCACTGTCCATCTCACCATCTTGACCAGGTGGACGGTAGTATACCCCTATCACTATAGTCTTCCCTGACACACAAGGGATTTCTACCCATAAAGATTCAATTTTGTATTTAGTCTCATGCAGGATGTTTATCCTGTTGGACTCTATGCCATCCCGGACATAAAGCGCCACACCTCCTCCCGAGTGCTCCTCTCTGTCATTGTGATATAATTTGTACCCCGGTATAGCACTGTCCCATTGGTTATCCTCTTTCCACCATGTCTCTGAGATGCCAATTAAGTCTATGTCATCATTCACTGCTATACATTCTAATTCTCCCATCTTACAACTTAGACTTCTGGCATTAGCATACAAACATTTCAAAGTTTGTTTTTTGTTTGTATTTTCATTCTGCTTTTTAATTGATAGGGATAAGTTAGAATTTTTTAGCTCAGGTGAGTTTTTAGTTACAGGCACTTGGACTAGTTTTCTAATTATTGGAACCTCACTGTCGGGATGCCCTAATTCTAATGCCCTAATTCTAATTCTAATACTCCGCATGCTATACTTTGGGGGTCTCTCTGCCACTCAGGCTTTCTGCCATATACAGATTGTGCACATTGAGGTTCTTTCTTTTACTCTGCCTTGCTGCCATACCCCAGACCTTACACCCTGAGATGTTACATAGAAACATAGAAATGATTGCAGAAGAAGACCAAATGGCCCATCCAGTCTGCCCAGCAAACTTTCACACTTTTTTTTTCTCATACTTATCTGTTACTCTTGGCCCTTATTAGTAACTTTTTGGTTCTAGCTACCTTCCACCCCTGCCAATGATGTAGAGAGCAGTGCTAGAGCTGCATCTAAGTGAAGTATCTAGCTTAATTGGTTAGGGGTAGTAACGTCCGTAATAAGCAAGCTACTCCCATGCTGATTTGTTTACCCAGCCTGTGCAATTCAGTCCTTGTTGGTTGTTGTCTGAATATAAATCCTCTTTTCTTTATTCCACCCTGCCATTGAAGCAGTGAGCTGCACTGGATATATATTCCAAGTGAAGTATCAGGCTTAATTGATTCGGCGTAGTAACCGCCATAACAAACAAGCTATACCCATACTTATTTGTTTACCCAGACTATATAATTCAGTTCTTGTTGGTTGTTTCCTGAATATAAATCCTCTTTTCCTCTTTCCCCCCTGCCGATGAAGCAGAGAGCTATGCTGGATATGCATTGAAAGTGAAATATCAGTCTTTCCCCCCTGCCGTTGAAGCAGAGAGCTATGCTGGATATGCATTGAAAGTGAAGTATCAGACTTATTTGGTTTGGGGTAGTAACTGCTGCAACAAGCAAGCTACTCCCCCACTTTTTTGTGAATGCAAATCCTTTTTTCCACATTTCCTCTTGCTGTTGAAGCATAGAGCAATGTTGGAGTCCCATTAACAGTGAGTATGTTTATTGAATAAGGGTATTAATCTCCAGGTAGTAGCTGTCATTCCCGCAAGCCACTCCATGCCTCTTCACTTCATTCACATCCTCTAGACCAGGGGTCAGGAACCTATAGCTCGCGAGCCAGATGTGGCTCTTTTGATGGCTGCATCTGGCTCGCAGACAAATCTTTAATAAAAAAGTAAAAATCTAACAAAACCTCCCACCCTCCTGACACCCCCCAAGACCTCCAAAATTAATTTACTACAACCCCTCCCCCAAACCTGCCAGAAGTCCCTGGTGGTCCAGCGGGGGTCCAGTAGCGGTCCGGGAGCGATCTCCTGGACTTGGGCTGTCGGCTGCCAGTAGTCAAAATGGCACCGACGGCCCTTTGCCCTCACTATGTCACTGGGGTCGACCAATGGCGGTGGTAGCCCCTGTGACATAGTAAGGGCAAAGGGCCGTCGGCTGCCAGTAATCAAAATGGCGTCGACGGCCCTTCGCCCTTACTATGTCACAGGGGCTGCCGCCACCATTGGTCGACCCAGTGACATAGTGAGGGCAAAGGGCCGTCGGCGCCATTTTGACTACTTGCAGCCGACAGCCCAAGTCCAGGAGATCACTCCCGGACCGCTCCTGGACCCCTGCTGGACCACCAGGGACTTTTGGCAGGTCTTGGGGGGGGGGGGGGTCAGGAGGGTGGGGGGGGGGTTGTAGTAAATTAATTTTGGATGTCTTGGGGGGTGTCAAGAGGGTGGAGGGTTTTGTTAGATTTTTACTTTTTTATTAAAGATTTGTCTGCGAGCCCTGGGGCCCCACTGGACCACCAGGGACTTTTGGCAGGTCTTGGGGGGGCGTCAGGAGAGTAGGGGGTTGTAGTAAATTAATTTGGTAGGTCTTGGGGGGTCAGGAAGGTGGGGGGGGTTGTAGTTAGTATGGCTCTCACGGAATTATATTTTAAAAAATGTGGCGTTCATGGCTCTCTCAGCCAAAAAGGTTCCCAACCCCTGCTCTAGACTTTATGAATCCACAGTATTTATCCCATGCCCCTTTGAAATCCTTTACAGTTTTGGTCTTCACCACTTCCTCCGGAAGGGCATTCCAGGCATCCAGCACCCTCTCCGTAAATAAATACTTCCTGACATTGGTTCTGAGTCTTCCTCCCTGGAGCTTCAAATCGTGACCCCTGGTTCTGCTGATTTTTTTCCAATGGAAAAGGTTTGTCATTGTCTTTGGATCATGAAACCTTTCAAGTATCTGAAAGTCTGTATCATATCACCTCTGCTCCTCCTTTCCTCCAGGGTATACATATTTAGATTCTTCAATCTCTCCTCATAAGTCATTCGATGAAGACCCTCCACCATTTTGGTCGCCCTTCTCTGGACCGCCTCCATCCTGTCTCTGTCCATTTAGATACGGTCTCGAGAACTGAGCACAGTAGTCCAGGTGATGCCTCACCAAGGACCTGTACAAGGGGATAATCACTTCCCTTTTCTTACTCGATATTCCTTTCTCTATGGAGCCCAGTATTCTTCTGGCTTTAGATATCGCCTTGTCACATTGTTTCACCGACTTCAGATCGTTAGACACTATCACCCCAAGGTCTCTCTCTTGCTCCGTGCACATCAGCCCTTCACCCCCCATCGAATATATTCTTTTGGATTTCAACACCCCATATGCATGACTCTGCACTTCTTGGCATTGAATCTCAGCTGCCATATCTTCGACTATTCTTCAAGCTTCCTTAAATCCCGTCTCATTCTCTCACTCCTTCCGGCACATCCACTCTGTTGCAGATCTTAGTGTCATCCACAAAAAAACAAACCTTACCTTCTATCCCATCCGCAATGTCGCTCACAAAGATTTTGAACAGGACCGGTCCCAACACCGATCCTTGCGGAACTCCGCTTAACACTGCTCTCTCTTCAGAGTAAGTTCCATTTACCATCACACATTGTCTTCTGTCCGACAACCAGTTTGCAATCCAGGCCACCGTCTCGGCACTCACTCCTAAGCTTCTCATTTTATTCACCAGCCTCCTGTGCAGGACCGTATCAAAAGCTTTGCTAAAATCCAAGTAGATGACATTGAGTGCTCTTTCTCGATCCAATTCCTTAGTCACCCAATCAAAAAAGTCGATCAGATTTGTCTGACAGGACCTTTCCTTGGTGAAACCATGCTGCCTCTGGTCCATCAATTCTGCTGCTTGTAGATAGTTCACAATTCTTTCCGTCAGCAGCGACTCCAATACCTTTCCCACCACCAAGGTAAGGCTAACCAGCCTGTAGTTTCCAGCTTCCTGTCTGCTCCCACTCTTGTGAAGCGGAACCACCGTCTCTCTTCTCCAATCACTCAACACTACTCCTGTTTCCAGGGAGCTATTGAACAGGTCACACAGCGGAGCTGCCAGCTGCCAGCAGATCTCTGAACTCCCTCAGTACCCTGGGATGAACCTCATCAGGCCCCATGGCTTTGTCCACCTTCAGTTTTCCTAGCTCTTCCCATACATTCTCTTCCATAAACGGAGTTTCATCCATTCCGCTTCCCTCCACTCTAGGGGCTGCTTTACACCTCTCATGTTGCTTTGGTGCCACTATTTGTGCTAATGCCTTTCTCAATGCCTTTAGATTTTTCCTGCCATCTTTACTGCTTTGCTGCTGCGTCCTGTTGCCTTAAGGTACTGACGCTACTCTTAATGCCACTTTCCCTCTCATGCTGCTTCGAGAGTTCATGCCACTCTTGTTGTTGCCCTCTTTTGAAGCCTTGAGGTGGTCTTCCCACTCTTGCTGCTTCTTTGCTCCTGACAATGCTGTGGAGAACTCCTGCCATTGCTGATATCCCTTTGCCCTGTTATGGATCCATAGGCTATTCAAATCACTTTTGGTGCCACTTTGACACAGTCTAGGTTCCTTGTAATTCTTTCCCCATTTTGATGATTTCTTCCCACAATTTTCATGAGACTTGATGAGAAAAACCCCAATTCTGGAGCCTGAATAGGCTGCAATGCCTTCCTCATTGACTTTAATGGGAAACAAAAAACAAACAAATACTTTTTTTAAAATTTTGAAACTAATGAAATGAATTGAAGTCCCCATGAAATGAATGAACTACAAAAAATTAATTTTTTTCTGCACATCCCTAATGTCTACAGTAGCCTGGTTTGTTCTATTTTTCTAATAAGAGATATATTGTTGTTTTAGGGCCTGATGTAATATTTGCAGTCTTGCCTTTTACATGTGAGTGCTGATGGCGTTGTTTTAGTATGGGAGATTTCCTATACTGTAATTGTAATTCAGAATACTCATGGCTTTCTAGGGGCTAAGCCCACATCCAATATGTGTTATAATAAGCCTAATGCTATATAAGTTCCAAATGTCTTTTGCATAGTTTTCTGGTTTGCACCTTAGCTGAATTTATGGTCAATAAAATAGTGCCAGCCATGGTGCCATATTTACATACCAGCAGGTAGGACGGGCCGGGGTGCCTGAGGATTGTTCCTGCCCCATTTAGGAATTTTGAGCCTACGGATGGGATAAGATACTTAGTTTTGAAGGGGTGTCAATTTTGAAAGTTTGGATTGCCGAAGGGAGCAGGGCTTTTTTTTTGGTGGGGAAAAGGTGCCTGGGTCAGTTTGTGAGACTGACAGATTTTCTGTTGTATATTGGATATTGACAAAACAATAAAAATTAAGTGTTAAAAAAAGGAAATAGAAGAAGGAGGCAACAGTTTAGTAATTGTGTGCATAGGACAGCAAAAACACTAGCACCGACCTTGGCCCTAACTTGTTTAATGTTTCTTCATAAGGGAGACATTTTAGCCCTTTTATCATTTTTGTTGACCTTTTATAGTTCTGCTTTATCTTTTTAAAGATGGACCAATGAGACCTGCCCACAATACTCAATGTGTAGTCACACCATAGATTTATGTAGAAACATTATGATATTCTCAGTTTTATTTTCAATTTCTTTCAGAATAATTCAAATCATTCTATTTGCATTTGTGACCGCTGATGCACACTGAGCTGAGGAGTTTGGCAGATCTGAGGTCCTGTCCTAATGTGGAACCCAGTATTGCATGCATATAATTAGGATTGTTTTTCTCTAGGTACATTATTTTACATTTATACATATTAAATTTAATTTGCTCTTTAGATTTCCATGTTCCCAGTCTTACAAGGTCATCCTCAATTCCTCACTGTTCGTTTTTAAGTACATTGAATAATTATGAACCATCTGCAAATTTGATCACATAATTCATTGCTACCTTTTCCAAAACATTAATGAATTTGCAAGGATTAAGCCTCATGAGGTCATCTTTGGTACAAAGTTTTCTTCAAAATGATGCCGTCTGGTGGAAGGATGCACCTCAGTGACATCACTGCAGTACTGACCTCCTGAGTGGATGATGCTATATTAATGTATAGCCGAACATCAGAATGATACTGTTCGCTTGGGAGGAAGGGGCTGCATTGATGCCACTGGTCTACATCATTTTAAAGAGAACATCGGACCAAAGAAGACCTCATGAGGCCTTGGCCTAGGCCTGAGCCACAGGAAAAGGCTTCAGGCAAGTCCCTGGAATTGGTGATAAGACTTAATCTTGGCCAGGCCCTGGAGTCAGGCCTGGGGCTAGGATTAGGTATTGGTAACAATACCCAGCTTAGGCCATGCCCTGGCATCAGGTTTTAATTACTGGTGAGAGGAGTAGCTTATATGTGACCAACCCTTTGGTTTGTCACTAGATGGCCCTAGGTCCATTACCATCTGGACTAGTAACATCATGGGATTTTCCATTCTCTTTGTCTTTCCACTGAGTTGACTGGATTGGCTATTCCAGGGCATAAGGCACAGTTAGAGAAGTACAGATTGTGGCCATTTTGAGTTAGAGGTTGACAAGTAAGGAGCTGTTTTTGTTTTTTCCCTGTTGAGCTGGGCCTACTAACCCAGCTTGGTATTTTCTTGTGTTTAGAGGAGATCCCTTCTCAGTACACTCCCTGTCTGAGAGGGTCTGCCTCCTTTTTATAGAGAGTTAAGGTTTTTGTAGATTTTGGTCCAATTTTGATACGTTTTCTTATTCTGGGGAATAACCTGTGGCTTGGGAAGGAGCAACCCCCTCTAATCATGAGAGCAAGCGCTGGAGACCTGTGAGCAACCCCTTCTACCCCACAGAGGAAGCAAGACCAGTGACAGCACTACCCAGTGTGAGATATTTTGGATAGAGACTTTTGGATATTTCTCCCTTTTTGGTCATTTATTATTATTTTTATTTTTAATTTTTATATACCGAGGTTCTTATAGAGACTACAAATCACTCCGGTTTACATATAACAATAAACTGCCCAACAGAGATAAGGGGCTTTACATAGAACAGTGGCACATATGTAACAATATAACTGGATGACAATATAACAAAATGATAATAAATATTATAGATTAACATTGTAATTAATAAAATTATGTAATATAATCTGTATAATTTAACTATTTAACTTGGATATAGTGACATAGAACCATGCCAGATGTAAATAATACGATAAAATGAGTTTTTGAATTTTTGAACTTAGATATTGTAGTCCAGTTGCAGAGGAAAATATAAATAAAAATAAGACGAATTTTTAGAACTCAAAGATTGTAGTCCAGTTGCAGAGACCTGAAGGTAGGACTTGGTACATTGACCTAAATTAGGGGGATACTTCTTATTTGGGAAGGCTTTCCGTCTTGGTAGGATTGAGAGACTGGGAAGGCTTGTTGGAAAAGAAGAGTCTTTAGTCTTTTTTTGAACTCTTGATGATTGGGTTCAAGTCTTAGATTTGGGGGGAGCATGTTCCACTGGTGGGGGCCTGCTAAGGATAGCGCTCTTTTGCTCAGTGATGATTTTACTTGTTGGGCTTGCAGTGTTCCTTTGTAAGCGCTTCTGATTGGTCTAGAAGATGTGTGTGGTTGGAGTAGAGAGCTTAACGTGATGGGAGCTATTTTGTTTGTCGCTTTGTGGATGATTGTGAGTACCTTATAGAGTATCCTTTGTTTAATGGGAAGCCAATGTAGGTTACTAAGGATTGGGGTGATGTGATCTTTTTTGTTAGTGCTTGTTAGAATTCTGGCAGCAGAATTCTTTACCATCTGTAATGGTTTGATCGTGTTGTTGGGAAGACCTAGTAGCAGGGAGTTGCAATAGTCGAGCTTAGATAATATAATGGATTGTAGTACTAGCCTGAAGTCGGAGAAGTAAAGGAGGGGTTTAAGTTTTTTGAGGACTTGCAGTTTGTAAAAGCAGTCCTTTGTGGTATTGTTTAAGAACTTTTTTAGGTTAAGATGATTGTCAAGCCATGCTCCAAGGTGTCTGACGTCAGTTGAGAACATGTTATTAGCATTTGGTAGAGAGAGGCTAGAAGAGATTGTAAGGGGATCTTGAGAGACAATGAGCATCTCGGTTTTATTGGCATTCAATACTAGGTTGAGGCTTGAGAGTAATTCCTTAATGGGCTGTAGGCATTCGTTCCAGTAAGTGATGGTTTTTTGAAGGGATTCTGTAATCGGGAGAAGGATTTGAATGTCGTCTGCATAGAGGTAATGGGTAAGCTTGAGGTTTGAGAGTAGGTGGCAGAGAGGGAGGAGGTAGATATTGAATAGGGTGGGAGAAAGTGAGGATCCTTGCGGGACTCCTTGTTCTGTAAGGATTGGATGCGATTCTTTGTTGTTTATCCTTACTTTGTAGAATCTGTTGCTTAGGAAGGAGTGAAACCATCTGAGGGCTGTGCCTTTGATCCCTATATTAGCTAGTTGGTCTATAAGTGTAGTATGTTTTACCGTATCAAACGCCGCAGAAAGATCAAGTAGAACCAGCAGGTAAGATTGTTTTTTCTCGAGGTTCACGAGGATGGTATCAGTGAGCGATAATAAGAGAGATTCGGTGTTTAGTCGTTTTCGGAAGCCATATTGAGCCGGGGATAGAATGTTATGATCTTCCAGATATTCTGACAGTTGCTTGTTGACAATTTTTTCCATCAGTTTGGCGATGAGTGGTAAGTTTGCGATAGGTCGGAAGTTAGCTGGGTCTGATGGAGAAGCGTTTGGTTTCTTTAGTAATGGTTTCAGGATTGCCAATTTTAACTGATTAGGAACTAAGCCTTGAGACAGGGATGTGTTGATAATTTCTGCTATTGGTTTTGAGATGGTGTTTGGTATGGCAATGAGGAGATTTGTTGGTAATGGGTCTGATGGGTGTGAGGATAGTTTGAGTTTTTTGAGTGTATTTTCAATCTCCAGAGAAGAAGTGAGCTCGAATGAGTCCAGGCTTGTGTTTTGTTGCGGCACTGTTGTAAGATGGTGTGTTAAGGTGGGGCTGTTGGATGTGATTGAATGGGTAAGGTTAGTGATTTTTGTCTTGAAGTAGTTGGCTAGTTCGTTTGCTTTGTTGAGAGCTTGGTGGTCTGGGATAGTGGGAGGAGATGGTTTGGTTAAAGAGGAGACGTAAGAGAAAAGAGCCTTTGAGTCGAAAATGAAGTTGTGTATTTTTTTTGCGTAGAATTCTTTCTTTGTTCTAAGGATAGTAATCCTGTAGGTGTTGAGGTGGGATTTGTAGATGGTTTGTGTCGAAGTGGTTGAGTTTTTTCTCCAGCTTTGTTCTTTTTTTCTAAGAGATTGTTTAAGGGATTTAAGTTCGGCTGTAAACCAAGGCTTTCTATTGTCTAATGTAGGTTGTATGGTTTTGGTTGTGGTTGGGCAGATTTTATCTGCAATTGTGTTGTTAATATTGATCCAAGAGGTGGTAGCAGTTGTTGCGTCTGTGAGGTCAAGTTGATTTAAAGCTTCGGACATCTTTTCACTGAGTATGTCTAGCGAGCAAGGTTTCCTGAATTGGATGGTGGATTTGGTAGTGATTTGAGGTGGTGGGTTGTTGATCCTGAGGGTTGTGTGGATGACTCTGTGGTCTGACCATGGAACTGGTAAGCAAGTGGGGTTGGTGTGAATGTTGAAGGGTTCGTTAATAAAGATGAGGTCCAAAGTGTGGCCTGCCTTGTGGGTAGGACTGTTGATAATTTGAGCGAAGCCCAAATGGTTGAGTGAGGAAAGGAAAGTTTGGCAGTTGATGGATTGTGGAGTAGCGTCTACATGTAAATTAAAGTCTCCGAGGATTATAGCAGGTTTGTCAGTGTTTATGTGTTTGGCTATAAGTTCGATCAGTGGGGAGGGATCCAGTTCTAAGGTACCTGGTGGGGCGTAGACTAAAGCTATTTGGATTTGATCCGATTTAAAGAGGGAGAATTCTAGTTTGGTGGAGGCGTTGGTAAGTTGTAAGGTTATATTAAGACCTTTTTTTGCAGCAAGGAGGAGTCCCCCACCTCTTTTTTTGGGTCTGGGGACAGAAAATAAGTCATAAGATTGAATGGGCAGCTGATTTGTAAGTACAGTATCTGTGTGTTTTAGCCATGTCTCTGTAATTGGAGGCTTTTGTCCCACCCCTTTGCACAAACTGGTGAAGGAGATATAGAGAGCTGTAAGCTGAACAGTTGGCCTTTCTCCCTGAGAGCTCCTTCAAGGTTATACCATCAAGCCTTGGGAGATTCCCAACCAGATCTCAGGACATAGGCTGTGGTCATCAGACTGAACTTTGGACTCGAGTAGGATCTTTTCATGGCATAGGAACCACACTAGGATTCTCCCTTTACTGGGCTGTTGCTCAGATGAGTAGGCAGTGGCAAGCTCCCTCCCAAGAGCTGGAGAGATGGTCACCAGCACTCCACAATCGATAAATATGATTTGAACACCCAGTCTGAGTCCAGCCTATCTGTCCTTGAGAAGAATACCACACCAGAAAGATACACATGCCATAGAAGAGGCTCTCTATCACCTGGGCCACAGAGGATTTCCTCTTACCCCACAGAAAGAGTTCACTCCCTGGGAAGTCAGGAAGGAGGGGAAGGATGGCAAGTTGAGCCCCGACATAAATACTTTCACGGCCTGAGGGGAACCAACAAAACCCCAGCAAAGGGTTACATATATAAGTAAATATAGTTGGTATTTGAAAGTCATTTTTATTCATAAATATTAGATTTCTCCATAGAACATGCATATTTAACCCCTGCAGAAGGTAGTATGAATTGCTCCTGAAACACTGGCTGGGTCAGCAAAGAGAACAGGTGCACTTTCATTTTGAAATGGTGATAATAAACACTGACTGTGCATAAAGATAAGTGCTTGATTTTTTGAAACATGAAACAAAAAACATATTTATGCTCTACACTGATTGTTTTTTGCATTGCACTGGCATCAGTCCTGGGCCTAGGCTTCAGCAATGGGATCCGGCCTCCGCAGGGCCTGGCATTGGGCCTAGTCCTGGGGTTTGGTTTTAGCAACAAAACCTTGGACAGGCTCTGGCATCAAGCCCTGAGCGTCGCCCTAGAGCTCAACGACAGGACCTGGCCTCTGCTGGGTGCTGGCATCGAGCTTGGGCTTGGCTCTAGGCCTCTGTGATGAGACTCAGCCACTGGGCCCTGGCATCAGTTCTTGGCTTGGTCCTAGGCTTTGAGTATGGGACCCAGCCTCGGGTGAGGCCCCATCATTAGGTCTGGTACTTGGCCTGGGCCTCAGGACTAGCCCTAGGCAATGGGACCCAGCCTCAGTTCAGGGCCTGGGGATGAGACTAGGGCAAGGACTAGACACTTTGGAGTATTTTTGGTTTGTTTCATACAAACTGAAAATGGCCTCATTTGTTATATTTTACACATTCATTTGAAACAAATTCACATCCATTCCAAGGCCTGGGAAAAATTAGAGAAAACATTGCATAGCAGGTGCAATCTCTCAGTCCTCTGTAGTATCAACCAGTATAAATAACTGTGAAAGCCCAAGTGCAGGGCTCAAACACAACTTTCTGTGATACTCTCAGTTCATTAAGAAAATGGAGATCATTTTCAAACACAAGTTACTGCCCAAGATAATCAGGCCAAATTAAAAAGATTTTGCCCTGTGAAAAATGTAGGAGTATACAAGTTCTTTATGAGTAAAATACATCCTCTAGTCTTAGTGATACCTGCTGCACTTGGCTGGTTAAATGAGCAGGTTTAAGATTAAAGAATTCTTTGACATTGATCATTAAAGCCTCTTTTCAGGAAGGTTCGCAAATCTACTTTTATCCACCTAATTTTAAAGAAAGTAAATCTGACCATACCTGAATTCAGTAAATATAAACCTGTTTCCAATTTGTCATTTTTTAGTAAAGATATTGAAAAAGCAATTGTTGTCCAATTGCAGGATTTCTAAGAGGAATATTGCTGCTTATGTGGACCCTTGAGCCGAGACTAGGTTGGTACCACCACCAAGGGAAGGCCCCCAGTAGTTCTCATTGTTGGGAGGCGGTACAGGTGGAGAAGACCCAACTGGAGCTTCACCTTTACCAGCCCACGTTCCCCTCAGGTTGAGCCCTTGGGTGCCGGGGCTGGCAGGACTTAGGTGGGGGTCTCTCACATCGAGGAGTCAGGAAGAAGGCAAGGCGGAGTTAGGCAGGCAGGGTTGAGGCAGGCGGCAGACAGGCGATACCAGGAACAGGCCAGAGGTCAGGGCAGGCAGCAAATAGGCAGGACGATGAGACAGGCAGTGATCAAGCAGAGGCGAAGTAGCGGGCAGGAGTCAAAATCGGCGAGTCAGTCTGAGGGCAGGAGCAGGAACAGAGCCAGGACAGGAACACAGGATCAGGAAGATGAGGTTGGAATGCAGGATCAGGAATGCAGGATCAGGAACAAGCAACAACACACTCAAGACTGAGCAGGACCTGTTGCTGAGGCGAAGTGCAGGGGTCGGGCTTAAATATCTGGGTGAGGTGACGTCATCTACCAGGACCACGGCAAAGTTTCGCACTGCGGGCCCTTTAAGAAGTGGTGAGCGATGCGCGCGCACACCTAGGGAGGCAGACGCTGAGGCCGAGTCAGCGGCGTGTTGTGTCGCGTGGGCAGGACGTCACTATGGGGTTCGGGGCCTAGCCGCCTCTTGCGGCGAAGAAGAGAACCGGGGACCGGGTACCTGCCGGAGCTGTAAAGGGGCCCAGCTGCGGGTTGCCGTAGCCAGGAATCCTAACAAATATAATCTGTTTGATGGTTTTCAAACAGAGTTTTGAGAGCGATATGGAACAAAGACCGTTCTCTAATCGTTATCTGATGACTTCCATTTTCAATTAATTAGAATAATGATGTTATCTTGGTGCTACTTGATATGACCTTTGCCTTTCATATAGTTGATTACAGTATTTTATTGCAGTCATTAACTGATTTTGGACTGCAAGATACTGTACAACAATGGTTTTCTTTGTTTCTTGCAGGAAGCTCTCAAATCATTGTGGTAGGTGATTGTTATTCTGATAAATGACCTGTTTCCTGTAGTATTCCACAAGGTTGCATTGTATCGCCCATTTTATTTAATATTTATATTAGATCTTCGAGAAAGTTGATGCAAATACTCAATATTAGATACATGTTCTAGGCTGATGACTGGCAACTTTTATGTAACACTGAGTAAACCAAATAGATTATTCTTGTATGAGAAAGCCTTTACAAGTTATAAATAAAACAGATTATTCATGTCTTTTTTCCCATCCTCCCACCTTTCTTCTACCCATCCCAAGCATATTCCTTATTTTATAGACTATTATTCCAATTTAAAAAATAAGAGGGAAATTTTTCAAAGCAAGAATCAGTTAGGGGATTTAAATAAAATGAAGGAGTAACCCTGCTTTTGTAAACAGGTCTATTTGCAATGAAAAGGAACTGACTTGTCTGGAAAATGAGTTATCTGGGCTTCAAAAATCCTCCTCACAGCATCCACAATGGTTATGGAGGTTAGTGTAACTGGGTTTTAAAAAGGTTTGGATAAGTTCCTAGAGGAGAAATCCATAAAATGCTATTAATTAATAAGGAATATGTAGCTTGGGATCAATAAGGAATAGTAGCTTGGGATCTATTTAATGTTTGGGTACTTGCCAGGTACTTGTGACTTGGATTGGCCACTGTTGGAAACAGGATGCTGGGCTTGATGGACCCTTGGTCTGACCCAGTATGGCATATCTTATGTTCTTATCAATGCTAACTTGCACAGAGGATTCTAAAACCCAGGAAAAAATGGATTACAGTGGGCTCTGGTTGAACAAGACCTGTGACCCAGAGTCACCCAGTCTCCTTTACTGAGAAACATTCAGGATATCTGCCCCCATTGCCACAGAGGGCTCAAATATCCAGGAATATGATATGCTCTGGTAGATTAAGACCTGGAGTGAAGAGACATCCTCTATTCACACTGATACTCGTACATAATGCCTTTTCTGCATTGGAAACCGAAACTGCTCCTCCAACCTGTAAAGGACAAAGCCACTCTTTAGCATTATCAAACCTCATAAAAAAATGTGCCTTCTATTAGAAGACTCAATCAATAGAGGAACTAAATTGAGATCTCTTTTCTAAGGTAACACAAAAACTAAATGCCTTCCAGGATATTCAGCTAGTCAAAATGAAAACTAGGTAATCAGTGCAATTATAGAAGAAAGTAAAGACTATAATATCAGTGTTATCCATTGATCCATCTTGGGACCAATGACCTTGCTAGAAACTGTATCCAAGCAGCACAGAAAGATTTCCAGTGTCTGGGGAAGGAGATTAAACCCATGATAAAAAAAATATTGCCTTTTCTAAAATATGACCTGTTCACAGAAAGGGAAAGGAAAGGATAAGCCAGATAGAAAATTTCAATACATGGCTCAAACATGGTGTAAAGAAAGTGGATTTTGATACATTAGAGGCTGGTGTCATGTATGGAACAGTAAAAGACTATACAATAAGGAAGGCCTACATTTGACAGTGGCAGGAAAGAAGATCCTAAGAGAGAAATTCTGGTCATACATCAGGAATTTCAACTATAGGATGGGGATGGCAGAGGGTGGCCAATGAAATTGGAAAGCCACCTCCAAGCAATACAGGAAGCAAGAGTAAATAGTAACAAAATCAATCAGCTCTTCATTCCATGCTTAAGCAAAGAAGAAGAAAAGCTGACTATGAAGATAAGAAAACCAAGGGAGGAAAGCTGGAAATATATGACCACAAATATTCATAGCTCATAGCCTAAGCAACAAAATCCTAGATCTGCACCGTGCAGGCCCCAGTGGTGGAGGTAGACATGGACATTATTGCCATTATGGAGACATGATAATGGAGTCTTATTACTGGGATATGGCCATCCCAGGTTTTAACTTGTTAAGGAAGGTCAGAGAGGGCAAAAAAGGGAGAAGAATAGCATTTTATGTAAAAAAAAACAAAACAAAACAAAAAAACAAACAACCATCAATGCAACCAAAATACAAGGGATGTGGGTAGGGAAGAAGCATTATGGGCTATTCTAAATGGTTCTTCCATTTACACTGGCATGGTCTGCAGGCCTCCAACGAATACTGAAGACCTGGATGAAGATCTGATGAAAACATCCAAAAGGTGGGAAAGAAGGGAGACATGTTGTTCGTTGGAGATTTTAATCTGCTGGATGTGGATTGGGATATCTCATCTGTGGAATCTGCAAGAAGTAGAGACATAGTGGAGACCCTTCAAGGGGCTCTGCTCAAACATATGGTAATGAAACCCACAAGGGAGAGTGTAATACTCAACCTAGTGCTCACTAAAGGGGATAATGTCTCCAATGTACAGACAGGAGCCCATCTGAGCACCAGTGACATTAGATGGTATGGTTTAATATCACAAATAAGACAGAAAGAAGTCACCCAAAAACCTGAGTTCTGAATTTCAAAAATATGGACTTTGACAAAATGGGAATGTACCTGGAGGAAGAGCTAGAAGACTGGGAGAAAATGGGCGCGGTGGAACAGCAATGGACCAAATTAAAAGAAGCTATTATAAAGGCATTAAATCTATATGTAGGAAAAGTAAACAAATGTACAAGGAAAAAGAAACTGATTTGGTTCACAAAGGAGGTGGCGAAAAAAATAAAAGCAAAAAGAACAGCATTCAGAAAGTATAAAGGATCCCAAAAAATGGAAAACAGGGAAGAATTCCTGGTGAAACTAAGGGAAACAAAGAAATAAATCAGGAAAGCAAAAAGTCAAGCAAAAGAAAAGATTGCCAAAGAGATAAAGAGAGGTGACAAAACATTTTTCAGAAATATCAGAGAAAGAAGGAAGTCCCGAAGTGGTATACTGAAATTGAAAGGTGACAAGGAGCAAGGTATAGAGATGAAGAAATGGCAGAAATATTAAACAAACTTTTCAGTTTGATATACACTAAAGAAGACCTTGGAGAAGGACAGTTGCTAGTTGACATGACCATAAATGGAAATGGAGTAGACACAACTCCTTTTACAGAAGGGAATGGATGGGAAGAGCTAGAAAAACTAAAAATGGACAAGGTCATGGAGCCGGATGTGATACATCCCAACAAACTACAGGAGCTCAGAGATGTCCTGACCTGTCTGCCGAAAGATCTGTTCATTAGATACCTAGAAACAGGAGAGGTGCTGTGAGATTGGAGAAGAGTAGTTGTGATCCCATTTCACAAGAAAGGAAGCAGAGAGGAAGCTGGAAAATATAGGCTGCTTAGCCTCACCTTGGTGGTGGTAAAGACAGCTAGCATAGGTAGGCTTAAAAAAAGGTTTGGACAAATTCTTGGAGGATAAATCTATAAACTGTTATTAACCAGATAAACTTGGAAAAAGCCACTTCTTATCCCTGGGCATTAGCAGCATGGGATATACTACTGTTTGGGATCCTGTCAAGTAATTGTGATCTGAAGTGACCTCTGTTAGAAACAGGATACGGGACTTGATGGTCCCTCGGTCTGACCCACTGTGACAATTCTTATGTTCTTATGTTGTCTTGGATTCTCTGCAGTGGATGTCTGAACACAAGAAGAAATCTTGAAAGTTGTCCACTGAGACTGCCATTGTTTGTCATACCAAACTGTCCTATTAAGCCAACAGGGATGCTTCTCTTGACACCACAGGATCTTGTGAGAACTGGAGATATTCCATTCTTACCAGAATCAACCTACAATTATATTTCTCCTCCCACAAAGTTTCCATGTCCTGATGGTAGAGCACAGGAAGAGACACTGTTAATGCCCTTGCCCAGGGCATATTTGTTTATATCAGAAAGTACTCCTTTCCTGTGATTGTGTTATCTGTGAAGGTGGGGATGGGGAGATGAAGGAGTCTATACCTGGCCTCTGGAAAGAAATGCCATGCCTAGATGAAGAAATAACAGCAATTGTTTCAACACTGTGCTCTGGGGAGCCACAGCTTGGAAGGAACCTGTTGGTTAGTACTTTAACTTTCAAGGTTAATTCTCTTCTTACTTTGGAGATTCTATGGAGTGGTATTTTTTATCTTAATAAAAAAAAGCATCCTAGATATTTTCATTCTTACAGAAAAGGTGGGAAATTTGGAGACTAAAATGAATATATATCAACCAGTTGTAGGGACACTCTGGAAAAGAGTCTCTGTTTGAACAACAAGTAGTAGATATGCAGGAGTCACTTTTCTTAGGGAAGGAGATGGAGTTTTCCTTGGATACTGTATCAGAGAAAACTACATTAATGACAACTTTTGTTCTATAATCTAATTGTTCAACAGGTTGGTTTTTTTTGCAATCTAGTAAAAGCCATTTTGAATTTAAAGGTTAGGTTTCTTGATGTGTTCCATTTCAATGAGAAGAAAGACATTTCTTGCTCTTCTATCTAAAGCCAATACAATTGGTATGGTTTTCTCACTAACCTACCCTTTCAAATAGAATATATAGCATGATAGTTCAGATTAGGGATGTGAATCGTTTTTTGACGATTTAAAATATCGTCCGATATATTTTAAATCGTCAAAAACCGTTAGGGCCACGATACAATACCAATTCCCCCGATTTATCGTCAAAAAATCGTAAATCGGGGGAAGGGGGAGGGCAGGAAAACCGGCACACTAAAACCCCCTAAAACCCACCCCCGACCCTTTAAATTAAATCCCCCACCCTCCCGAACCCCCCCCCCCAAATGCCTTAAATTACCCTGGGGTCCAACGGCGGTCCGTAGCTAAATCGGGGGAAGGGGGAGGGCAGGAAAACCGGCACACTAAAACCCCCTAAAACCCACCCCCGACCCTTTAAATTAAATCTCCCACCCTCCCGAACCCCCCCCCCCCAAATGCCTTAAATTACCCTGGGTAGAGCGGCGGTCCGAAACGGCCTCCTGCTATTGAATCGTGTTGTCTTCAGCTGGCGCCATTTTGCAAAATGGCCACCGCAAAATGGCGGCAGCCATAGACCAACACGATTCGACTGCAGGAGGTCATTCCAGACCCCCGCTGGACTTTTGGCAAGTCTTGTGGGGGTCAGGAGGCCCCCCCAAGCTGGCCAAAAGTTCCTGGGGGTCCAGCGGGGGTCTGGGAGCGATTTCCTGCCGCGAATCATTTTCCGTACGGAAAATGGCGCCGGCAGGAGATTGACTGCAGGAGGTCATTCAGTGGGGGTCCGGAACCCTCGCTGAATGAGTTTGGCAACAAATTCCAGAGCTTTATTGTGCGTTGAGTGAAAAATAATTTTCTCCGATTAGTCTTAAATATGCTACTTGCTAACTTCATGGAATGCCCCCTAGTCCTTCTATTATTCTAAAGTGTAAATAACCGAGTGAGTCACATCTACTCATTCAAGACCTCATGATCTTAAAGACCTCTATCATATCCCCCCTCAGCCGTCTCTTCTCCAAGCTGAACAGCCCTAACCTCTTCAGCCTTTCCTCATAGGGGAGCAGTTCCATCCCCTTTATCATTTTGTTTGCCCTTCTCTGTACCTTCTCCATCGCAACTATATCTTTTTTGAGATGCGGCGACCAGAATTGTACACAGTATTCAAGGTGTGGTCTCACCATGGAGCGATACTTGATGCATGGGAGTAGCTTGCTATGACGGCGGTTACTACCCCTAAACAATTAGTTAGATACTTCACTTAGATGCAGCTCCAGCACTGCTAACTACATTGTTGGCGGGGTGGAAGGGAAATAGATTGATGGCAGGGGTGGAAGAGAAATAGATCAATGGTGGGGATGAAAGGGAAATAGATCAATGGTGGGGGTGGAAGGGAAATAGATCAATGGTGGGGGTGGAAGGGAAATAGAACAAAAAAAGTCACTTACAAGGGACAAGAGTAACAGATAAGTATGGGGTAAAAAAGAAAAAAAAAGTGAAAGCTTGCTGGGCAGACTGGATGGACCGTTTGGTCTTCTTCTGCTGCCATTTCTATGTTTCTATGTTTCTATATATAGGTGAACCATTGGTCATGCACTTCCCCCTACCAACTTACCTACTGGCAAAACTCCAAGAAAGCTCCCTCCTACTAGTGGGTCCAGGATAGTGCTCCCTTTTTGGGTGACATTGACTCTGGTCCAGCACCTCCCACGATCTCTTTTCTCATCCTTTGCCCAGCATCACCCTGACTTTGCCCTTTGCCCATAGTGCCCAGCATCCCCCTGCCCATTGTCTCTTCTTTTCTCTTCTTCTTCTCCTCCTCGCCTCTCAGCATCCTCCTTTCTGTTCTCCACTCCATGCCCTAATCTCTAGGAGGGGAAATGCCATCTAACATATTTGGACTTCTCTAGCTAAGACATGGGGCAAATCATGCTGGTATGAGTACCATGGGGTTACACTAGTTTCACATTTAGTGAAATTTCAGAAATATGAGCAGCATTACCTGATGTGGGTTATCAAATTGCATCAGAGGTTTAGCAACTCCCTCTGAACTGGGATTTAGTTGGTGTGCAATATATATATGTAAGAAAATAAAACAAGATAGTTGGACTTAAATGGAGTGAATCCTATGGGGTAGATTTTCAAAGGGTTACATGCGTAACTTACACGCATAACCCCGAAAACCTGCCCCTGCGCGCGCTGAGCCTATTTTGCATAGGCTCGGTGGTGCGCGCAAACCCCGGGACACACGTATGTCCCGGGACTTTGAAAAAGGAGCGGGAAGAGGGTGGGTCCAGGGACAGGGTGGTGGTCCGGGGTGGTCTGGGGATGGTCCGGGGGCAGGACTGAGGCCTTCAGCACAGCGGCTGTGCTGGGGCATGGCGCGCCGGCAGCCAGCACAAGATGAGAGAACTCTCTAGAACCTTGGTGTCCTCTGTGTGAGAAGAGTGAATTATCATGCATGTGCATTAGGCAATTGTCCTGTGCACTGAGGAGTGTAAGAACATAAGAAATTGCCATGCTGGGTCAGACCAAGGGTCCATCAAGCCAAACATCCTGTTTCCAACAGAGGCCAAACCAAGCCACAAGAACCTGGCAAGTACCCAAACACCAAGAAGATCCCATGCTACTGATGCATAGCAGTGGCTATTACCTAAGTAAACTTCATTAATAGCAGTGTGGAGTGTTTGGACAGAGGATGCTGAAATATCTTTTGCATGCAGTTAGAAAGAGAGATAAAACATGAAGCATTATTTTGATGGGACATTCTTACTGAGCCTAGAACAAGGCTGGATTGTACTGTGGCTGGAATGTCAATTTTGCAGATCCCCTAGCAGTCCGGTGGCATAGGACATCTCATGCTACGAGTTCCATGTCACACATTTTTGACCTATGGTAGACTACACAGCAGGTATGAGGCACTAGAGTGGAGTGGAAGATTTGTGGAATGGAGTCGGTCATGGTATGGTCACTTCCCCAGTGTCATCCATATGGTATAAAACTGTGACAGTACCTGTAGTGGAAGGAGGCAGGGAAAGAAAAAGAGACTAAGGTTAGAGATTTGGGGATACAGCTTCTGGTGATCAGAGAGGGAAGAATCCCAGAGAACCTTCTGGAAGAGGAGGTTCAGCATGCTGCTGCTGTCAGTTTAGATCAACGAGATCTCTCAGGTTAAAAGAAAATGACCTCATCAGCGGCATGGGAGGTGAGTAGTGGAGTGTGTGCCAAGTTCTGCAGGAAGCACTGAATAGGTGCTTCTGTATGAACCTGAAGAGTCATTAGAACAGCTTATAGCGCCGGAGGTTAGCTCTCTATTGAAGGAGCTGGCCAGATCAATGGGCCCTGGGAAAGACAAAGGAGCAGATCCCAATGTAATTGTGGAGATGGAGCAAGATGCAAGTGAACTGCCACCAGTTAAGTGTGCCAGTATTTGTGCTGTGTATTATTGTTAAACCCCAGCCAGTACAGGGATATCCATATGCAAGAAGGAAGAGTACCTTGGAGGAGGATAAAGACTCTGGGTCAGATTCCTGAAGCTGCAGAGGAGAGTCAGTAGAGGTTGTGGAATGTTATCAGCCTCCAGAAGAAACTGGAATGTGGGCAGCATCTAAACACAGCCTGTGATTGCTTACCATACCCATTACCAGGGAATAGTGGAAGATCTGTGGCTGTAGCTATTATGGTTCGGCTCCTGAGGGAGGAGGAGTTAGCAATCTTGTTGTGAATGACTCCTCAAGAAGGGAGGAGTTAGCAATCTGTTACGCTAGGCTCCTGGGGAAAGAGGAGTTTGCAATCTGTTAGAGTTCTCCGTGAGGAGTTAGTAATCTGATATGCTCAGCTCCTGTAGAAGGAATAGTTTAAAAATACAATCCTAGAGGTGCAGTCCATATGTATTCCGCGCATTAAGAAAGGTGGAAGGAAGGCAAAACGATTACCGTCATGGTTAAAAGGTGAGGTGAAAGAGGCTATTTTAGCCAAAAAAACATCCTTCAAAAATTGGAAGAAGGATCCATCTGAAGAAAATAGGATAAAACATAAGCATTGTCAAGGTAAGTATAAAACATTGATAAGACAGGCGAAGAGAGAATTTGAATTGAAGTTGGCCATAGAGGCAAAAACTCATAATAAAAACTTTTTAAAATATATCCAAAGCAAGAAACCTGTGAGGGAGTCGGTTGGACCATTAGATGACAGAGGGGTTAAAGGGGCTCTTAGGGAAGATAAGGCCATTGCAGAAAGACTAAATGAATTCTTTGCCTCCGTGTTTACTAATGAGGATGTTGGGGAGATACCAGTTCCGGAGATGGTTTTCAGGGGTGATGACTCAGACGAACTGAACGAAATCACTGTGAACCTGGAAGATGTAGTAGGCCAGATTGACAAACTAAAGAGTAGCAAATCACCTGGACCGGATGGTATGCATCCTAGGGTTCTGAAGGAACTAAAAAATGAAATTTCTGATCTATTAGTTAAAATTTGTAACCTATCATTAAAATCATCCATTGTACCTGAAGACTGGAGGGTGGCCAATGTAACCCCAATATTTAAAAAAGGCTCCAGGGGCAATCCGGGTAATTATAGACCAGTGAGCCTGACTTCAGTGCCGGGAAAAATAGTGGAAACTATTCTCAAAATCAAAATTGTAGAGCATATAGAAAGACATGATTTAATGGGACACAGTCAACATGGATTTACCCAAGGGAAGTCTTGCCTAACAAATCTGCTTCATTTTTTTGAAGGGGTTAATAAACATGTGGATAAAGGTGAACAGGTAGATGTAGTGTATTTGGATTTTCAGAAGGCGTTTGACAAAGTCCCTCATGAGAGGCTTCTACGAAAACTTAAAAGTCATGGGATAGGAGGCGATGTCCTTTCGTGGATTACAAACTGGTTAAAAGACAGGAAACAGAGAGTAGGATTAAATGGTCAATTTTCTCAGTGGAAAAGGGTAAACAGTGGAGTGCCTCAGGGATCTGTACTTGGACCAGTGCTTTTCAATATATATATAAATGATCTGGAAAGGAATACGACGAGTGAGGTTATCAAATTTGCGGATGATACAAAATTATTCAGAGTAGTTAAATCACAGGCAGACTGTGATACATTACAGGAGGACCTTGCAAGACTGGAAGATTGGGCATCCAAATGGCAGATGAAATTTAATGTGGACAAGTGCAAGGTGATGCACATAGGGAAAAATAACCCTTGCTGTAGTTACACGATGTTAGGTTCCATGTTAGGAGCTACCACCCAGGAAAAAGATCTAGGCATCATAGTGGATAATACTTTAAAATCGTCGGCTCAGTGTACTGCAGCAGTCAAAAAAGCAAATAGAATGTTAGGAATTATTAGGAAGGGAATGGTTAATAGAACGGAAAATGTCATAATGCCTCTGTATCGCTCCATGGTGAGACCGCACCTTGAATACTGTGTACAATTCTGGTCGCCGCATCTCAAAAAAGATATAGTTGCGATGGAGAAGGTACAGAGAAGGGCAACCAAAATGATAAAGGGGATGGAACAGCTCCCCTATGAGGAAAGGCTGAAGAGGTTAGGGCTGTTCAGCTTGGAGAAGAGACGGCTGAGGGGGGATATGATAGAGGTCTTTAAGATCATGAGAGGTCTTGAACGAGTAGATGTGACTCGGTTATTTACACTTTCGAGTAATAGAAGGACTAGGGGGCATTCCATGAAGTTAGCAAGTAACACATTTAAGACTAATCGGAGAAAATTCTTTTTCACTCAACGCACAATAAAGCTCTGGAATTGGTTGCCAGAGAAGGTAGTTAGTGCAGTTAGTGTAGCTGGGTTCAAAAAAGGTTTGGATAAGTTCTTGGAGGAGAAGTCCATTAATGGCTATTAATCAATTATACTTAGGGAATAGCCACTGCTATTAATTGCATCAGTAGCATGGGTTCTTCTTAGTGTTTGGGTAATTGCCAGGTTCTTGTTGCCTGGTTTTTGGCCTCTGTTGGAAACAGGATGCTGAGCTTGATGGACCCTTGGTCTATCCCAGCATGGCAATTTCTTATGTTCTTATGTTCTTAAGGTATAGACTGCGGAGTTGCAATTTGTTATGGATCTGTTGTTGAAGACTCCTGATGGGGAAGGAGTAGCAATCTGTTACCAGCGGATTGCTTGGAGAGGGCACGCGGCTGTAAAGGAATGTAGATAGGTGGATCCTTGGGCTGATGGCAGATGACAGCGCCCCCAGAAGGATATCCTGAGAGGGACCACCGGCTAGGCTTGGGTATGGAGACAGACACAGTTCTTTTATTAGACAGGTTAGTAGAACCACCAGAGGTGGCAGTAGTGAGCTGATATGCCCGGCAGGGCTGAAGTCCCTCAGGAACTAGAACAGTGATCCCAGGGCTGCTGAGCTGTAGAGAAACTATAGATAGTGAGTAGACAGGGTATGCTGTGTTCATAGCCAGAACTGGATGACAAAACTCACATAAGGTCTTAAGGAGGCTCAGTAGCTGGAAAGGGTTAGGCCCTTGAGGAGCGAGTACCTGGTTCCAGGGAAAGCTCTGAGAGAGCAATGGTAACTCACAAATGTCCGTATCTGCGAACATGGGCCCTCGAGGAGCGAGTACCGGTTCCTATCTGCAATCTGAAATAAAGAAAAGAGAGCGAGGCCCCTGAGGAGTGGGTACCCCTGGTAAGTCCGAGGAGGCAGAGTAGCTTAGAATGAATCCCGTATGCGATTCCTTGCTAACTCGATTCGTTAGCAAATACTGAGACCTTTTATATTGGAAGCGGATGACGTCATCTCAGGGGATGCCCCTGAGGTTTGCGCCCTTGCTGGTACATCAATCGGAGCGCGCGCACGCGCCCTACGTCATCAGGCAACATGGCAGATCTGCAGAGTCGTGCTGGTCCGGGGATGCTGGAGGGAGATGGCAAGAAGACGCCGCAGCAGCTAACCATCCATCAGACCCGGAGGGAGTCACTACAGAGGTAAAAAGGGCGGAGTGAGGGCATCGAGCAGCGACTGACGCAACAGTAGCCCCAGCAAAGTTGTATATGTACAGTTTGGTGTAGCTTTACAGAGTGGAGAGAGAAGTTAAGAAGATGGGGCTATAAATATCCTTATGCCTCAAAGAGGCCCTGGAAGTAGTTGAGAGAAATTGAGATAAATGGATTCATCAGAGGATTGTAGAAAAAAATGACTGCTTATCTGAGTAAGGAAGCACCATTATTTCAGCAAGTGATTGGTACATGGGGATGCAGATATGGATGTAACAGGTAAGTCTCTCCAGAAGGCAATGAGAGATATGCAATAGTCACCAGAAGGCTGGGGAATGGGTCAGTTGTGGAGAAGCCGACCCTAATCATTATGGGTGATCACCCACATCAGAGACACTGCTGCTGAGCAAAGCAGCGATAACAAATGCTGCTGAGCTTCACCTGCAGTTCGGTTTGAAGAAATGTTTTACTTGTTTTAAATAAGACCATGAGAACTATGTGCAGAAGAGGGACCTGATGGAGTTTCCTGGATGAAGTTAGCCTTGCCAATTGCACTGAGGTCTGTAAAATTATTATGGCCAGCTTTTATTTCCTTACAGTGCCATGCTCTGGTGAAGTCTTAAAGTTGTACAGGAATTCTGCAAGACCTGATCTCAGAGTTATGATGAAGTCTATTGATTGGTCCTGTTACATCACCTGCACTGTAGTTTCTCACTTATTAGTGCTTGATATGTCAGAATTTATACATTTCAAATGCTGAAATTCCTCAAGACAAACTCATTATTGAATAAGCCTTGGCATAGTTTGTTTTTAAATTGTCACGTGTCAAGTTGTTTAGCCACCCCACCCTTCCATTTGTAATAATATGGTTTAACTCATACTGTGTGTCATGCATAATGATTTCCTTCTCTATCCAATCAATAAGAAGTTGAAGATGGTAGCAAAGTGAATGTGCAGGCTATGAGCCTATGACTGATACTGAACTATTAACAGTGCATCCAAAAACATACTGGAAGGAAATTACTAATCAGAAAGCTTCCCGTAGCAAAACATTTACATTTTCTAGTGGAAGCAGTAGTCATAGTAATCAGAATATTGAATATCCTGCATACTCATTCCATTGTTGTTAACACAGTATTTGTATACCGAGGATCCTGAATACAAATACATAGGGAATCCAAGTTTAGTTAACTTGGTCTATTTTGAATATTAAGGGATAGGGAAACAATGGAAATATGGTATTTCATGGACTAATTCATGAAACATGTTTGCCTTTGTATGATCCGTGGCCTGCTATTCAGCACATGCATTTATAAAGTGTGTGGAACAGTCACAATCACGGATATGGTGCCTGCAAGGAGATGCTGTTCATGAGGGAACAATCATTAGGTTGGATTTCTGAAAGAGATAGATGTTCTTAGATAGATGGAAAGCAATGCTAGATTAATGATATTTTCATTACACTAAGCAGTGTATTATAAACTAGAGGTGTGCATTCGTTTTGAACTTATATGTAAAACGCTACTTATTTATTGTTTTTAACTTAAAAAAGTGATGAGGCGAAAACGATCGGATTTCCAACTTATTCAACATAGCTATGTTGAATAAGTTGGAATCAATACTACACACATGACAATGGTGTTACTAGCAAGCTACCTATTGTCTTGTCTAAGTACTTCCGTGACATACATAGCAGGGAACTCTATGTTTTAGGGGTTTTAGGGGTTTTAATTTTACATTCTGACATTGTACAATTTTCTTTCTGACTGCAGTGCATGTGAATGAATTGTAACATAGGCATTAACAAAGAGAAAATTATTGCTCATCCCAGGCCCAAAAAATCCGATACATATACAAAGACACACACAAGTTTTTGGGGATGTGGTGTGGCATTATGCAGCAGCAAAGTGTTTCTTACACGCTGACCTCTCTGTAACAGCTCAATGGGATCAGAGAAAGGATCAATATTTTTGTTTGGAACCAACCAGGATAAATAGAAACACGGAAACATAGATATGACGGCAGAAAAGGACCAAACGATCCACCCAGTCTGCCCAGCAAGCTTATGCAAGTATCTGCTATACTATGCAGGTTATCCTCATGCTTATCAGTTTACCAGACCATAAAAATCAAGGCCCTCGGGATGCTGTTTGAATTCAATTTCCCTCAAACCGTTGCCGTGAAAGCAGACAACAATGTTGGAGTTTCATCAAAAGTATCAGGCTTAGTGATTAAGGGTAGTAAGCACCGCATCAGCAAGTTACCCCTATGTTTATTTGTTCCCCAAACCATAAACCTGAATCCAGTTCCCCTTTTCTCACTGCCATTGAAGCAGAAAGCAAAGATGGAGTTGCTGTCTGAATCCAATTCCCCTTTCTCACTGCCGTTGAAGCAGAGAGCAATGATGGACTTGCAGCAACAGCATCAAGGCTTAATTGTTAAGGGTAGCAACAGCACATCAGCAAGTTACCCCACTTACCCCCATGCACTTTTTTCTTTATTTTCATCCTCTACACTTTAGGGATCCACAGCGTTTATCCCATGACCCTTTGAATTCCTTGACAGTTTTCGTCTTCACAACCTCTTCTGGAAGGGCATTCATCACCATCTCTGTGAAGAAATATTTCCTGACATTGGTTCTGAGTCATCCTCCCTGGAGTTTCATTTCATGACCCTCATTCTATTGATTTCTTTCCAACTGAAAAGGTTTGACAATTGTGCATCATTAAAACCTTTCAGATATCTGGAAGTCTGTATCGTGTCTCCCCTGTACCCTCCTTTCTTTCCAGTGTGTACATACTCAGATCCTTCAGCCTCTCCTCATAAGTCTTCCAATGCTGGACCCCTCACCATTTTGGTTGCTTTTCTTTGAACCGCCTTTATCCTGTCTTTATCCTTTTGGAGTATTGGACGCAGTACTCCAGGTGAGGCCTCACCAAGGGCATTATCACCTCTATTTTTTTCTGGTTATTCCTCTCTCTATATAGCCCAGCATTCTTCTGGCTTTAGCTATTGCCTTGTCACATTGCTTTGCCAACTTCAGATAATCAGACATTATCACACCAAGGTCCCTCTCCCATTCTGTGCACATGAGTCTTTCACCACCCATCACATAAAGGTCTTTTGGATTGCCACAGCCCAAATGCAGGATTCTGGACTTCTTGGCATTGAATCCCAGCTGCCAAATCTTCATAAGAAGAACATGCCATTCTGGGTCAGACCAAGGGTCCATCAAGCCCAGCATCCTGTTTCCAACAGTGGCCAATCCAGGCCATAAGAACCTGGCAAGTACCCATAAACTAAGTCTATCCCATGTTACAGTAGCTAGTAATAGCAGTGGCTATTTTCTAAGTCAACTTAATAGCAGGTAATGGACTTCTCCTCCAAGAACTTATCTCCTCCAAGAACTTATCTTTTTTAAATCCTGCTACACTAACTGCACTAACCATGAGCGCATCGACAGCTTCTGCCCCATTTTCTCTTCTGCAGCTGAACGCACGATGTGCCTTGGCATTCAATCGAGTTGCCATTAGGTCCACATGACTCCTGCCCCACTTGTGGGAGATCAGATCCATGGCATTCTCTGACAACTCCCAAACTCTTCAAGTTTTCTTAAATTACTTTTCATTCTTTCTACTCTTTCAGACGTGTCCATCATCTTGCAGATCTTATTATCATCTGCAAATAGACAAACTTTACCTTCTATTCCTTCCGCCAAGTCGCTCACAAATATATTGAACAGAATCGGTCCCAAAACCGATCCCTGTGGCACTCCACTTAACACCATTCTTTCTTCAGAGTAGGTTCCATTTACCATTAAACCCTGTTTCCTGTCAGTCAACCAGTTTGCAATCCACACTATCTTGGCACCCACTCCCAAGCTTTTCATTTTGTTCATGAGTCTCCTATGTGGGACCATATGAAAAACTGTGTATATTGTATATTGTGTTTTAGTGTGATTGTAATATATATATTGGGGCTTGAATCAAACTAACTACAAAAGCTTAAAGAAATAAATAAAATCACCAAAAAAAGGTATGATGACTAAGCAGTAACATATTCTTTAGATACTTAAGTCAGATAAAAGTTATCTATTTGGAAAGTAATTATCAAAGATACTTCTACAGTAAAGTAGAGCTTAAGCAAAGGGAGGCCTAAGCCTTGTAAGTCCACATCCAGAGAATAGGTGAGAGGAGGCGTCACTGACAGGCTGGGATCAGAGCCAGCGGCAAGTGGAAGTGGTGGCAAGCAACGTAGAAATCTGGACACAGGAGAATCTGTAGCATAGTCGTTCAAAGCAAGGGTCAGGGCACAGAGAAGTCAGACGTAGTCAATCAAGGCAGTGGTCAGGACACAAAGAAGGCAGGCATAGTCAATCAAAGCAGTGGTCAGGGCATGGAGAAGGCAGGCATAGTCAATCAAGGCAGTGGTCAGGGCATGGAGAAGGCAGGCATGGTCAGGTGTAGCGGAAGTCCAGGGATGGAGAGAAGCTGAAGAGTAGTCAGGCATAGCAGAGGTCCGGGGCTGGAGAGAAGCTGAAGAGTAGTCAGGTGTAGCAGAGGTCAAATCCAAAGAGTTAGTCCAACACATAGATGAAACAGGAACAAAGAGAACAGAAACCGGGAACCACAGGAAAGCAGGAACACAACGAAGATGATTCTAGGATCAGCAACGAGTACTCGGAGTATGAGGAAACCTGTTGCAAAGGCAACACTATGAAGCGAGACCTGAGCTTTTATACGCTGAAGAGTCTGACGTCAGCATCCGGGTCCACTGCCAGGTTCCCGCTACAGGCCCTTTTAAAGGAATCAATGATGTGCGCGTGCCTAGGAAGGGGTGCGGCGCTGATGGCGGCGTCTCTCCTCCAGCCACATGGAGAGGCCCTACGAACAGGGACATCTTAGCTGGCAACACTGGGTAGCATGGCAGGGCCGGAGGCACTGGAGGGAACCCGAGGTTGGAGCTGGCAGCCCACCACCACCAGCGAAGAGGAGCCAGGAGCTGGAGTCAGTCTGAAAAGGTGAGAGGGCCATGCCGTGGGGCTGCCATGGGTGGCACGCGTAACAGTACCCCCCCTTTAAACCTCCCTCCTGGAGGTCAGGATTTGCCCGGATGGGCATGGTGGAAGTTCAAGAGGAGGGTCTTATCCAGGATGTTTCGAGCTGGCTCCCACAAATTCTCTTCGGATCCGTATCCCTCCCAGGAAAGGAGGTATTCCCATCGGGGGCCCCTACGGCAGACGTCTAGGACTTGTACGTCGTGTCGGTTACTGCCACCAAAGGAGGAGGCTCAGGGGCTTTCCGGGCAGGCCAAGACAAAATCACAGGCTTCAAAAACAATACATGGAATGTATTATGTATTCCCAGTGTAGGAGGCAGCCAAAGCTAGTATGTGACAGGTCCAATGGTTGGGTAACAGGAAAAGGCCCGATGAATCTAGAAGCAAATCTCTGCGATGAAATTTGAAGTCGGATGTATCTGGTACTTAACCAGACTTTCTGGCCAGGAAGGAATTCAGGAGCTGAGTGGCTTCGACTATCAGCAGTTCTCTTGCCCCAGGAGGCGGACTGACGCAGGCGAAGATTTGTCTGCTCCCATAGCATCTTAAGGGCATCCGCAGTAGCCTGTGCCGCAAGGTTGATTGAAAATGGGGACGTTAAAGTAGCTGTGGCGATGTGAAAGTTGTGAGAAAACTCTGCCCAGGATAAGAGGTCTGACCAGTTATCTTGTCAGTCGTTGATGTCAGCGTGCAGGAAAGCCTTCAAAGAGCGGTTCATCCGTTCGGCTTGCCCGTTGGCCTGGGGATGATAGGCAGTCATAAGGCTGATGTTAATACCAAATTTTTGGCAGAGAGAGCGCCAATACCTGGCGACAAATTGAGGATCTCGATCTGAAATTATATTCGTGAGTAAACCATGCAATCTGAAAATATGGTGGAAGAATAATCATGCTAGCTCTGGAGTGGATGGTAGGCCTGGTAGAGGTATGAAATGGGCCATTTTAGAAAAGCGGTCTATGGTGACCCATATTACGGTGTGACCCTTAGAAGGTGGCAGATCCACGATGAAATCCGTAGACAGGTGAGTCCACGGTTCTTCAGCTGCTGGAAGCGGTTGTAGAAGACCCCAAGGTCACCCGACCAGGGGTTTTTGCTGTGCACAAACATTACAGGATTTAACATACACTTTCATGTCAGAGACCAAAGTAGGCCACCAGAAGAACTGCTGGAGCAGTGCCACAGTTTGTGCTCATCCTGGGTGACTGGGAAATTTGGAATCGTGTGCCCAGCGGAGAACTCTTTCTCGGAATCGTCGGGGCACTAAGATTATTCCAGTAGGAACTGGATGGGTGGCAGACAAAGAGATAAAAGCCAGGTTGATTATATGGGTTAGCTCTTCCGGAATGTCTTCAGGCTCAAAGGACTGTGATAGGGTGTCTGCCCGGAGATTCCTGTCAGCTGAGCGATAGCAGAGTTCAAAATCAAATCTAGAGAAAACAAGGCCCATTGAGTTTGGCAGGCATTGAGACATTGTGCTTGACTCAGATGTTCCAGATTCTTATGATCAGTGAACACTGTAAATTTATGTTGTGTGCCCTCTAGCCATGGGCGCCATTCTTGGAGAGCCAACTTTATGGCGAGAAATTCACGGTCCCCGATGCTATAATTTTGCTCTGCCGATGAGAATTTACGGGAGTAAAAGGAACAAGGAACTACAGTACCAGAGGCAATGCATTGACTTAGGATGGCCCCAGTCCCAATGGCGGAGGCATCAACTTTGACTAGAAATGGACGAGTCGGATCTGGGTGGTGTAGACAGGACCCCATTTGGAAGGCTTCCTTCAAACGATGGAAGGTGGCAATGGCTTCAGTTGGCCAGTTTCGTGTGTTTGGCCTTTATGGGTTAAGGCTGTCAGAGGAGCAGCCAGTGTCGAATAATGTGGAATGAAGTGACAATAGTAGTTGAGAAATCCTAAGAAACACTGGAGCGCTTTGAGTCCCACTGGCTGCGGCTAACCCCAGATTCCCTTTAATTTAACTAGATCCATGGAGAAGCCTTGCTGAGAGATTATATAGCCAAGGAAAGGCAAACTGGACTTTTCGAACAGACATTTGTCCAACTTCGCAAACAGGTGGTTTTCACAAAGATGCTGGAGGACGGTTCGTACGTCGGCGCGATGAGTGTCAAGATCTCTGGAAAAGACGAGGATATCGTCCAGATAAGCCATGACTTTGGTGTATAATAGATCTCTAAAACTTTCGTTCATCATTCGTGGGGATACTGCAGGTGTGTTACAGAGGCCAAAGGGCATCACCAAATATTCGTAGTGACCATCCCTGGTGTTAAAAGCAGTTTTCCAAATGTCATCGGGGCAGATTCTCACGAGGTTATATGCCCTGCAAAAATCCAGCTTCATGAAGATGGAAGCACGTTGAAGGCAGTCGAACAATTCAGAAATCAGTGGTAAGGGATATTTATCCTTCCTAGTGATGGCGTTTAGGCCGCGGTAGTCAATACACAGCCTAAGTGACCCATCTTTCTTGGTCACAAAAAAGAATCCCACTCCAGCGGGTGATGTAGATGGGCGAATAAATCCTTTTGCAAGATTTTCCTGAATATATTCAGTCATTGCCTTCATCTCAGGTAATGACAAAGGATAAGTGCATCCAGAGGAAGCATGGTTCCAGGAAGGAGATCGATTGGGCAAGCAAACCTTCGGAGAGGCAGAAGGAGGTCATAAGAACATAAGAACATAAGAAAATGCCATACTGGGTCAGACCAAGGATCCATCAAGCCCAGCATCCTGTTTCCAATAGTGGCCAATCCAGGCCATAAGAACCTGGCAAGTACCCAAAAACTAATTCTATTCCATGTTACCATTGCTAATGGCAGTGGCTATTCTCTAAGTGAACTTCAGGTAATGGACTTCTCCTTCAGGTAATGGACTTCTCCTCCAAGAACTTATCCAATCCATTTTTAAACACAGCTATACTAACTGCACTAACCACATCCCCTGCAACAAATTCTAGAGTTTAATTGTGCGTTGAGTAAAAAAGAACTTTCTCCGATTAGTTTTAAATGTGCCCCATGCTAATTTCATGGAGTGCCCCCTAGTCTTTCTACTATCCGAAAGAGTAAATAACAGATTCACATCTACCCGTTCTAGACCTCTCACAATTTTAAACATCTCTATCATATCCCCCCTCAGCCGTCTCTTCTCCAAGCTGAAAAGTCCTAACCTCTTTAGCCTTTCCTCATAGGAGAACTGTTCCATTCCCCTTATCATTTTGGTAGCCCTTCTCTGTACCTTCTCCATCGCAATTATATCTTTTTTGAGATGCGGCAACCAGAATTGTACACAGTATTCAAGGTGCGGTCTCACCATGGAGCGATACAGAGGCATTATGACATTTTCCGTTTTATTCACCATTCCCTTTCTAATAATTCCCAACATTCTGTTTGCTTTTTTGACTGCCGCAGCACACTGAACCGACGATTTCAATGTGTTATCCACTATGACACCTAGATCTCTTTCTTGGGTTGTAGCACCTAATATGGAACCCAACATTGTGTAATTATAGCATGGGTTATTTTTCCCTATATGCATCAACTTGCACTTATCCACATTAAATTTCATCTGCCATTTGGATGCTCAATTTTCCAGTCTCACAAGGTCTTCCTGCAATTTATCACAATCTGCTTGTGATTTAACTACTCTGAACAATTTTGTGTCATCTGCAAATTTGATTATCTCACTTGTCGTATTTCTTTCCAGATCATTTATAAATATATTGAAAAGTAAGGTCCCAATACATATCCCTGAGGCACTCCACTGTCCACTCCCTTCCACTGAGAAAATTGTCCATTTAATCCTACTCTCTGTTTCCTGTCTTTTAGCCAGTTGGCAAGCCACAAAAGGACATCGCCACCTATCCCATGACTTTTTACTTTTCCTAGAAGCCTCTCATGAGGAACTTTGTCAAACGCTTTCTGAAAATCCAAGTATACTACATCTACTGGTTCACCTTTATCCACATGTTTATTAACTCCTTCAAAAAAGTGAAGCAGATTTGTGAGGCAAGACTTGCCCTGGGTAAAGCCATGCTGACTTTGTTCCATTAAATCATGTCTTTCTATATGTTCTGTGATTTTGATGTTTAGAACACTTTTCACTATTTTTCCTGGCACTGAAGTCAGGCTAACCAGTCTGTAGTTTCCCGGATCACCCCTGGAGCCCTTTTTAAATATTGGGGTTACATTTGCTATCCTCCAGTCTTCAGGTACAATGGATGATTTTAATGATAGGTTACAAATTTTTACTAATAGGTCTGAAATTTCATTTTTTAGTTCCTTCAGAACTCTGGGGTGTATACCATCTGGTCCGGGTGATTTACTACTCTTCAGTTTGTCAATCAGGCCTACCACATCTTCTAGGTTCACCGTGATTTGATTCAGTCCATCTGAATCATTACCCATGAAAACCTTCTCCATTAGGGGTACCTCCCCAACATCCTCTTCAGTAAACACCGAAGCAAAGAAATCATTTAATCTTTCTGCGATGGCCTTATCTTCTCTAAGTGCCCCTTTAACCCCTCGATCATCTAACGGTCCAACTGACTCTCTCAAAGGCTTTCTGCTTTGGATATATTTAAATATATTTTTTAAAGTTTTTACTGTGAGTTTTTGCCTCTACAGCCAACTTCTTTTCAAATTCTCTCGTAGCCTGTCTTATCAATGTCTTACATTTAACTTGCCAACGTTTATGCTTTATCCTATTTTCTTCTGTTGGATCCTTCTTCCAATTTTTGAATGAAGATCTTTTGGCTAAAATAGCTTCTTTCACCTCCCCTTTTAACCATGCCGGTAATCGTTTTGTTTTCTTTCCACCTTTCTTAATGTATGGAATACATCTAGACTGTGCTTCTAGAATTTTCAGCCTTCTGTTTAGAGAGCACATCCTCATAGGCATCATACGGAGCAGGTACACCAGAGTATGTAGTGGCCAGGGGAACTACAGGAGATGGTATCACCTTTTGGGGACAAGACTGATTGCAGAAGGGACCCCACTCTACTAGTTGCATTGGGGCCCAGTTAAATTGGGGATAATGCTTCTGTAGCCAGGGGAGCCCAAGTACTATAGGGTGGATAGACTTATCCAATACTAGTAATTCAGGTTCCTCGATATGTAAAACCCCAGTACGTAACTGGACAGGTTCCATAGTCAAGGAGATTCGGCCAGGTAGTAGCTCTCCGTAGATAGAAGCAATGCATAAAGATGTATCAAGCGAATGGGTTTTTATACACAAAACCTGCACAAGGTCTTTAAGGATAAAATTATCTCCTGCTCCGGAATCTACCAAAGCAAGAACCAGGAAGGCCCAGGAGTCCCAAATTAAAGTAACCAGTACTGATAGTTGAGGGGCCGGAGAGGTTGCACCCAAGTTCATGACCCCTACTGAACTCGGGCCAAGGAGTTTCCTGGACAGATAGGGCAAATCTGTAGATTGTGGCCAGGTGCTCCGCAATACAGACACAGGACAGTTTGTCTCTGCCGGAGGTGCTCTTCCGGTGTCAGCCGCCTGCGACCCAACTGCATAGGTTCTTCCGCTTTGACCACTCTAGTGTCACTGCAAGATGCAGAGTTGGTAACTGGTGGTGAGTGGGAGTGAACCCGCGAAGGCTGCTTGGGCATCCGGCTCTCCCGGTGACGCTCTTGAAGACGATGGTCAATTCAACCAGCCAAATCTATAAGGTCCTCCAGAGAGGAAGGGAGTTCCCGTGCAGCCAACTCATCTTTCAGCTATGGAGAGAGTCCATCCAGGTAGATAGCTCAGAGGCAGTCTTCCTGCCAAATGAGCTTGGTAGCCAAAGTCCAAAACTCAATGGTATAATCAAAAAGACTTCTTTGTCCTTGATGGAGGTGTAGTAAGCTGGTGCTTGCCACGGCATGTTACCCAGGATCATCAAAGGTCCGTCTGAAAACAGCAACAAACTGAGCCAGTTCCTTCAACAAGGAATCCGAGCGTTCCCACAGGGATAAACCCAGTCTAGCACTTTCTCTTCAGGGCGGGATAGGATGAATGTGACTTTCGTCAACTCATCCTGGAAGATGGAAGGCTGCAGAGAAAATTGCATGTAGCATTGGTTTATGAACCCTCTGCAGAGCCTGGAGTCACCAATGAAGCATGGAGGTGCTGGAAGTGCCAACAGAGCTCGAGGCATGGATGGAGGTGGCTGTGGAAGAAGAGGAGCTGAATTATTCGTAAGGGCATCAAGCCGGGCATGAAGACAATCCATGGAGGAGGCCAATGCCTCAAGGAACTTCTGTTGTTCTTGTACCTTGGATGCCAGGCCTGGGATGGCCTGGAGGGCATGCGGCTCCACCAGGTCCATGGCCTTTGCAACCTGTTGCATCGGAGGTGGACCCTTGGGCTGAGGTGGGGTTGACACAACCCATAGGCAGGGACATTCAAGGGTCCCCACCATCAGCAGGTGGAGTGGGCTGAAGCTAGAAGCTGCTGGAGCTTCACCTATACCAGCCCTCGTTCCCCTCATCTTAAGCCTTTGGGTGCTGGGGCCGGCAGGACTTAGGTGGGCCTCGAGGTTAGCTAATGAAAGGTGATTCAGCCCAGAGACAGCAGCCGGTAGATGATGTAGTCCTATCCTGGACTGGATTCGGTACTGGAACTCAGGCGCCAAAGGAACAATGAGTAACTGGAGGCGCTTAAGCAAAGGGAGGCCTAAGCCTTGTAAGTACACGTCCAGAGGATAGGCGAGAGGAGACGTCACTTACAGGCTGGGATCAGAGCCAGCGGCAAGTGGAAGTGGTGGCAAGCAATATAGAACTCTGGACACAGGAGAGTCTGTAGTGTAATCATTCAAAGCAAGGGTCAGGGCACGGAGAAGGCAGGCATAGTCAATCAAGGCAGTGGTCAGGACACGAAGAAGGCAGGCGTAGTCAATCAAGGCAGTGGTCATGGCATGGAGAAGGCAGGCGTAGTCAATCAAGGCAGTGATCAGGGCATGGAGAAGGCAGGCGTGGTCAGGCATAGCGGAGGTACGGGGCTGGAAAGAAGCTGAAGAGTAGTCAGGCGTAGCAGAGGTCTGGGGCTGGAGAGAAGCTGAAGAGTAGTCAGGCGTAGCGGAGGTCCGGGGCTGGAGAGAAGCTGAAGAGTAGTCAGGCATAGCGGTGGTCTGGGGCTGGAGAGAAGCTGAAGAGTAGTCAAATCCAAAGAGTTAGTCCAACACATAGACGAAACAGGAACAAGGAGAACAGGAACCGGGAACCTCAGGAAAGCAGGAACACAATGAAGACGATTCTAGGATCAGCAATGAGTACTCAGAGTACAAGGAGACCTGTTGCAAAGACAACGCTATGGAGTGAGGCCTGAGCTTTTATACGCTGAAGAGTCTGATGTCAGCATCCATGTCCGCGGCCAGGTTCCGCTGCGGGCCCTTTAAAGGAATCAATGATGTGCCTGCGCGTGCCTAGGAAGGGGCACGGCGTTGATGGCGGCGTCTCTCCGTGGGCCACACGGAGAGGCCCGATAAACAGGGACATCTTGGCTTGCAACACTGGGTAGCGTGGCAGGGCCGGAGGCACTGGATGGAACCTGAGGTCAGAGCTGGTGGCCCACTGCTGCCAGCGAAGAGGAACCAGGAGCTGGAGTCCATCTGAAAAGGTGAGAGGGCCGCACCATGGGGCTTGTGTGGGCAGCACATGTAACATTCCAGTCTTTTGCATCGAGTGTCACATGTATGATTTTTTACCTGATGGTGAGAGATTGTATGTGTGCACCCAGTGCAAAGAGCTCCTGGCTCTCAGAGAATGAGTCTGATTTCTGGAGGCTAGAGTGGCAGACCTGGAGATGCTGAGGCAGACAGAGAGGGACATTGATGAGACCTTCAGGAACATAGTAACCAAGTCCCAAATCCCTTCTGGCAACCCTGGTGCTGCCTGGGATCAGAAAGGTCTCCCAGTAGGAGAACATCACCTTGGTGTAGCAGGAAGTGATCCTGTAGCAAGGACCTGCTCTCCAGGTGATGCATTGTACTCTTGCACTGAGGACAAGTCTCCCAGGCTACTGCCCAGGAGGGAAGGGTTAGGTCGGCCATCATTAGGTGCCTGGTGGATGTGAGGGCCGCCTGGTAACTTGCATGCCTGGGGCGAAGATGGCAGACCTCACTCATCACCTAGATAAGATTATAGACAGTCCTGGGGAGGAGCTGGCTGTCGTGGTACATGTGAGCACCAATGACATAGAAAAATGTTGGAGGAAGATTCTAGAAGCCAAATTTAGGATTTTAGGTAGAAAGCTGAAATCCAGAATCTACAGGGTGGCTTTCTCTGAAATGCTCCCTGTTCCATGTGCAAGTCCCCAGAAGCAGGCAGAGCTCCAGAGTCTCAACACATGAATGAGACGATGGTGTAGGGAAGAGGGATTCAGTTTTGAAAGGAACTGGACAACCTTTTGGCGAAGGAGGAGACTTTTCTGAAAGGATGGGCTCTACCTTAACCAGAATGGAACCAGGCTGCTGGCAATAACTTTCAAAAAGGAGATAGAACAGCTTCTAAACTAGAACAAGGGGGAAAGTCGACAGTCTCTCAGCAGTGCATGGTTCGTAGGAATGAATCTTTGAAGGATATTAATGAAACAAGAGAGGTAGGGCATTCCAACAGAGAGGTTCCAATAAAAGCAAAAGTAGTCCATGTGCCTATAAGTAAAGAATCACCCGAGCTAAGGAATTCCAAATTATCTGTATCAACTGAAAAGAAGTTTGTTAATGCAAACAAAAAACACACTTTGAAATGTTTATATGCCAAAGCTGGAAGTCTAAGAAGTAAGATGGGAGAGTTAGAATGTATAGTAGTGAATGATGAGGTAGACAAAATTGGCATGTCAGAGACCTGGTGGAAGGAAGATAACCAATGGGACTGTGCTATATTAGGGTACAAATTATACCGCAATTATAGGGAGGATCAAATTGGTGGGGATGTAGCACTTTATGTCCTGGGAGGAGGTAAAGAGTCCAACAGGATAAAGATCATACAGAGACTAAATGCTCAGTAGAAATCCCATGTGTGTTGAGTAAGAGTATAGTGATAGGTGTATACTATTGTCCACCTAGCCAAAATGATCAGACAGATGATGAAATGCTGAGAGAGATCGAGGAAGCTAACCAATTTGGCAGTGCAGTAATAATGGGAGATTTCAATTACCCCCAATATTGACTGGGTAAATGTAACATCAGGACATGGTAGAGACATAAAATTCCTGAATGGAATAAGCAACTGCTTCATGGAGAATTGGTTCAGGAACCAAGAAAGAGGGAACTATTTTAGATTTAATTCTTAGTGGAACGCAGGATTGGTGCGAGAGGTAATGGTAGTGGGGCCACTTGGTAATAGTGATCATAACATGATCAAATTTAAACTAATGACTGGAAGGGGGACAATAAGTACATCTACAGCTCTAAAACTAAATTTTCAAAATGGAAACTTTGATAAAATAAGGAAAATATTTAGAAAAAACTGAAAGGCGCAGCTACAAAGGTTAAAAGTGTACAACAGGCGTAGACATTGTTTAAAAATACAATGTTAGAAGAGCAGTCTGGATGTATTCCATGCATTAAGGTCGGAGGAAGGCAAAACAATTACCGGCTTGGTTAAAAGGTGAGGTGAAAGAGGCTATTTTAGCCAAAAAAATTCTTCAAAAATTGGAAGAAGGATCCATCTAAAGAAAACAGGAAAAAGCATAAGCATTGTCAAGTTAAATGTAAAACATTGATAAGACAGGCGAAGAGAGAATTTGAAATGAAGTTGGCCGTGGAGGAAAAAATCTCATAATAAAAATCTTTTAAAATATATCCGAAGCAAGAAACCCATGAGGGAGTCAGTTGAACCATTAGATGACCAAGGGGTTAAAGGGGCTCTTAGAGAGGATAAGACCATTGCAGAAAGACTAAATAAATTCTTTGCTTCTGTGTTTAACTAATGAGGATGTTGGAGAGATACTGGTTCCAGAGATGGTCTTCAAGGGTGATGATTCAGATGAACTGAACCAAATCACTGTGAACCTGGAAGATGTAGGAGGCCAGATTGACAAACTAAAGAGTAGCAAATCACCTGGATGGGATGGTATGCATGCCAGGGTTCTAAAGGAATTAAAAAATGAAATTTCAGATCTATTAATTACAATTTGTAACCTATCATTAAAATAATCCATTGAACCTGAAGACTGGAAGATGGCCAATATAACTCCAATATTTAAAAAGGGATTCAGGTGTGATCCAGGAAACTATATACCAGTGAGCCTGATGTCAATGCTGGAAAAAAATAGTAGAAACTATTTTAAAGATCAGAATCACAGAGCATATAGAAAGACATGGTATAATGGAGCACCGTCAGCATGGATTTATCCAAGGCAAATCTTGCCTCACAAATCTGCTTCATTTTTTGAAGGGGTTAATAAATATGTGGATAAAGGTGAGCCAGTAGATGTATTGTATTTGTATTTTCAGAAGGTGTTTGACAAAGTCCCTCATGAGAGGCTTCTAAGTAAATTAAAAAGTCATGGGATAAGAGGTGGTCCCATGGTCGAAAAACAGGAAACAGAGAGTAGTATTAAATGGTCAATTTTCTCACTAGAAAAGGGTAAACAGTGAAGTGCCTCAGGGATCTGTACTTGGACTGGTGCTTTCAATATATTAATAAATAATCTGGAAAGGAATATGACGAGTGAGGTAATCAAATTTGCAGATGATACAAAATTATTCAGAGTAGTTAAATCACAAGCGGATTGTGATAAATTGCAGTAGGACCTTGAGAGACTGGAAGAGTGGGCATCCAAATGGAAGATGAAATTTAATGTGGATAAGTGCAAGGTGATGCATATAGGGAAAAAGAACCCATGCTATCATTACACGATGTTAGGTTGCATATTAGGAGCTACCACTCAGGAAAGAGATCTAGGCGTCATAGTGGATAATACATTGAAATCATCAGTTCAGTGTGCTGCTGCAGTCAAAAAAGCAAACAGAATTGTGGGAAATATTAGAAAGGGAATGTGAATAAAACGGAAAATGTCATAATGCCTCTGTATTGCTTCATGGTGAGACGCACCTTGAATACTGTGTACAATTCTGGTCACCGCATCTCAAAAAAGATAAGAACATAAGAGATTACCATGCTGGGTCAGACCGAGGGTCCATCAAGCCCAGCATCCTATTTCCAACAGAGGCCAAAACCAGGCCACAAGAACCTGGCAATTACCCAAACACCAAGAAGAACCCATGCTACTGATGCAATTAATAGCAGTGGCTATTCCCTAAGTATAATTAATTAATAGCCATTAATGGACTTCTCCTCCAAGAACTTATCCAAACCTTTTTGCGATATAGTTGCGATGGTGAAGGTACAGAGAAGGGCAACCAAAATGATAAAAGGAATGGAATTGCTCCCCTATGAGGAAAGACTAAAGAGGTTAGGAATGTTCAGCTTGGAGAAGAGATGGCTGAGGAGGGATATGATAGAGGTGTTTAAAATCATGAGAGGTCTGGAACAGGTAAAAGTGAATCAGTTATTTACTCTTTCGGATAATAGGACTAGGGGGCACTCCATGAAGTTAGCATGGAGCACATTTAAAACTAATCGAAGAAAGTTCTTTTTCACTCAAGGCATAATTAAACTCTGGAATTTGTTGCCAGGGGATGTGGTTAGTGCAGTTAGTGTAGTTGGGTTTAAAAAAGGTTTGGACAAGTTCTTGGAGGAGAAGTCCATTACCTGCTATTAATTAAGCTGACTAAGAAAATAGCCACTGCTATTACTAGCATCAGTAGCATAGGCTAGACTTAGTTTTTGGGTACTTGCCAGGTTCTTATGGCCTGGATTGGCCACTGTTGGAAACAGGATGCTGGGCTTGATGGACCCTTGGACTGACCCAGTATGGCATATTCTTATGTTCTTATGGCCATTCAAGAGGCTTAAAGCATGGATTCAAACAGCTTGTCACCCTGAAGAGCAGCAACAACTCTTCCTGCCATCCTGAATTCAAATCAGCTACACAATAGCACATTGGAGCTGGCACATTGTTGATGGCAGGGCAAGGACTTGCGAAAAGCATAAAAACAGCCGTGCACTCTAATTTGATTGTTTTGCTAATCTCTAGCTAATCTATTTGCATAAGCCTATAAAGTATTTATGTGTTTGTTAAAAACAAGTAACCAAGTTTGGCTTATTTCTACAGTAAAGTTCTGTGGTGTTATATCCTAATGAGTTGTGCAATTTCATTATTGATGCTGAGTTAACAATTGAGCTGAAGGTGCCTGCAGCCTTAAACATTATATAATCTGAACCTTGGAAAGCCAGAGTCAGTATTATATGAAAGTAGAATTTGTACCATGTAAATATTGCAAGGTTATTCAAGTAGGAGAGCACTCTGTCAGCTATCATTTCCTCCCCCACCTCAATGCACCAAAGCCACTTTGCCTACAAAGAACCATCTGTCCTGACACACCCCATAGCTAAAGCAGATAACAAGAAAGACCCAAGGCACACACCAGCAAAGGAATCCCAACACAAATTTCTGTGACAAAGATCCCATCGAATATAAGGACACAGATGCATTGGCACATTGGGCACACATCTGGCCATACCTAGCCAAAGTAGCTCAGCACTATCTTTCCTGACCATCAACCAGTGTGCCCAGTGAACATATCTTATCAATGACAGGGGACATCTTGAGCCTTATTCCATCAAGGTTGGCACTAGAGTTGATGTTTTGAGTTTCGAGAATTTCCAGGCTTGTGGCAAGATGACTGAAACAACCTTGAAAACTTTGCTACCAATCTGTCGTGTCCCAGATGTACTACCTTAAGGATTTTGCTGCTACTGTTCTGCCTACCTTTAATCCCCAAGCAGTAGCACCATAGGGGTCTTGCTATCATATGTCTATGTGCCATGCCCTTTATATACCACCTTAGAGGATGCCCCTTATATACCACCTTGGGGGTCTTGCTGCCACATGCCTACCTGCCATGCCCCTGATATACTACCTTTGGGGTCTTACAGCTACTTTGCAAAGCTGCCATGCCTAAGATGCATCACCTTAGAGGTCTGGCTGCTACGGTTCTGCCTACTTAGCATGTCCCAGATGAAACATCTTAAGGGCTTTGCTGCTACTATTCTGCCTACCTGCCATGCCCAAGATTTACCACCTTAGGGGTTTTGATGTCACATGCCTACCTGCCATGCCCCATATGTACCACATTAGAGTTCTTACTGTTACAGCTCCACCTATCTGTCATGCCCCTTATATACCATCTTTGGGATCTTGCTGCTACTGCTCTGCCTACCTACCTACTATGCCCCCAATGTACCAACTTAGGGATCTTGCTGCCACATGCCTACCTGTTAAGTTCCTGATAAGGATCTTTCTGGAATCGCTCTGCCACATGCCATGCCTTGGCACTTGCTGAAGTGTGCTGCAGCTATTGTGACTGGTTATGATTGTAATTCTGAACTCTGATAGTGTTGTGGCTTGAACAAAAGTATAAAACTTGTGTATGCTGGAAAGGGGTTTGTGGGCTGGCAGGACAATGCCAGTGACTATATAGTTAAGCTCCAGTGTGAGCTTCCTTCTTAAGAGAGCAACAGAATAATCTTCTTTTAAAGAGGATAATTTTATTACAGTTCCTATAGGGTAAAGTCTGTGCATACCTTAAATGTGCAGACTTTCACTTAAATTTTCAAATTGGACTTATATGCATAAGTCTGCTTTGAAACTTTGCGGACTGTCCAAGTACACACATGAACAGGAGTGTCCACCTACTCCTGAACAATTATCACTTTCTATGTGTATATTTACATGTATACTCTTGAAAATCAAAAGTATGCATTTAAATGTCTTTCCCGGCCTGCCTCGGCTACCCCCGGAATGCCTCTTCCTAGTGCGGGTAAAAAGGACATGGGAAATGTCACTGTGTACTTTGACATGCACAAAACCCTAATATCAAGCCCACAAAATATATTTGATTTCCTGACAAGACTGTGCAAGTGTGTGGATCCCCAAGATATGACCCCTGAGAGAAGCAGAAGGGACAGCATTGCCATGTGTTAAAGGAAATAGAGGAAACATTGTAATCTCTTACTTAAGCCATGTCCTGAAGGCACTGCCTCTCTGAGTATTAACTTTTGCTTCATTTACTTTTAATGATATTGATTACAGCAAATGCTCTGGTCTGATCCTTACTTTTTCCTGTAAATACTTTCTCCATCATCCATTAGGGATGCTGCTAAAGCACCTCTTGATACATGCGCCTGGTTTTTAATTACAGTCTTTGAGGTTTCTAGGGGACATGCTACACCGACATTCAGCTTTTCACCTAAGATGCCAAGCAAATTGAATTGACCCAATGCTACCTCTAAATCTTCCAGTGTCCAGCACTCTGTAAATGTAAGCTACAGAAAAGGAAGAAAGGAAGGGAAGAAAAAATATGATCTGATTAGAAATTATTATGATTAAGACAGATAAAAAATATAAAAGAATTGTAAGAAAAGGCTTTTTCCTAATTCATAGAAAGTAAAGTTTAATATTTACATTTTTAATACATTGACTTTAATTACTTTTCAAAATAATTAAAATGCATAAAATAATTTATAAAAATCATACATTTTAATAAAGAAATATCATCGTTACATTTTCAAAATCATTTGACTAGTTATGTAAAGACTTACAGCCAAATTTTCAAACCCTCCATACGTAAAATCTGGGGAGAAGTGTGCGTGGCCGGGCCTTGCGTGCACCGTGGGCATTTTAGAAAGGGCCTGGCGGCGCGCGTATCCCCTGTTATGCGCACAAAAGCTGGGCCTCGGCAAAGGGGCGGTCCAGGGGGTGGGGCGAGGCAGGGCTGGAGACGGCCAGTACAACGGCCATTTGCTGCTGTGCCGGGGAATCGTACGCCAACACCCTACTGCTCCAGGAGCAAAAGGCAAAATAAAAAAAATAGGGATATTAGGGATAGGGGGCAGGGAGGAGAGGGGAAGGGAGGTTAGGGTAGGGACTGTGAAGGGACTGGGGAAGGCCATGATGTGATGCAGCATGAAAATTGCACTATTCCACCCCCCCTTGCACGCGCCGCCCCAGATTTTATAACATGCGCATGCCGGCACGCACATGTTATAAAATCCAAACACACTACATCTACCGGTTCACCTTTATCCACATGTTTATTAACCCCTTCAAAAAAGTGAAGCAGTTTTGTGAGGCAAGACTTGCCTTGGGTAAAGCTATGCCGATTTTGTTCCATTAAACCATGTCTTTCTATATGTTCTGTGATTTTGATATTTAGAACACTTTGCACTATATTTCCTGGCACTGAAGTTAGGCTAACTGGTCTGTAATTTCCCATATCGCCCATGGAGCCTTTGTTAAATATTGGGGTTATATTAGCCACCCTCCAGTCTTCAGGAACAATGGATGATTTTAATGATAGGTTAAAAATCTTTACTTATAGATCTGAAATTTCATTTTTTAGTTCCTTCAGAACCCTGGGGTGTATACCATCCAGCCCAGGTGATTTACTACTCTTCAGTTTGTCAATCAGGGCTACCACATCTTCTAGGTTCACCGTGATTTGGTTCAGTCCATCTGAATCATTACCCATAAAGACCTTCTCCAGAATGGCTATCTCCCCAACATCCTCTTCAGTAAACACCGAAGCAAAGAAATTGTTTAATCTTTCCGTGATGGCCTTATCTTCTCTAATTGCCCCTTTAACCCTTGATCATCTAACGTTCCAACTGACTCCCTCACAGGCTTTCTGCTTCGGATATATTTTAAAATGTTTTTACTGTGAGTTTTTGCCTCTACGGCCAACTTCTTTTCAAATTCTCTCTTAGCCTGTATTATCAATGTCTTACATTTCACTTACCAATGCTTATGCTTTATCCTATTTTCTTCTGTTGGATCCTTCTTCGAATTTTTCAATGAAGATCTTTCGGCTAAAATAGTCTCTTTCACCTTACCTTTTAACCATGCCGCTAATCATTTTGCCTTCCTTCCACCTTTCTTAATGTGTGGAATATATCTGGCCTGTGCTTCTAGGATGGTATTTTTTAATAATGTCCTTGCCTCTTGCACACTTTTTACCTTTGTAGCTGCTCCTTTCAGTTTTTTTCTAACTATTTTTCTCTTTTTATCAAAGTTTCTCTTTTGAAAGTTTAGCACTAGAGCCGTGGATTTGCTTACTGTCCCCCTTCCAGTCATTACTTCAAATTTCATCATATTATTATCACTATTGCCAAGTGGCCCCACCACCATTACCTCTCTCACCAAATCCTGTGCTCCACTGAGAATTAGATCTAAAATTGCTCCCTCTCTCTGTTGGCTTCGTGGACCCTTGGGCCGACCGGAACCGATGGATGGGATGCTGTGAAGGTTGCAGCAGTGGTCCCGACTGGGAGGCGGCAAGCACGGACTCGTGGATGGCCTGAGGAAGCCCTATGCGACCAAGGGCTTTGGCAAGGAGGAGGGGGATGGTGGAACTGGCGCAGTGGAGAGAAGGTCTTCGCCCTGGAAGCCGATCCTCCCCCGAGAGGAGCTCATAGGAGTCCGGCCGCTGGGACTTAGGAGATTCACCCTGGAAGCCGGAATCCCCCCAGGAGGAGCCCGTAGGGACCCGGCCACTGGGACTTAGGAGGGCCCGCGGGGGCCGAGTCAGACGGAGTCCAAGGTTGAGTGCCAGAGGGTCGCTGCTTGCCAGTCCAGAGTCGTGTGCCAAAGAATCGTCGCTTGCCTGTCCAGAGTCGTGTGCCAGAGAATCGTCGTTTGCCAGTCCAGAGTCAGGAGCCAAGGGATCACCGTAAGCCAGTCCAACGTCAGAAGCCAGAGAGTCACCGAATGCCAGGCCAGAGTCAGGAACCAAGGAAACACCGTCAGCCGATCTGAGTCAAGAACCAGGGAACACAAGGAAGAAGCCAGGAACTCCGCAACAGGAACTAGAACAAACAGGGAACCTTGTTGCAAGGCCCTGAGAGCCGGAACTGCAGGGCTTAAGTAGCCCTGCAGCCTCTGATGTCACCCGAGGGAGGAACCAAGTTCCTCCGTGCTTGGCCCTTTAAATGGGAAGCCGGGACGTGCGCGCGTGCCTAGGGGGTGGAGCCAGCCGCGGCGAGACACCGGCTGCTCCGCCGGAGCGGGAGCGTGGCGGCAGAAGAGCCTGCAGGCCCGGGCGAGGTGGGAACGCGTCGGGTCTGCGGCGGAAGCGGTCTCAGGAGGTACGGGGAAGGCGGCCCGGAACCGGCGCGGCCACGGGGTAAGCGGCGATTCCGGGGCCGGCCCGGAATCGCAACACTCTCATTGGTTCCTGAACCAACTGCTCCATAAAACTGTCATTTATTCCATTCAGGAACTTTATCTCTCTAGCATGTCCTGATGATACATTTACCCAGTCAATATTGGGTAATTGAAATCTTCCATAATTACTGCACTACCAATTTGGTTAGCTTCCCTAATTTCTCTTAGCATTTCACTGTCCGTCTCACCATTTTGACCAGGTGGACCGTAGTATACTCCTATCACTATACTCTTCCCCAACACACAAGGGATTTCTACCTATAAAGATTTGATCGTTCATTTAGTCTCATGCAGGATATTTATCCTGTTGGACTCTATGCCATCCCGGACATAAAGCACCAGACCACCTCCTGGATGCTCCTCTCTGTCATTGCGATATAATTTGTACCCCGGTATAGCACTGTCCCATTGGTTATCCTCCTTCCACCATGTCTCTGAGATGCCAATTAAGTCTATGTCATCATTCACTGCTGGACCCAAAAAGCACAAAGGAAGGCGATCTATAAAAGCCGTCAGGATGAACAAAGGATAGATGCCAATAGTCTATAAATGTCCTTTATTAAAGTGGAGACACAAGGGTAGCCCGACTGTGGCCGAGTTTCGCCGTATCAGAACGGCTGCCTCAGGGGCTTACAGATGTTCTCTTCAATTTTCAAATTAAACAATTTGTGTATAAAGGATCATATAAACCATTATATGACCAACAAGAAGTAATCTTTTGTGCACATTCACAGATCAATCTCCACAATTGAAAATTGAAGAGAACATCTGTAAGCCCCTGAGGCAGCCGTTCTGATACGGCGAAACTCGGCCAGAGTCGGGCTACCCTTGTGTCTCCACTTTAATAAAGGACATTTATAGACTATTGGCATCTATCCTTTGTTCATCATTCACTGCTGTACATTCTAATTCTCCCATCTTACTTCTTAAACTTCTGGCATTAGAATACAAATATTTCATAGTGGGTTTTTTGTTTGTATTTTCATTCTGCTTTTTTTTAGCTTAGGCGAGTTTTTAGTTACAAGCACTTGGACTACTTTTCTTATTATTGGAACCTCACTGTTGGGATGCCCTAATTCTAATGCATCATTAGTATCTCTGAAGATACCTCCCTCCGAACCATGCACTGCTGAGCAACTGTCGGTTTTCCCCTTTGTTCTAGTTCTAGTTTAAAAGCTGCTCTATCGGAAAAGTCTTCAGAAAAGACTCCCCCTTCCCCAAAAGGTTCCCCAGTTCCTTACAAACCTGAATCTCTCTTCCTTGCACCATTGTCTTATCCACGCATTGAGACTCCAGAGCTCTGCCTGCCTCTGGGGACCTGTGCATGGAAAAGGGAGCATTTCAGAGAATGTTACCCTGGAAGTTCTGGATTTCAGCTTTCTACCTTAGAACCTACATTTGGCTTCCAGAACCTCCCTCCCACATTTTCCTATGTCATTGGTGCTCACATGCACCACGACAGCCGGCCCCTCCCCAGCACTGTCTAAAATCCTATCTAGGTGATGCGTGAGGTCCGCCACCTTCGCACCAGGTAGGCATGTTACCAGGTGATCCTCACACCTACCAGCCACCCGGCTGTCTACATTCCTAGTAATCTATTCACCAACTGTGACGGCCGACCTAACCCTTCCTGGGCAGTAGCCCTGGGAGACACATCCTTGGTGTGAAAGGACAATGCACCACCTGGAGAGCATGTCCTTGCTACAGCATCCTTTCCTGCTGTACCAGATTGATGCTCTCTGATCATGAGACCTTCTTCCTTCAAGGCAGCACCAGGGCTGCCAGTCTGAAGTTGGGACTTGGCTACTATGTCCCTGAAGGTCTCATCTATATTCCTCTCTGTCTGCCTCAGCTCCTCCAGGTCTGCCACTCTAGCCTCCAGAGATCGGACTCGTTCTCTGAGAGACAGGAGCTCTTTGCATCAGATGCACATGTACAACTTCTCACCAGCGGGTAAAAAACCATACATGTGACACTCGATGCAAAAGACTGGGAGGCCTCCTTCTTGCTGCTGGACTGCTGCCTTCATCTCAAATTTGTTCAGTTCCTAGTTAAGTTTTAGGTTGCTATGGGAGTAGGAATGTATCTAATTAGCATCCTTTAAATGTATTAGTGTATTCACTATATGTCTGGTAGTGGCCTACAGGATAATGATCAAACTCTCAATAAGGTGTGGGAAATTTGTGAAGTGAAGTTAAAAGGCTGATTTTTTTTGTGTGGGTGTGAAAGTGGCACCTGCCTATAAATTAAAGGATGAGTTAGGGGTGGGTGGGAGAATTATGAGAGGACTGGGAAATAAGAACACACTAACTTCTGCTTATTAGCTGCCTTACTTACTATTAACAATAAATACACTAACTTCTGTTTATTTGCTGCCCTACTAACTATTTAAAGCACAAACACACAAACACACTACATAATATACCCCAATAGTTTACTTCTCCCGAATACGTTAAAAAAAAAAAAAAAATTTGCCAAGCAAAACTTACTGATTCCTTTCAGCCTCCAGCAAGGTGATCCTCTCCTCTCAGTGCTCTTTGGAAGACTTAATCCACTCAGTTGGATTTGAAAGCAACACTTAGTCTTGCTGGAACAAACTTCGCCTGTACAAAAGTTTTCTGGATGTATTTTCTTCTTTGTTACAGTTCTGGATTAATGAAATAGGTACAATTATCAAGATGACTGATATAGTGCATCTTTTTGATCATGTATATCAAGACTCTATTGACTAAATTTCAGGAATTACCCTTCAAGCTTTTACACCATTGTTACATAGACACAGTTAAAGTACATAGAATGGGAAATGTAGATTCTCCTTTGTGTATTTGACGTCTAGAACATAGTACTTTGGCACATAATTTTGTTTTGTGTACAAAACTTTATAATGTTTGGGAGGACATTTTGGCTTCTATTGAGAAGATTACTGTTATTAAATATCCATGTAGTAGAGAATTCTTACTATTGGGATCATTTCACAGAAACAATACAGTATCCAAGGGATATGTTGTTTGTAGGGATTGCTGTATTGTTGGCCAGATTTTGTATTTTAAACTTTTAGATTAAGATTCTCTGCAACCTTCAGTCTTATGGTATAAGCAAATGGCTGGCTGGATGCAATTAGAATGATTAGGTGATTAATACGAGCAATAAAGATTGGTAACGATATCTTAAGAGTGAGGGAATGTTTTTAAAAATATTCTCCCGACTTCCATAAGTGATAGTATGAAGTCTACGCATTACAATGTAAATTGGGTTTAGCATACAATAATTTTAGTTATTTGGTCTTAAGTGAGTTCTGGATCAAATATGAATGTCCATGATGTTTCTTTTTTTTTTTTTTGCTTGATGAATGTGAAGTATTTATGTAAACTACGTAGGCAGCATTTGAGGTTTAATATAAACCTGATATGATATGTTGACACTTGTTTTTGTAAAGTAGCTAATTTCTTGCTATATACTTTTTTGGATGTTTTAAGTCATGTATATATATTTCTGGATATCATTGATGAATATATCACATCTATATAAATAAAAATATATAAAAAATAAAAACATTTTGTCTGAGAGGCCCTGACTGCATATACATTCTTCTGGACTAAAACATTGATTCTAATTGACACAACCATTCGTGTCTAACTCTGAAGCAGAGATAACCTACAGGGTACCAAACATGAAGCCATGGAAAATGAAAAAGAAGAATTTGGTTTAATTCAGTCTGCTCAAGTGTTTGCACCAACAAGGTCAATATTCAGTGCCTCTCAGCTAAATAAGTATGAACTTATCTGGCTAAATAGTGCTGGATGAATATCTACTAGCCATGTTTAGCAGCTGCCATTTAGCTGGATGAGCAGGATATGGGTGTAACAGGAAGTGCTACTTATCCAGCTAACATGGCCAGTTAAGGAGCAATATTCAGACTTATATCTGGCTATGTCAGCAGGCTAAGACCTGCTCAACAGCAGGTCTAAAGTTAGATGGATAAAAGTTATCCAGTTAATTAGGAACTTATCCAGATATATTTATTTATTATATTCTAACTGTATTCATTCCCTAGTGAGAGTAGAGAGTATGAGCTAGTCGAATTAGATCTTGAAGAATTATTTATGAATTGTACTTATTATTCTATGACATTTCTTATCATGTTATATGACTTGTGTTTGTGATATTATATCTTACTGTATGTTTTGTTTTGTGGATCCAGTGGTAGAATAACAGCCTTAACTGAGTTTAGGGCCCAATCCAAGCTTGGGGTGGCAGCAGGCCAGACAGCTCAAGGGACAGTCCCAATCCAAAGGCAGGCGGCAGACAGGGCAATCCAAAAGGCAGTCCAAATCCGAAGGGCAGGCAGCAGGCAAGGTAATCCAGAAGCAGTCCAAATCCAAGGGGCAGGTGGCAGGCAAGGCAATCCAGAAGCAGTCCAAATCCAAGTCCAAAAGGCAATGAGGGAGCACTCAGGGAGTAGTACCAGCACAAGCAAGCCTGTAGCTGAAACAAGGGCTTGTGCTGAGCTGTTAGCCTAAATAGTGGAGTTTTCCCGTGCTAGGCACGGGGGATATAGGGAGGGGCGCCAACGTAAGGGGAGGAGCGTGGCTGCATCGATTTGTGCACCATGCCGCGGCATACGGGCCGCATTGGAGAAGATCCCAATTGCGCCGGCCATCTAGAGGTATGGGTGCTAACAGTGCCCCCTCCGCAAGGCCCTCTCCTCTGTTTCTGAGGCCTGGGCTTGAGAAGAAACAGTAAATTAAATTCGCAAATTAATTGGGGAGCTTGGATGTTTTTGGTTGGTTCCCAGGAGTTCTCTTCTCAGCCATAGTTTATCCAAGATATTAGATACCGAAATGTCCATTCTTTTCGTCTGACGTCCTCCTCCACTATGATGGATGAAGCTTGCTTAGGTTTTCTAGGAGACCAAGATGAGATTGCTGGTTTCAGGAGGGATATATGAAAAACATTGTGAATGTGGAGTGTTGGAGGTAACCGCAATTTATAGGTAACTTCTCCTATCTGTTTATCGACTGGAAAAGGCCCCACAAAGCGAGGAGCGAACTTCAAGAAGGGCAAGCATAATCTATGATTGCAGGTGTGCTCAACCAGTGTTGCAACTGTCCTTTCTCGACGGCTTCACTCCGCCTACCTTTCTTTCTTTGCACCTCCTCTCACTATGGATGGACGCCTGGCTGCCTGTCGTGACGTCTGCCTGCCATCCTCTCCGGCATCCCCGGACCGGCGTGAGCACTGCCTCCCGCCATGCTCGGCTGGTACCATGGCGCGCGCGCCACGCTGCCCTCACTCTTATTTCCTACTTGGTGCAAACCTCAGGGGTGTCCCCCTGTGATGACATCACACAGCCCGGATATTTAAAGCCTACGATGTTTGCTAGCCTTTGAGTTAGCAAGGGGAAATCTTACGGATGAGATTCGCTCTCCATACCCAGCTACTCTGCCTCTCCAATTTCCATTGGACTCTTAAATGCTAACGGGGTACCCACTCCACGGGGGCCTCACTTGCTTTTCAGGTCGCTATCAGGAAACCGGTACTCGCTCCTTGAGGGCCCATGTTCACTGACTTGCTGCCTGCTCCTACCTTCTTTTCTACTTAGAAGGATTCGCTATCTTCAACACCAGTGAGTACTACCATCTTCACCTGAGAGCTGTTCCCTGGAACCAGGTACTCACTCCTCAAGGGCCTGCCTCCATTCCAGCCCTAGTGCCATCTCCTATGTGGAACCACTGTGTGAGTACATTACCTTCAAGCCTCTCAGCTCTCAGGGATCAGGTACTCGCTCCTCAAGGGCCTGCTCTCCCTATCCTGGGGTTCTCCATACTGGGGCTTGTACATATTCCACTGTACTCATTATTCTCAGTTCTTTCCTCACGGGACTTCCCCCCGTGGGCGTGGTCAGCTGCCACAGTGTCCAAGGGTCTACCCAAACCTCACTAATTATAACAGATTGCTAACTCCATGGATCCGGCACAGCTCAATGGCTTGCAGGCATTCCAGGCCTGGCCCTATGCACTGCTGAACTACAAGACGCATTGGAGAAACTCACTTCAGCGTTTCATCCGCTACAAGCACAGAAGACGCAAGGCGCTACTTCCAGTAATGAAGGTCAGTTACCTGAAGTAACTATAAAGACTATGGTACCTCTGGCTGCTCCAGTTTTTCTCTGGAGAGATTCAAAGAACTAGAGGTTTCCTAAACCAATGCTGCATGCATTTCACATTGCAGCCTACACACTTCCCCACAACCTACTCCAAGATTATTTATATTCTATCTTATCTTGATGGAAGGGCCTTGTCTTGGGCTTCAATGCTGTGGAAACATAAGGATCCAATCCTGCAGAATATTGATGGATTTCTAGAATTATTTAAATCTGTTTTTGATGATCCTGCTTGAGTGACTGTTGCTGGTTCTGACCTGGTGGACTACTGACCTGGCAACCGACCACTGGCTGATTTTGCAACCGACCACTGGCTGATCTTGCTATAGAATTATGCTGGGACCCTAGATGCCTGAAAACTCTCTTCTTCAGAGGTCTGAATACTCGCTTGAAGGACAAGCTTGCCGCTCGTGAGACACCTGACTCACTGGATGAACTAGTGGCTTTGGCTACTGGAATTGACCACCGGCTTCATGATGTGAAAGATCTCAAGCCTATTAAAGGACCAGTTCAGAAGGAGACACGTACTAAACTTGAACTTCAGAAGGTTCCAGCAGTACCTGTTGCCAGTGGAGAAGAACCGATGCAACTTGGTCGCAGTCATTTGGCTTCAAAAGAGAGAAGACTTCGGAAGAAGCATGGCTTATGTATGTATTGTGGACAAGCTGGTCACGATGTCCCAACTTGCCCCATTCGTCCAGAAAACAGACGGGCCTAAATCCTGCAGGAGGACTGTTCTTAGGCCTTACCTCGCCTTCTCCTCTGCTCTCTCTGCCAGTCTCCCTGACTTGAGGACTGTCTATAATCCAAACTCTTGCCCTTGTGGATTCAGTGGCAGGAGGCAACTTTATACAACGCCTAGTGGAACATTTGAGGATTCCCCTCGTTACTTTAGAAGCTCCACTACTCTTGTCATCCATCCATGGAGATCCTTTGCCCGGTGATGTGACTCTTTGCATGAACCAGTGACTCTTCGCTGGAGACAATCCCCTTCTTTGTGTTAGAGAAGGCCATGCACCCTATTGTACTGGGGTTACCCTGGTTGCTTTTGCATCAGCCTCAATTTGACTGGTCCTCCTTGGAACTCTTCCGCTGGGGCCCAGCTTGTCATGGAAGTTGCCTCAAGGAAGTTTCATCTGTTCCCTGCATGACTACAACTCCAGTGATGGCAGGACTGCCGCCTCAATAAGCATCATTCAGTGATGTGTTTTCCAAAGAAGCTGCTGACATCCTCCCTCCATATAGATCTTATAACGGTGCCATTCAGCTGAAACCAAACACTGAACCTCCTAAAGGACGTTATCCACTCTCTGCAATAGAGAATAAGGCTATGTCCAAGTACGTCGAGGAGAATTTACAGAAAGGGTTCATTAGACCTTCAAAGTCACCAGCCAGTGCAGGATTCTTCTTTGTGGGGAAGAAGGACGGAACCTTACATCCTTGTATCGACTATCGAGGTCTGAACGAGATTACGATTAAAGACTGTTACCCCCTGCCTTTAATCTCAGAGCTGTTTGACTGGCTTCAGGGGGCCAAGATATTTTCAAAACTTGACCTGAAGGGGGCCTACAACTTAGTCCAGATTCGCAGTTGTGACGAGTGGAAAACGGCTTTCAACACTCAAGATGGTCATTTTGAGTACTTAGTAAAGCCCTTCAGCCTGTGCAATGCACCCAATTAATTGTTCCAGAACATGATGAATGACATTCTGCGGGATTTGCTGTACAAGAGTGTCGTAGTGTACCTAGATGACATCTTGATATTTTCTCAGAATCTGTCTACTCATCTAGAAGACGTCAAGCAAGTTCTACTAAGACTCCGAGAACACCGAATTTACGCCAAGCTATCCAAGTGCGAATTCCATAAAGACTCTGTGCCCTTTCTTGGCTACATTGTGTCTAAAGATGGCTTCCAGATGGATCCCCAGGGAGCCCTTTCCTGCGCAAAGGAAAGGGAACTCTCCCTGGGTGTAGCCAGCCTATCTCTTAACACCCACTGACTCATCTGGAACCGCTGTTCACATGGAAACCTCCTCCATGTCGACTCGCCATGCTTTGAAGGCTCGTGCTCCACTCTAAGGGCCATCCCATTCTAGGGAGCCCTTTCCTGCACAAAGGAAAGGGAACTCTCCCCTGGTGTCGCCTATCTCTTACCTGCTGACCCATGTTGAACCACTGTTTACATGGAAACCTCCTCCAACTTGGCCTTCAAAATTCTCGTTTGTATATCTGCTACGTCCACCAGATTTTAAAAAAACAGTGAGAGCTCAATGGATGCCAATTTGTCTTGCCCCTATCAAAACCACAGGGACCAGATTACCTCTGCTCTGCCAGCCTGTCCTGCCCCTATCAACTTTCTGCCACTCTGCCTTGCTGCCATACACCAGACGACTCACTCTACTCCTTGTGGTGTTCTTGCCACTATCATGGTTCCTCAGTGTGTTGGTGCTAGTCTTTCTGCTGCTTTGTCCCTTTATTGGCGCTTTGTGGTTTTTTCTGACACTCTTTCTGCTTGCTGTGTTCCCCCTTCATTGTGCTTTAGGATGTTGATGCTACTTGTCTTGCCACTTTGCCTGTTGTGCTACCCTTGAGGGTTCATGCAACTGTTATCGGTGCTCTCTTTTGAAGCTGTGGTGTGTTTTTGACACTCTCACTGCTGCTTTGCACCTCTGTTAAAGCACTCTTGCCACTCATGGTACCCCTTTGCCCCTTTACAGTGCCTTAGACTATTCATGCCACTTTGGTGCCACTTTGCCACAGTCTAAGTACCTTGGAGCTCTTTTCTCGTTCTGATGATTGCTCCCCAGAAGTTTCATCAGAATTGATAAGAAAACCCCAATTCTGCAGCCAAAAATAGGCTGCAAATAGTTCCCCCATTGACTTTAATGGTAAATGGAAAACAAATAAAAGTAATCAACGAATTGGTTTTTCCCCCTATGAAACTAATGCAACAAATTTCAGTCCCTGCGAAATGAAAAATGAATCGAAATGATTTTTTTCCTTCTGCACATCCCTAGTCCCTAGCACTGCCCCTTTTCTCTGCAGGGAAAAGTGCACATGCTGAAGACAGCCCACGTACTTTTCTCAACATGGGGGGAGGTAATTTTCAGAAGAGATTTTTCCATGGGCAAACACCCATTTACCAGTGAAAATCCCATGGAATCTGACCCCTAAATAATTCCTTAAACTTGGTAACTCAGAAAATTCCTGTCTTCATACATAAAATGACTGTGATCTCTAATGTATCTGTTTAAGATACTAAATCTTTTAATCCAAACATTCTGAGTAAATTCACTGGAAAGTAGCATGCAAATTGCAGGTATAATCTTCACCTAAATTATGTGCATTCTGTCTCTGTAGTTTCATCAATCCTCTGCTGTAATTTTTATATCTTTGCCAAATTTAGCATGTTGCTGTCTAAACTTGGTATTAGAGGTAACTGAAACCAAGTACTTTCTCAATTATTCTCACTTCATAAATATTTCTCAGGGATGTGACCTTGATGTGCCAACACTCAGATATATTTAGGTTCTTGCTTTGATGAGGCAAAATGACTCAGTAAATCAATCCCTGTGTGTTCTCTACCCAGCTGCTTCTGCTAACAGTTTCTCTCCCAAAATGCTCATTCATCATTCACATCCAATTGGTAGAATTCAGCTTTATAAGAATGCAATAAAATTAATGAAAAATATCTGGTAAAACACAAGTCAGACACACAACACACAGGGAAAGATAAGCCAAGTATTCAAAATCCACCGTCCTGCAATTTGTTATTAAAAAATATATACCGGTATATCACCCAAAAATCAATAAGTCAACGGTCTTTTCTAATCTACATACTGAGTAGCTCCTGAGGAAGCATTTTACAAAACATGGGCCACTATTGGGCTTGGCTAATGAAGTTAATTTAAGATTGATTTTCTTAATGTTTTTTACTTGCTCTAAACAAAATGTTTCTAAACAATTATTTTGGATTTAATGCTCCCAAATATGATTGAACAGACCAGGTGGCTCATGCAACGCAGGGTTCACTAACTGGCTTGATGAATTTTTTTGAGATAATTACTTTCTTAAATAAATTACAGGATATTCATTTTGAATACTTGGTTTATGTTTCCCTGTATGTTGTGTATTGCATTCTTGGGATTCAGTAGGTTCTCCTTGACTATCAAAACACAAGTCATACCATAGTCTATGAAAAGTAACATTCTATTCCTTGGATAAATAAGAAAAAGACTGTGCTGATTACAGGGATGTTGTTTCCGTAAATTGTTCATTTCCAGTCAGTATGTTTTGTAGTTGTCTCCTTGTGGAGCTCCACTGGCATTTTGTTTACAGCAGAAGAAGATATGGCTAGAAAAATGTCAGCCAATTAGTCAGTGAGGCACTCTAAGATCATCTAGATGAATATATGCAAGGAATCAGCATCCAGAATACATTTAAGGAGCAATATGCAAACATTTTTATGTGCGTAAACATGTTTAACCATGTAAAACCTCAATCTGAATATTACTCCTTCTTCAGTGTGAGTAAAAATATGCACACTGTTTACTTTTATCCATGTGATAAAAGGGCCAGAGACAGGTTGGGGAAATTAAAATTTTGAAAATTCTGCAGGTACTTTCATGTGCATACTTAGCCTCTATTCAGGCAGGTACAATGTCTGTGGGTACTTTAGTATCCACGTACTGACACTAACATACGTTTTCAGAGCAAACTCTGGAAGAATGTTTTCTTTTGAAAATGAACTTGCAGGTCCTGTACTCAAAAATGGCAGATTGCGTCAAGAATACTTACAATGGGAGATTGTTCAACTGGTTCTCAATTCAGACATCAAAATGGCATGATCTGCTGGGGTGAATGTACCAGAGTTAATTAACTTCAATGAAACCCCAGCAGACGTTGCTTGATATTCAATAGACGGTGTCTATTGAATATCAAGCAAAGAAAGAAGAGGACCAAAAAAGAGGAACTCCCAAGCCTGTGCTCTGAGGCCCAGGCCTGACCCTGGAGTGAGGCCCAGGCATTGGGATCCAGCCTCCTGGCTGAGGCCCTGGTGTTGGGCCTAGGTATGAGCATAGTCCATGGTGTTGGGACCTGGCCTCTGGGTCAGGTTGCGGCATCAGGTCTGGGTCCGGGCTGAGGCCCTGGCATCAGGATCTGGCCTCTGCGTAGGGTCGTGGCAGGGTTCAGGCCAAGGTCCCAGCATCAGGACCCAGCCTCTGAGTCAGGTCATGGCATCGGGCCTGGGCTCAGGCTCCAGTTTAGGCCAAAGCCCAGCATTGGGACCTGGCCTCTAGGTTGGCAGCATCAGGCCCGGGCTCATGCTGTGGCTTAGGCTGAGGCCCAGGGCTCAGGACCCGGCCTCCAGATTGGGTCATGGGGGTCAGGCTTGAGTCCAGGCCAAGGTCCTAGCATTGGAACCTGGCCTCCGGGATGGGCCACAGCATTGGACCTGGGTCTGAGCTCTGACCTAGGCCAAGGCATTAGCCTTGAGTAGATCAAGGCCACAGCAACCTACCGCAACCTCAGCCTACGCAAGTCCGAGGCTTTGGCCAAGTCCTAGCAGGTGGATCCCCAACAGACCAGATAAGTGGAGGTTTCCAAAATAAAAATATATGCAACTTATGTGCATATATGCTAATTTTACACACATTATCTCCTCAAAATTCTTTGAAAATTACTTCCTTAGGGGTAAATTTTAAGACCTGCGTGTGGGCATATATGTGCGTGCGCTACCCGGCGCACAGACATGTACGCCCGATTTTATAACTTGCGTGCATAGGTGCACGCAAGTTATAAAATCAGGGGTCGGCGCGCACAAGGAGGTGCACACTAGTGCATCTTGCGTGCGCCGATGCCCGCGGGCTTCCCCGTTCCCTTCCCCCTAACCTAACCTTCCCACGCCTTCCCCTAAACTTCCCCCCCAGCCCTACTCTAACCCCCCCAACATTTTTATCTAACCTTTTGCGCCTGCCTGGAGGCAGGCACAAGTTGCTCATGCCAGCAGCCTGCCGGCACGCAATCCTCCAACACAGCGGCAAATGGCTGCTGTGTCAGAGGCCTCTGGCCCCGCCCCCACCCCGTCCCCGGACCGCCTCACCCTGGACCGCCCCTTTTTGCAAGCCCCGGGACTTACACACATCCTGGGGCTTTATACACGTCACCGGGCCTTTTTAAAATCCTCTGGTTTTATGATCCTAGGGCTTTTAAAATCCGGCCCTTAATGTGCAATAAAAATAAATCTCATCACACTTTTAAAAATAAGATTCACAAAACTACCAGTGTCTTTTAAATATTGATTTGGGGTTTTTTTTAATCTTCTATGTAAGGTGCTTTAATTTTGTGTGAAAAATGCCCCTGGCATTTTCATAAGAGGGTAGTAGGGAGGCCTCATTTTTGTTTTTTTGGCCATTTTGGCCCTTTTTTTTTTATTGCTTAATTATTTTTTCACACAAATGAAACCAATCAAGCAATCTTTGAACCGAAATTCATGGGGAAAAAAACTCCAGAAAACAAACTAGAAATGAAAACAAATTTTTCCCCTGCACATCCCTAGTGATAATATACACTGGAGGATATAGTGAGCTTACTGATAATTTAAAGGTATACCAGACCTTGGTAATAGAAAATACAAAGATATACAATATCCATGGTTGATTATTCTAAGAGTAGAGTGCTATTCTAAAACTGTTTGTACTGATTATGGATGTTTGCACTTTTACATATGTTTAGCCTTTCTATGCACAGCTTCGAATGCAGTCCTAGTTCCAACAATGATAAAGAAATGTTGTTTTATTTCAGTGTATTTTTTGGGTCACAGGGACAGTTCTCCTCAGAAATCTATTCATAGAAGGAGGATCCATCTCTATACAGGCCACACCCTTGAGTGGGGCTACACAGAAAAACTATTATCTGAAAATTAGTTGGATTCATATATTTCATTATCTGTAAAAAAAACAACAAAAAAAAAAAACTCCATTAATCAGAATTTTTTTATCTGTAAACTTCCATTATCCAAAACATCCATTAGCCAAAAAAATCCTCTATTTGGAACAGGTTTGGTCTATTGTATTAATAATTACAGTACCCACACACAACAATTCACAAATTGGTATGTAAACTTTCTTCTTGCTTTCTGTGGTAAATTTTCTACACCAGATGCAACTTTTGCTTAAAAAACTCAGTAAGTTAATAGCCTTGAACCTGCACATAACTCGCTCCTCTAACAGATCCTAAAACTAGGGATGTGAATCGGGTGATCGATCGTCTTAACGATCGATTTTGGCTGGGGGGGAGACGGAAATCTGATCATCATGGTTTTTGTTTTTTTTAAATCGTAAAAAATCGTAAATCGGGGGAGGGCGGGAAAACCGGCACCCTAAAACCCACCCCGACCCTTTAAAATAAATCCCCCACCCTCCCGAAGCCCCCCAAAATGTTTTAAATTACCTGGGGTCCAGTGGGGGGGTCCCGGCGCGATCTCCCGCTCTCGGGCCACGGCTGCGTTAAAAGAAATGGCGCCGGTGGCCCTTTGCCCTTACCATATGACAGGGCAAAGGTAGTGCCGGCGCCATTTTGGTTCCTGTCACCCGACGTCACAAGTGCAGGAGATCGCTCCCGGACCCCCGCTGGACCCCCAGGGACCTTTGGCCAGCTTGGGGGGGCCTCCTGACCCCCACAAGACTTGCCAAAAGTCCAGTGGGGGTCCGGGAGCGACCTCCTGCACGCGGGCCGTATTGCCAATATTCAAAATGGCGCCGGCGCTACTTTTGCCCTCACTATGTCGACATAGTGAGGGCAAAAGTCAAAATGGCGCCGGTACTCAAATACAGAACAAACAAACCTTGAGTCACACAGAGTAACAAGCTGAAAAAAAAAACACAGAAGGAAGGGCACTTTAAAGAAACAGCAGAGAGATGACAAAAAATATTGCCATGCAAGCGCTGCACATGATGTTATGCATGATCACTTGAGTATGCGTGTATTTGCGAGGTTTCCAAAATAACAATATATACTACTTATGTGCATATATTTTAATTTTTACACACACAACCTCCACACAATCCTTTGAAAATTACTTCCTTAATGTGCAATAAAAATAAATATCATCACCCTTTTAAATATAAAATTCACAAAACTACCAGTGTCTTTTAAATATTGTTTTGGGGGGGGGGGGGGGTTGTCTTTTATGTAAGGTGCTTTAATTTTGTGTGAAAACAAAACATGTAAAAATGATATCTACACAGACTGGTGATGAGAGAAACTGTGAAGTTGTCCACTCTTCAATACAGTGTTTCCCCATCGGTGTGTGCCATGGCACACTGGTGTGCCTTCAGACCTGATCAGGTTTGCTATGGAAAAGTCACCACTGCCTGATTCTCAGATGCAGACCAGCACCTGGGCTCTGCTGTCAGCACTGCACAGCAACAAGAAACAACAGCAATGGTTCTTAAACATGTAGAAACTCCTTTCTTAGAACATGTATAGTCACAAATATAGCTAGCTACAGCTCTGGAGTATGGAAAATAATAAGTACCATGAAGAGTATATATCTTTCCCATTCTGAGCTTCCTCCTTTGAGTCCTTAGAGCCTCTGTCTTATCCCTTGGCTTAATGAGACAGGCAGAACATTCACTGAGCACTAGATGTGATTTATTATGAGTGGAAGAGCTCTGGCAGCCACATGCGGCAGCCAGATAACTAACCGAGCTTGCTGCCTGTGCCACACTGACTTCTCCTTTCTCTTGGACTTGTATGCCTCGCATCACCAAGGACCAGAGAACTGGTCCTTGGTGATGGGAAAATGTGTGTTTTGGACCCTCTCCCCCCCCCCCCCCCCCCACTCTTTATTTTAAAATTTGAAAGCGAGACTAGCAGGTCTTTCAATGCTTTCCTAGCTCTTCTCCTGGCCATATGAATCGTCTCCTTCATAGAGGCTGGTGTGCCACACAGAACTTTTGTTCATATAGGTGTGCCTTGGGCTTGAAAAGGTTGGGAAACACTGCTTTAGTAAACCAGTTTTTATAAGCCTGGCCCTAGTTAACTAGATCCATGGAGGTGAAAACTACCCCAGGCAGAGTGGTTACATATAGCTTCGAGCCCCACTAGGCATTTAAAGGTGAATTTCCAAAACTGTGTGCGTAAAAAACAGTACTTGTGGGTGTAAAATATCATATAAGTGAGTATATGTTATTTAAAAAACCTGCTACATATGCGCATAAATCAAGGTCTGCGAGTAAATTTGACCATGAAAAAAGGAGGGGACGAAAGGTGCTCAGTGGAGGGGCCAACATTTATGCCAGAAAGCTGCTTTTTAACAACCTGCCAAAGTGACAGGCACAAGTCTTTTACTTGCATATATTTACATCTGGTCACTATCTGGCGTAAGTGATCATAAACATCTTAAAAGTGAAAAAAATGTCTGGGGAGGGGGTGTCTGGGTGAAATGGGGGGACTTCAGGCAGGAGATCCAGGAGGATCTTCACAAGCTGCAGATGGACTGAGAAAGCTGGTAGACTAATTAGTAAAACTGTTTATTTCATTGCCATGTGCATGTTAGAAAATCCCCTGATTTAGGTATAAAAAAGACAACTTTTATGTCCCTCGTGGAACGATGAATCCTGCGAAAAAGGGGGCGGGCCTGCGAAAGGCTGCAGCCATTCGCACCACGGCGGTGCGATTTCATCGGCCGCACTGCAGCCGGCTGCAGCCTTTCACGCAAATAGCGCAACCTTAAAAGGTGGTGCTATTCGCCGTGCTACTGCCAGTGAGAATGTTCCTCACATTATCGCTGGCAGCTGTGCCGTGGCCGACTCCTCCCCCTCCCCTCCCCGACTCCTCCCCTCCCGGTCATTTACCTCCTATCGCATGCGAAAAGGCCCTTTTCGCGTGCGGTAAACCTTTAGAAAATAACCCCCTTAGATGGATAAGAAGCAATTTTAGTCTTATCCAGCTAAGCAGAGTGTTTTTTTTAACCTTATATACTGAAAATATAGATGGACAAGTTGCACTTTTCATACTTATCTGGCTAAGTGCCACTGTTTAGCTGGATAAATTGGAATTTATTCAGATAAGTGCCGCTAATTTTCCAGATAAGTATGAACTTGTGCAGCTCATGGTTTTTACATATGTAAGCATTTGTACGCACCTATGTACTCATATTTTATAACCTGCTCATATTGTATGCCGGCAGGTTATAAAATACAATTGCAACTTTGTGGGTGCCCATATACACACGTAAATGGTCACACATGAGTGAGCAGTTCTGAAAGTTATCCTCATAAAGAAAACATTAATAAAGGTTGTGAATATTATAAGGAAGCTAATAATGAATTATGTGATTGGGAGTAGGATCCATCCTAAACACTCCCATTAAGGAAGTTTATTCAGTTTTCCTGGGGTACATATTTTAAACAGAGGATATGCTTATTTTTATTCGGAATGACTTGTGGTAATGTTAAATCATGTTATAGCACAGCAATACTGTCAGACAATACTATGACAGATCAGTTGGAAGAGGCACTGGAGTGACAAGATCCTTCGGTTTTAAATTAAAATATTGCTAAAATTATAAACAGAAATAGCTGAAAAGAACTATTTATACTAACAAGATGGAACATTTTCATCAGAGGAGGCTCCCCCCTGATAAATCCAGGCAGGAGGTACCAGGTGCATTTCATTCTTTTTTTGCAATTTAAATGTTTATTGAACCAGCATGGTTACGTCAGCAAGAACATAGCGTCAGGTAATATAATAAATGAAATGAAAAACACCAACTCTCCCCCATCCTCCAAGCCACCTTTCTTACAATAGCATATCTACCCAGGTAGCAACACAATAAGCTACTATATTCCTCATCTCATCATTCCTCCTCCCCTATTATAGAACCACCTAACAGAGAAAAAAATGCATGCGTTGAAAAAAATAAAAGGACCAATCATAATGAACTATAAGGATGTGTAGAAGGAAACAGTTTTTTTCGTTTTGTTTTTCATTTCGCCAGGACCCAAATTCGTTTCATTTGTTTCATAGGGGAAAAAACCAATTTGTTTATAACTTTCATTGTTTTTTTGTTTGCCATTAAAATCAATGGGGGAAGTATTTGCAGCTTATTTTTGGCTGCACAATTGGGGTTTTCTTATCAATTTGGATGAAAGTTCTGGGGAGCAATCATCAGAGTGAGAAAAGAGCTCCAAGGTACTTAGACTGTGGCAAAGTGGCACCAAAGTGGCATGAATAGCCTAAGGCACTGAAAGGGGCAAAGGGTTACAGGAGTGGCAAGAGTGCTTTAACAGAGGTGCAAAGCAGCAGCAAGAGTGTCAAAAACACAACACAGCTTCAAAAGAGAGCACCGATAACAGTTGCATGAACCCTCAAAGGCAGCACGACAGGCAAAGTGGCAAGACAAGTGACTTCAACATCTTAAAGCACAATGAAGGGGAACATAGCAAGCAGAAAGAGTGTCAGAAAAAACTACACGGCACAGATAAAGGGACAAAGCAGCAGAAAGACTAGCACCAACACACTGAGGAACCATGATAGTGGCAAGAACACCACAAGGAGTAGAGTGAGTCATCTGGTGTATGGCAGCAAGGCAGAGTGGCAGAAAGTTGATAGGGGCAGGACAGGTTGGCAGAGAATAGGTAGTCTGGTCCCTGTGGTTTTGATAGGGGCAAGACAGGCTGGCAGAGCTGAGGTAGTCAGGTCCCTGTGGTTTTGATAGGGTCAAGACAGGCTGGCCCCGGGTAGAGTTCCCTTTGCTTTGTGCAGGAAAGGGCTCCCTAGAATGGGTTCGCCTAGAGTGGGGTGGTTCCGTTGGCATCTAGTGAGCTCTCCCTGGTCTTTTAAAATCTGGTGGACACAGCAGATATACAAATGAGAATTTTGAAGGCAGAGGTGGAGGAGGTTTCCATGTGAACAGCGGTTCAAAATGGGTCAGCGGTGTTGAGATAGGTGACACCAGGAGAGAGTTCCCTTTCCTTTGCGCAGGAAAAGGCTCCCTAGAATGGGTTGGCCCCTAGAGTGGGGCCTGAACTTTCAAAGTGTGGTGATGTGGAGGAGGTTTCCATGTCAACAGCGGTTCTGGTTCAACATGTGTCAGCGGGTGTTAAGAGATAGGCAACACCCAAGGAAAGTTCCCTTTCCTTTGTGCAGGAAAGGGCTCCCTGAAATGGGTTCACCCCGAGAGTGGGGTATGAGCCTGGGCAAGTGTGGCGACATGGAGGAGATTTCCATGTGAACAGCTGTTCTGGTTCAACATGTGTCAGTGGGTACTAAGAGATAGGCTACACCCGGGGAGAGTTACCTTTCCTTTGTGCAGGCATGTTGTGGTTTGATCTGCCACTTCTTTCTGAACTGGTTCACTATCAGAAGAAAATGGCATCTTTTTCATTTGTGAAAGATAATTCAACAGAGGATGCTTTTAGAGCAATAGATACTGCCATTTGTGAAGCAAGAACTGAACTGAGATTTTTTGTGAATACCCAGAAGCTATTAACTGTACTTATGCACTTCAGCTGATGACAAAGGAACTTGAAGAGCTCTCAGAAATAAGAAAACTGCTACTCAAGTCCAAATCTACAATATCAACCTATGTTGACTTTGTACCCTATACAGTGCCTCTGTAAACCATGGGAACACAGAGGATGAACTAGAGTGCAACTTTCACCAGTTTTCTATAGTACTAGAACTTTCCCCGGGTGTTGCCTATCTCTTAACATTAATGTTGGCACCTAAGAAAGATTTAGGAAAATGGCCCATATTAAAAGGGCATGAAAACTTTTGAGCATGTGAAATATGCAAGCTCCAAACATCTTAATTCAGCTTTTTATGTTCTTACATTTCAAATGTTGCAAAACAGGAAAAAGAACATTCTGGAACAAAGTGATGCACAAATACATGAAAGTGAAATTAGAAATACTAGAACTAAACTCAGACAGACACAGCATTTGAGGTCAGGCCCTTGTAGTGACATAAGAGCAGGACATACAGGCACAGCGTTTGAGGTCAGGCCCGTGTAGTGATGTAAGGACTGGACAGACAGGCACAGCGTTTGAGGTCAGGCCCTTGTAGTGATGTAAGGACTGGACAGACAGGCACAGCGTTTGAGGTCAGGCCCTTGTAGTGACGTAAGGGCTGGACAGTAAACAGACAGGCACAGCGCTTGGGGTCAGGGCCTTGTAGTCATGTAAGGGCTGGACAGACAGGCACAGCGTTTGGGGTCAGGCCCTTGTAGAGATGTAAGGACTGGATGGGCAGGCACATCAGTTGAGGTCCTGCTCTTGTAGTAACATAAGGGCTGGACAGACAGGCACAGCATTTGAGGTCAGGCCCTTGTAGTGACATAAGAGCTAGACAGACAGGCACAGCATTTGAGGTCAGGCCCTTGTAGTGATGTAAGTGCTGGACAGTGGACAGACAGGCACAGCATTTGAGGTCAGGTCCTTGTAGTGACATAAGGGCTGGACAGACAGGCACAGCATTTGAGGTCAGGCCCTTGTAGTGACGTAAGGGCTAGACAGACAGGCACAACGTTTGAGGTCAGGCCCTTGTAGTGACGTAAGTGCTGGACAGTGGTCAGACAGGCACAGCGTTTGAGGTCAGGCCCTTGCAGTGATGTAAGGGCTGGACAGACAGGCATAGCTTTTGAGGTCAGGTCCTTGTAGTGATGTAAGGGCTGGACAGTGTACAGACAGGCACAGCTTTTGAGGTCAGGCCCTTGTAATGATGTAATGGCTGGACAGACAGGCACAACGTTTGCGGTCAGGCCCTTGTAGTGACATAAGGGCTGGACAGTGTACAGACAGGCACAGCTTTTGAGGTCAGGCCCTTGTAATGATGTAATGGCTGGACATACAGGCACAGCGTTTGAGGTCAGCCCCTTGTAGTGACGTAAAGGCCAGACAGACAGGCACAGCATTTGAGGTCAGGCCCTTGTAGTGACGTAAGGGCTAGACAGACAGGCACAACGTTTGAGGTCAGGCCCTTGTAGTGACATAAGTGCTGGACAGTGGACAGACAGGCACAGCGTTTGAGGTCAGGCCCTTGCAGTATCATAAGGGCTGGACAGACAGGCACAGTGTTTGAGGTCAGGCCCTTGTAGTGATGTAAGGGCTGGACAGGCAGGCACAGTGTTTGAGGTCAGGCCCTTGTAGTGACGTAAGGGCTGGACAGTGGACAGACAGGCACAGCTTTTGAGGTCAGGCCCTTGTAGTGATGTAAGAGCTGGACAGTGGACAGACAGACCCAGCGGTTGAGGTTAGGCAGTGGATTGGGTGACTTTAATTTGACATCACATACGTGTAACATTTTACTATTGGTCATTCAGTTTGTGAGATTGATTATTGGCTGCTGTGATATCCGAAGACTTGTTTAAAAACAGCCCGGTAAAAGCAAAATGGAGGATCACTTTGGAAACACTGAAAGAAGGGAACGAGTGACAGCATAAAATTTTGGAGCGTATGTACACTGGATAATGGTTAAATGTTATACTAACAAGCCAGCATGTTAAAACAAGTTGTTATTCTTTTATGCAGAATTAAAGAAATGATATATCGCACCTGACGAAGCATTCAAGAAACATGAGCCGTGTCGGGCAGAATAGCATGATCGCTCCTTCAGCATCCTAATCACTCTACTTGAAAGGATAAGTGTTAAAAAAAAACATAAGTTTACTAAATAGTTTAAAAAACAAAGTTAATGATTATAAAGGTTTAATAAGACTACATACGATGTTATTCATGTAGTAATAGGTATTTTATACCTTTGAAGAAATGAGAGCATATACACACAACAAAATTTTCTCTCACATAATATATGAAGTCTGGTCTCCCAAACAAACACACTAAAAAAGTTTCCAAACTATAGATGATGTTCTGTTGATTATGTATTAAGTATTACATTGTGTTGGCAGTTCAAATATATAAGAAATAGATATTATCTGGAGCATATGAGGCAGTTTGAGCTGCTGCAAGACTTTAAATTGCTTTTCTTCATCTTGCCATTCACAGTGAAAATCTGGAAACCCAAGCAAAGGCATGTTTATTTTCAAAAACACTAGCATTTCCATCAACTCTGGTGCCAGTCTTGAGCAGTGAGGGATCATGATATCCCCTGTCATTAAAAAGACACATTCACTGGACACACTGGTTAGTGGACATGACAGAAATCGCTGAGCCACTTTGGCTAGGTGTGGCCAGACAGTGGACTTGTGTGCCCAATACACCAGCGGATCTGTCTACATGTCTTCTATGGACTCTGTGAGATACCGTGTCACTGACATTTGTGCTGGTGTCTCCTTTGCTTGGGTGGGCTTAAAGTCCTTCTTGCCAGCTGCTTTTGCTCTAGCCCATTCCAGAACAGATGCTTTGTTAGGGGCAACATGGCTTTGGCGTACTGAAGTGGAGGAGGAAGTACTAGCTGTCGCTGACAGAGTGCTGCTCCTGCTTGGGCTAGCAAAACTCTCTGAAGTGCCCGCTGTTTCCTCCTCTGCTTCATGCCTAATCTGTCTCACCATCTCGCTTGCCTATGGTTTAGACACTGTGCGTGGTGGAGGTACTCCAGATTTGTATGGTCTGTAAAGACTGTGATCTCATGTTGTGCTCCTTCAAGCCAGGGGCGTCACTCCTCGAATGCCATCTTTATTGCCAGGAGTTCTTTATCTCCTATGCGGTAGTTCTTCTCCGCAGGCAAGAAGGAACGGGAGAAACATGAGCATGGGTCTATGGTCTTAGAGTCACCGGCCTGGCTTAGCAAGGCCCCTATGCCGATGTCTGAGGCATCGACCTCTACGATGAAGGGCCGAGTCAGATCCGGATGTCGGAGGCATGGCTTACTCGAGAAGGCATCTTTCAGTTTCTGGAATGCTGTTACTGCCTCCGAAGACCAATTGGTGACGTTGGCACCTGTCTTCGTCATCGCTGTAAGCAAAACAGTTAGTGAGTAGTAGTTCTTGATGAATGTTCTGTAGTAGTTGGTAAATCCCAGAAATCATCTAAGAGCCTTTAGACCTGTGGGTTGTGTCCATTTCTTAATGTTCTCCAGCATCTGTGGATCCATCTGGAAAATTTGGTTGGAAGCAATGTACCCTAAGAAAGGCACTGATTCCTTGTGAAACTCGCACTTAAACTTGGCGTATAGGCGGTTCTCGCGGAGTCTTTGCAGCACACTTTTGACATCCTCCAGATGAGTGGTCATATCCTGGGAAAATATTAAGATGTCATCTAAGTACACAACGACACATTTGTAGAGTAGATCACGCAGAATGTCAGTCATCATATTTTGGAAGACAGCCTGGGTGTTGCACAGGCCAAAGGGCATCACTAGATATTCAAAGTGGCCATCCCAGGTATTGAAGGCTGTCTTCCATTCATCGCCAGAGTGGATGCAAACTAAGTTATAGGCTCCCTTGAGATCAAGCTTGGAGAATATCTTGGCTCCCTGTAGTCTATCAAATAGCTCTGAGATGAGTGGTAAGGGATAGAGGTCTTTCAAAGTGATCTCGTTTAGACCTCTGTAATCTATGCATGGACGCAACGTTCCATCTTTCTTCCCCACAAAGAAGAAGCCTGCGCCTGCAGGACACTTGGAGGGTCTTATGAAGCCTTTCTGAAGGTTCTCCTATATATATTCAGACATGGCTTTATTTTCTACCACAGAGAGAGGGTAGAACCTTCCTTTGTGTGGTTCAGTATTAGGCTTCAAATTGATGGCGCAGTTGTAGGATCTGTGTGGCGGTAGTACGTCTGCAGCTTCTTTGGAAAATACATCTTGAAAAGATGCATATTGAGGCAGCAACCTAGGCATCAATGGGGTAGTTGGCATGCAGGCTATAGGAGAGTCCTCCATCCAACATTTACCATGGCAATCTGGACCCCAATGTGAAAGTTCCAGAATGGCCCAATTGAATTGAGGCATATACTGCTGCAGCCACTGTAGCCCCAGTACTCTATAGAGTGCATGGCCTTCTCTAGTACAAAGAAGGAGATAGTTTCAGAATGGAGAGCACCGATCTGTAAACACACTGGTTCAGTGAGCTGGGTTACATCGCCTGGTAAGGGCTCTCCATGAATTGAAGATAGAAGTAGTAGAGACGTCATGGTGGTAGTGGGAATCCGCAACTGCTCCACTAATCGTTGTAAAATGATATTGCCTCCTGCCCCTGAGTCCACTAGGGCAAGAGTGATATTCTAAGGGTCCGCAGATCAAGGATACAGGAAGAGAGAGTGGAGGAGAGGGTGCAGTAAGACCTAAGAAGACTCCTCCCGCAGGACTTAGGTCTGCCAGTTTCTTGGACATATAAGGAATGTTTGTACAGCATGGCCAGCTTGTCCACAATACATGCAAAGCCCCAACTTCTTCCGCATTCTTCTCTCCTTTGACATCAGGTGACTGCGGCCTAATTGCATTGGTTCTTCTTCGCCATTAACTGGACCTGAGGGAACAAGCCTGGGTGTAGACTTAACCTGAGCTTCGCCCTGAAGGGGTCTTCTGGGAGTCTTGGTCTCTTGAACCTTGTCACGAAGTCGGCGATCAATCCTTGTTGCCAACTTCACCAGTTCAGCCAAGGTCTCATGCACCTCATGAGCTGCCAGCTCGTCTTTAAAACAAGAGTTCAGTCCTTCAAAGAAGAGGGTCCTCAGGCATTTAGGGTCCCAATGTAATTCAGACGCCAGTGTCTTGAATTCTATAGTGAAGTCTGATAAAGATTTAGTACCTTGCTTCAGGTGAACCAAAGAAGATCCTGCAGTAGTATGCCGGGCAGGGTCATCAAAAACTGATCTGAACAGTTCAAGGAACCCGGCAAGATCATGTAGGATAGGATCATCGTGCTCCCACAGCGAAGAGGCCCAATCCAACGCTCTTCCATCCAGATAAGACAAGATGTAGGTGGTCTTGGCATAGGCAGGGAAAAGTGCATAGACAGGGTCTTGGCATAGGCAGGGAAAAGTGCATGCAACACTGGTTGATAAATCCTCTACATTTCCAAACTTCCCCCGAGAAGCATGTTGGAGCAGATAGAGGTACAATAGTCTTGTCCGTCACTTCTGGCGGTGTAACTTCTTTACCTGTGGTGGTGGGTAAGTTCATCTGTGCGAGCAGCTGGTTAAATGCAGCAGTCAAATTCTCCAGCGCGTTCTGCTGTTCGTAGATTCACTGGGCCAGGCCTGGAATGGCCTGCAATGCAGAGCCGAATCCATGGAGTTAGCAATCCTTTATGGTTTAGCGGTGTTTGGGTGGATTCTTGGGTACTGTGGCAGATGACCACGCCCATGTGGAGGAGCCCCGTGGGGAGCCACAGTATTGGGCTAGACTCAGGACGCACAAACACAGAGTTAGATCTTTTATTGTACAGCTGATGTATACCACCAGAGGTGGCATTAGTGAGTTGATCCAGAGGTAGCAGTCCCGGGACCCTCAGCAGAGGGAACCCGTCTCACCAATTTGGTATAGGGAGATCCCGGTGAAGGTTTCCCAGCATGGCAATATTGTAGATGAGACAAACTGAGAATTAGATTACTCACTAGATGGTAGCTGTAAGGTTGGCGATTCCACCAGGCTGAAGTAGATGGTTACAGGCACCAAGGCAGGGAGAGCAGGCCCTCGAGGAGCGAGTACCTGATCCCAGTAAGGCACCTGAAATAAAGCAGAGGACCCCTGAGGAGCGGGTACCCAGGTTAGAGAATACCCCGAAAGGCAGAGAGAGAGCTTCCAGCGGCAGCACGGAAGTGGCAGAGTAGCTTAGACAGGACGAGTCCAATCCTTGCTAACTCAATGAGCTAGCAAACAAGTATAGGCTAAATACCCAGATGGCGTGACATCATTTGAGGGGGACGCCCCTGAGGTTCACACCATTGCTGCAATAAAGATGTGGGTAGCACATGTGCATGCACCCTAGGAGGCCCTTGGGAGAAATATGGCGGGAAGTAATGTCATAGCTGTTCCGGGGATGCTAGAGAGCGCGGCTTGCAGGCGCAGCGGTAGCCATCTTCCCAAGGCTAGCGGGGAGAGCAGAGAAAAAGGTGGGGATCAAGGGCCGAAGCCGTCTCAGACCAACAGACACAACAAAGGGCTGGTTATCAAGAGCAATCATTTCCCCAACGCTCCTGGTTACAACTTTTGAGGCTGCCTGCCTCCTTCCCTGGGATAGCATTACCAAACACCACCCCATTTCCTCCATGGTGGATTGTCGCTTCTGAGACATGGCAGGGGGCTGCTGGCCTGCCATCTGACTGCTAGAAGGGACTGAGGGCATGGGATGTCTCTGCGCCTTTTCAACCACTTTATGCTGCCTGAAAAAAGGGGTCCCCTGAATGGTACTGCCACCATCCCCAGACGGCAGTACTGTTGGGTGTTGCTTCTGCATATGATGCATCATGCCAAAATTAGATAAATGTCGCATTTGCTTGCCTCTGCTAATAGCCCTGGCCCAGTACTTACACTGAGCAAAATGTGGGTCCTCCGTCACTTTAAAGTGGCTCCAGATCAGGGTCGGTGCGTGCAAGGCTGCCCAAAATCGGCAGCCTGCGCGCGCCGAGCCATGCAGCCTGCCTCTGTTCCCTCCGAGGCCGCTCCGAAATCGGAGTGGCCTCTGAGAGAACTTTCCTTCGGCCTCCCCCCCACCTTCCCCTCCCTTCCCCTACCTAACCCCCCCCCCAGCCCTATCTACACCCCCCCTACCTTTGTCGCCAAAGTTACGCCTGCTCGAGGCAGGCATAAGTTGCGCGCGCCGGGCCGGCTGCTGGTGCACCATGTTCCGGTCCAGGCACACCATGTTCCGGGCCAGGGGCTGGTCCGGAGTCCATGGCCACGCCCTCGGAATGCCCCCAGCCCGGAACCACACCCGCCGCCCCGCCCCCGGATGATGCGCCGGCCGTGTCACGCCCCTGACATGCCCCTGATGATGCGCCAGTCATGACATGCCCCCAATATGCCCCCCCAGGAAAGCCCCAGGACTTATGCATGTCCCAGGGTTTTGCGCGTACCGGAAGCCTATGCAAGATAGGCTCAGTGCGTGCAGGGGGGGTTTGGGGTAACCCTCTGAAAATCTTCCCCACAGTGCAGTGCCTTGATGTATACTACAACTGAGACTGCTCTGTGTGCACAAAAAAATGAAACTGCAGAGAAAAGACTGGAAGCCTCAGCAAGCACAATTCTTAGTGATGCTGCTTCTTGTTTGAAAATGCCAACTCCCAGACAGCCCCTGAAACTCTCACACTATCTCCCACCCACCCCTGCCTGCAACCTACCCGGGGGGTAAAATCCGCAGCAAAATGCCATTGCTGGCAGCTTACCTCAGTGGGAGAGAAAGAGAAACAATCTGAGTTCAATTTAAAAAAGTGCAGTAAAAAAAAGCCTGGGTGGCACAGCAGCAAAAAAAAAAATAAAAAATATCTTTTTCAATGGAAAATTCTATCAAAGTAGCAAGCAATAGTAAATGAATATAGATTTGAGATACTCAGACTAGCTCTGAGTAAAGCCACCTCCCCCAAACAAGTGGTGAGAAGAAAGTGTGTGGCATGCCGCGTGCTTAAGGTATAAATAGTACAGCAGAAACAGCATCACAGAGCACTGAGAGTGGCGATTGGCTGCATTAGAAAAATGCTTAGCTCTGATACATTGGCATTCTGGTCTCCTTGCCAACCTGTCTGACCCACTGTATGACAGGGCTGTGAGGTCACTTATGACTCACAGGAAAGGGCTGGTTGTTGTTTGGATACTCCCACATGGCCGTCTCCTATTTCAAACAGCCACTAAGACATCACTGCGAACCAAAAGAATGAAACTAATATGATATGTTTTATTTGTGGGGGTTGCCATGCATTTCGCGAACCCACAAATCAAACGAACAAGGACTAGGGATGTGAATCGTTTTTCAACGATTAAAATTATCGTCCGATAATTTTAAAATCGTCTTAAATCGTTAAAGAACATGTTACAATAGGAATTCTAACGATTTATCGTTAAAAAATCGTTAATCGGGTTAGTGCACACTAACAGAAAATGATACAAATTGACACTTTTCAGGTCAGTTAGGAATGAATATGTATTCCTATTGGCTGGCTGCCCTCTTATTTATTGATGTTACCAAGGTTCCCACTGAGGTGATGGTTGGGGGGATGGGAAATGGAAATGGTTGATAGCTTGACAAAAAAAGTAATGTGATCAGTCAATGTGACTAGAACTTGTCCCTATCCCTGATACTGGGAGTGTTGTGATCTTCCTGCTCACAGTTCCCTAACCCTGATACCGGGAGTTTTGTGATCTTCCTGCACGCAGTGCCCTAACCCTGATACCAGGGGTGTTGTGATCTTCCTGCACGCAGTGCCCTAACCATGATACCGGGAGTGTTGTGATCTTCCTGCACGTAGTGCCCTATCCCTGATACCGGGGGTGTTGTGATCTTCCTGCACTGAGCAGGGATACGGCACTGCGTGCAGGAAGATCACAACACCCCCGGTATCAGGGTTAGGGCACTGTGTGCAGGAAGATCACAACACTCCCGGTATCAGGGATAGGGCACTGCGTGCAGGAAGATCACAACATCCCCGGTATCAGGGATAGGGCACTGCGTGCAGGAAGATCACAACACTCCCGGTATCAGGGTTAGGGCACTGCGTGCAGGAAGATCACAACACTCCCGGTATCAGGGTTAGGGCACTGCGTGCAGGAAGATCACAACACTCCCGGTATCAGGGTTAGGGCACTGCGTGCAGGAAGATCACAACACTCCCGGTATCAGGGTTAGGGCACTGCGTGCAGGAAGATCACAACACTCCCGGTATCAGGGATAGGGCACTGCGTGCAGGAAGATCATAACACTCCCGGTATCAGGGTTAGGGCACTGCGTGCAGGAAGATCACAACACTCCCGGTATCGGGGATATGGCACTGAGTGCAGGAAGATCACAACACCCCTGGTATCAAGGATAGGGCACTGTGTGCAGGAAGATCACAACACCCCTGGTATCAGGGTTAGGGCACTGTGTGCAGGAAGATCACAACATTCCCAGTATCAGGGATATGGCACTGAGTGCAGGAAGATCACAGCACCCCTGGTATCAGGGATAGGGCACTGCGTGCAGGAAGATCACAACACTCCCGGTATCAGGGTTAGGGCACTGTGTGCAGGAAGATCACAACACTCCCGGTATCAGGGTTAGGGCACTGCGTGCAGGAAGATCACAACACCCCTGGTATCAGGGATAGGGCACTGCGTGCAGGAAGATCACAACACCCCTGGTATCAGGGATAGGGCACTGCGTGCAGGAAGATCACAACACTCCCGGTATCAGGGATAGGGCACAAGTTCTAGTTTCATTGACTGATCACATTACTTTTTTTGTCAAGCTACCAACTGTTTCCATTTCCCATCCCTCATATATTGTCAGTGGGAACCTTGGTAACATGAATAAATAAGAGGGCAGCCAATAGGAATACATATTCATTCCTAAACTGACCTTAACTGACCTGAAAAGTGTCAAATTGTATCATTTTCTGTTAGCGCGCACTAACAATGGTTAGTGCGCGCTAACTTCCTGTTAGCGCGCACTAATCGGAAAAAACAATTTTTTAACTAAAAAATCGTGCCAAACACGATTTTCTTCTCCTGCCAGACGATTTTGATCGTTAAGACGATCGAGCACACGATTCACATCCCTAACAGAGACTTATGCATTGCAGATTGCACATTTGTTGAAAATGAATGCATATCCCTAATGAACTAAGCCCCATCATACAAAGCAGTTACAATCCCTGAGAAGCCGAGACTTCAAATGTTTTCCAAATCTCAAGAAATTTGGTAACAGTATCATTTTTAACTACCTTTAAATGAAACATAAAATATACTCTACCCATCCAGCATTGTAATGACACCTTACTAGGAACATTAATACTTTTCCAGCAAAGAGCTATCTCCTTTCTAGCTGCTATAATAATTTGGATAATCAACTGCCAACTTTTCTTGGGGATATCCAAAGCTAAATCTATGATACCCAATAAAAAAAAATATTAGGATCTTTGGGTAAAAGAAATGTTATTTCAGAAATCATTGAGATCACCTTCTCCCACTGACAAAGCACTTTGTAACCATTTTCAACAATCAAAGAAGAAATAGAATTATTTTTAATAACCACCGATTGATTGTCATCAATTTTCATCCCAGTCCCTTCTCCCAAGCCAATAGATGTTTAGGTTTAATCACTAATTCTTTATTAAGAATAGAATACAGCTCAGAAATAAAGCCATTGGAGATCAAAAATGGCATATTTGGAAATAATAATATCTGTCTTTATCAGTAACAGAAAATGTATTCATTAGTCATCATAAACACAAAATGACCCTGAGCCATCAGCTTACCCAGAAAAGAGAGACTTATTCATTCCCACCTCTTAAATGCCATAGAATGTAGTCCAGGGGCAAAACATTTATTGTGTGCAATAGAAGTTAGTAAAGAATAATGTTTTACCTTATGAATAAAGGTTTCCATCTATCCCACACTAGGGGTGTGCATCCGTTTTCCACGTATTTGTAATCCGCAACTTATTTTTTGCAATCTGAAAAATACGTGGGGAGGCGAAACGCATCGCGACTCCCCACGTATTCAACAGATATCCGTTGTATTCGGCCTCCTAAATAAACATTTAAACCCCCCACTCTCCTGACCCCCCAAGACTTACCAAAACTCCCTGGTGGTCCAGCGGGGAGTCAGGAAGCCATCACTGCACTCGTTTGTGGTTTCCTCACAGCGCCGATAGCCTGTGTCACAGGGGCTGCCGGTGCCATTGGTCAGCCCCTGTCACATGGTCACCGGCACCATCTTGTGCTCCTACCACGTGACAGGTCATGTGGCAGGAGGTCGCTCCGGGACCCTCGTTGGACCCAACCGGAACTTTTGGCCAGCTTGGGGGGGCCTCCTGACCCCCACAAGACTTGCCAAAAGTCCAGCGGGGGTCCGGGAGCGACCTCCTTTCATGCCGTCCATCCGATCCCAATACTCAAAATGGCGCCGATCGCCGCCATTTTGAGACTCTAAATCGCCGACCCGCCAATATTCAAAATGGCGCCGATCGCCTTTGCCCTCACTATGACGGCGATCGGCGCCATTTTGAGTATTGGCGGGACAGTGATTTTGAGTCTCAAAATGGCGGCGATCGGCGCCATTTTGATTATTGGGGATCGGACGGACGGCGTGAAAGGAGGTCGCTCCCGGACCCCCGCTGGACTTTTGGCAAGTCTTGTGGGGTCAGGAGGCACCCCCAAGCTGGCCAAAAGTTCCGGTTGGGTCCAACGAGGGTCCCGGAGCGACCTCCTGCCACATGACCTGTCACGTGGTAGGAGCACAAGATGGTGCCGGTGACCATGTGACAGGGGCTGACCAATGGCACCGGCAGCCCCTGTGACACAGGCTATCGGCGCTGTGGAGGAAACCACAAACGAGTGCAGTGATGGCTTCCTGACTCCCCGCTGGACCACCAGGGAGTTTTGGTAAGTCTTGGGGGGGGGGGTCAGGAAGGTGGGGGGGTTGTAGTTAATTTAGTAGTAACGTATTTACAGATCGACAACTTATTGAATTCGCCATACGTTCGCATTGAACGGAATTGACCCCCCACGAATACATATCGCGTACGCAACGAAAACTTTTTGCCTGCACATCTCTATCCCACACTTTCAAGGAGGATAAAGTAAAAGATCTAGTTGAAACTATAGAGATGTAAGCTTGCTTAGAGAACCACAACAAAGACCTTAGTAGAATGCCACCCACAAATATTTGTTAAATAGCTATCCATTATCCAGTTAACTGTGTCAACTTGCTCCATGTAACTGTTATGCCTCATACTATAATCGCTATGTTAGTTGTATACTAATATGATGCATGTATCTGTTATGCTCCATTCTAATTGCACTGTTTTCTTTGTAAACCAATACGATGTGCAAATGGCAATCGGTATATAAAAACCTTCAAATAAAATAAATAAATAAATAAATAATTGCAGCCTGGTATGCCAGTCTATAAGCACACACACTTGTGCTGTTATATAATAATATTTGCGATATCAATCACACCCAAAGGCTCTCCAACACATCACGTGTATTCCAGGAACCAAAATGTAAACAATATATCAAAAATGATGGTATACCTGGTATCTCTTTTGTGTAACTTATTCAAGCTGTCATGCTACAAAAAGGTATATAATTTTGTAGGACCCCTACTCATAGGGTCAAGGTATTCTACCAGACTCTCTTTATGGTCTCAGGTCCATTTTGCTTTATATATTTTTTTTTGTGATAAAATATTATATATATTATATATATTTTATAATATTTATATATTATATATATAATAAATCAATCAATCCTACAAAATTATATACCTTTTTGTAGCATGACAGCTTGAATAAGTTACACAAAAGAGATACCAGGTATACCATCATTTTTGATATATAATCATATTTAACATTAGGCATTCCTAGCCCCCCACAAAGCCTATTTTGGAATAACACTGACCTAGAAACACTATGGGGCCTACACTTCCAGATAAATCTAAAGATGCAAACATGCAATAATTTGAGAATCCTATAAGGACTCTCAATTGGAAGAACCTGAAAAAATAGCAAAATTTGGGCAGCGAAGACATTTCAATTGCCTCTATTCTACCCAACTAAGACGAATATTAGAACACACCTCCAACAACTGAAACAAATCCTTAAACAAAGGGGAACAGTTTAGGGAATAAAGTTATGTTAAATTCACTGGAATATTTTATGTGCTCTTTAGCCCACCAAAAAAAGCCCTCATTGCTTCAAATAATCCACCAAATCTGAAGGGAGATTAACATTCAAAATCTCAGCTTCCTCTATATTAATTTTAAATCTGGATACCCTCCCAAAGAATGTTCCTTCTCAACCAGAGAAGACAAAGAGCATAAATGCTCCCACAAAGTAAACAGGAGATTGTTATGCCCATCGGTCGCAGACAGCTGCGACCTCTCATGCTCACCTCTTTTTTTCTTTTTACCTTCAATTCTGGGAAGAGTGGCAACCTCTGCCAGTGAACACCAACCTCCCCGGCGTCCCCTGGATGACGTGGGCAATGCCGATCGCCATCTTGAACCTGGAATCACTTAGGCGTGAGCGCGCACACAAGGGTGCGCTTTGTACACATCATGGCGGGAACCTCGGGGGCGTCCCCTCCGGTTGACATCAGCATGATATTGTACTTAAGCCAACCAACCCTCTACACCGATGAGTTAGCAAAGAGTTTCATCATTGCTGAATCCACTCTACACTGGAGTTCCTGTTCCGGACTTCCTTCTGGGTAATTGGACGCTTTGGGTACCCGGTCCTCAGGGGCCCTTCCTCTTTCTCGGCTATCCGCTCCTCGGAGGGCCTTGCTATTCTGGGAACTCTCCTGTTCTACAATTGAACTTCTCGTGGACCTCCTCCTGTGAGTACTTCTCAGACTTCTACGAGTCAAGCATTCACTGAAGCCTTCCTGTGGGTTACCCCGTACCCCGGGCAACTACCGCACCTGCTTCGATGAAGCCTATTATTGTATAGCCTGAGCTACTGGATATCCATACTACAGCTTCCAGTTCCAGTTCCGGGTTCTACATCCCAGTCTTCTCATCTCTGTGCAGACTTCTCGGCGTACCCCACTCCTCGGGACACCGGATCTACACCCCTGAGATCATCCATACCTATGGAGGGAACATATCGGCATATCCCGCACTGCAGGCCACTACCAGATCATCAGCTGTGGTATCCCATTGATATACCTTCTTGCTCAAGTATTGTGTTTACTAATAATCCCGCTTCGTGGGTTCTACTTTCTTTCCTCCTAATAAAGTCTCTAACTATAGCCTTGTCATACGCTGCTGAGACCACACCTGTTGCAGGTGAGGCTCATAGGGCTCCTCCCTGTGGGCAGAGACAATGCTCATCTCAACCCAAGGGTTCACAACTAACCAGATTCATAACAGAGATCATTGGCAAAGGCATCTTAAACTCTAGAGAACCCAATTTTATGCCACAAATATCTCAATTTCTCTGAATGTATGCCATAAAAGGTTACATTACCAGGATAAATATAAGTGGAAATAAGGAACAACCCTGCCTAGTTCCCCTCCCTATGGGAAATGATTGAGAATAGCCTCAATTAACTTTAACCCTCGCAATTAGGTCTTCATACAATTTACCTACCCAAGTGATAAAATCATTACCCAATCCTAACTTATTCATAACAATAAACATAAAAGGCCAATACACCCTTTCAAAGGCCTTTTCCACATCAATGGTCAATACCAATGAAGGGCCACTACTTCTCCAAACATGCCAAATCAAATTCAACACCCGTTGAATATTATCTGCTGTTTGTCTTCCAGCAATAAATGCAGATTGTTCCTTATGCAGAAGAACCAGAGCTATCCCTCCTCCCCTCCATATTGTTCTTGCATTTCATGATTAAAATGAGAAAGAACTGTGCTCAACAAAATTTTTATTATATTGGAATTTTATAAGTGGGGGTAAGAATTTATTTATTTATTTATTTATTTATTTAACAGTTTTATATACCGACCTTCATAGTAAATAACCATATCGGATCGGTTTACAATTAACAAGAATAAAACTGGGGTAACTATTCAAGTAAACGAAAGATAAACAGTAGGTAGGAATGAGTCAAAGTTACAATCAACAGGGAAGAGAACTTGGAAGCTTGCAACAAGCTGGAAAGAAGATAAGGCAGGAAATAAATATGAAGTGATACCATAGGGCGTACGGGTTAAAGCTTAATGGTGCTTTAACCTGGGAGAGTCAGAGTCCATTTGTGAGTATAATCACCATAACGGGTAAGCGTGAATACTTGCTGAAGTTTGCAATGAAATACTTGCTGAATACTTGCTGAAGTTTGCAATGAAAGGAAGGAACAGAAGAGTGCCACCAAGACCATACAAAAAGAGAGGAGATTTATGAAAATATTCATGGGTAAAATTATGCAGAAAAAAAGCAGAACAGAATAAAATAATGCAGAAATGTCTACTTTTGTGAAATATTTCTCATAGAGCTTAATTTGATGATACAGACAACATGGCCCTTATCTTGTTATTTAGACCCCTAACCCATACTGAAAGCTTCTTTCATAGTGGAATTTCATTATTTTTTCCTGCCAAAACAGAAATAACAGTCAACATATAGATTGCAGGTATTATCTTTGCATTGGCCTAATAATATTTTTGTGATTTCCTTTTAAGAGTCATGCTTCCTTAATCAGATCAGTGTACAATGATCTAAGACTGATGATATCTGCATTAAGCATGTTATAGGTTGGTTTACAACAATCAACCCAATCGTATCACTGGTAAAACTATCAACATTTACTGGTCACTGCCAAGTGTTATATGTAGGCCTCTCACTCACAGGGTCTGCATAGCATATCAGACTCCTACTTAGGTACAAGGCCACCTTACTTTAATTGTAATATTTTTGTTAGAATTTTTTGAATTTTTTTGCACATTAAAACTGCCTCGTATCAGTTCTTCAGTAGATTTTTCATATATTATATTCCAAAGGTACGGGAGAAACAATAACTACTTATCTCGCCAATTTTGGTTAGTCACCCGACACGCGCGTGTTTCGAACCAACGGTTCTGCTTCAGGGGAATTTTCTTCCGTATCCTGTCTCAAAGACGAACTTCTGGGTTTCCATTCCGCAAGTTTGAGGCGTCCATCTCTCTTTTCTTGGCTCGATTACCACGATTTTAAATATTGCCGCGGCTTCCTTGCGCCGCGTCCATCTTTGAAAGGCACACCAACTCGAGTGATCCTATTATAGCCCAGACCGGAACCTACGTCATTCCAAACAGTCTCCTTTCACGTCCGGTCCTCTCGTTTACTTTTCTATTTCAAGATACACAGACCCCACGGAAGTCACGGCTATTTCCATTCTGTATAATTGGCACAATATTAAAAGGCAGATCGCCATGTTCATTCTCATATTCTTTGTTATTTCTTTATTTTTTATTTGTGTTGCTGGTGGTTTAAGGCTAACTACAATATCGGAGGTGACATTGGCTATTGTCTCCCGATATGTAAGGTGGTAAGAGTTCTTCTGAGCACAGAGTGGAGCTTTTTCAAGGACAGGGAACCAGGTGTTGAAATGTCATTTTCGATGACGTTTGAAAGGATGAAGAAATTGTTAATGCATGTTCAGAAGATGACGTGAGTAAGTTGTCAGTAACTCTGCAGTAGACGTGACAAAACGATCAAGTTGCTAGGGACGCTGAAGTGGATGGGATGTACACCATGTGATTAAGTATCCAGTGTCGCTAATGCGGACGTGATAGAGAACGCCGCTTGGTTGAGATAGCAATAGCAGCGAATACAAACACAAATAAAAATAAAGAAATAACAAAGAATATGAGAATGAACATGGCGATCTGCCTTTTATATTGTGCCAATTATACAGAATGGAAATAGCCGTGACTTCCGTGGGGTCTGTGTATCTTGAAATAGAAAAGTAAACGAGAGGACCGGACGTGAAAGGAGACTGTTTGGAATGACGTAGGTTCCGGTCTGGGCTATAATAGGATCACTCGAGTTGGTGTGCCTTTCAAAGATGGACGCGGCGCAAGGAAGCCGCGGCAATATTTAAAATCGTGGTAATCGAGCCAAGAAAAGAGAGATGGACGCCTCAAACTTGCGGAATGGAAACCCAGAAGTTCGTCTTTGAGACAGGATACGGAAGAAAATTCCCCTGAAGCAGAACCGTTGGTTCGAAACACGCGCGTGTCGGGTGACTAACCAAAATTGGCGAGATAAGTAGTTATTGTTTCTCCCGTACCTTTGGAATATAATATATGAAAATCTACTGAAGAACTGATACGAGGCAGTTTTAATGTGCAAAAAAATTCAAAAAAATTCTAACAAAAATATTACAATTAAAGTAAGGTGGCCTTGTACCTAAGTAGGAGTCTGATATGCTATGCAGACCCTGTGAGTGAGAGGCCTACATATAACACTTGGCAGTGACCAGTAAATGTTGATAGTTTTACCAGTGATACGATTGGGTTGATTGTTGTGAGATACATTGAAGGTACACTGGAGTACAGTTGTATACGGGTAGAAGGTTGTGATAGGTTGGTTTACACCATCAAAATTTAGCATAGAAATTCTCACGTTAAAGACTATGGCAAATATTTCATTAATTTTGTGGCATATCCTGAAAATATATTAACAAAATAACATTTTTACTTTGCAGCCATCCCTAGGCATGAGCCTGTGTTTATGAATACTCAGTGTACCCTGTAACTGAAGGTGCTTTTTGTGCAATGCTTTAGTCTTTGTAGGTTATGACACTTTTTTTAGTTAGTTAGTTATTTTTATATACCGTTGTTCCAAGTGAAGATCACAACGGTTTACAAAAGTAACATTCATCTTGGGGGTCATTAACATACATTGGTGTAATACAATTTGGTATAGTTCTGTTCCACCCTCACCTCCAAAGGTGCCGAGTTCCACAACTTGGGACCACCAACTGAGGACATCCTTTTCCTATTCTACACTTTAAAAGGATACATAAGTCGGCTTTTACATGCATAAGTCAGGGATTTTCTAACATGCACGCGGACAATGAAATAACCAGCTGTTTCCTCTTAGTCTACCAGTTCACCCAGTCCATCTGCAGCTTGTGAAGCCCCTGCTTGCTCTTTAGCCTGGTCCCACCATTTCACTCAGACCCCTTACCTAGTCATTTTTTTTCATTTTTAATGATCACTTACTCCTGATATTGAGCAGGAGTAAATATATGCAAAACTGTTGGCCCCTCCCTAGAACATTCCTACTTTTTTTTACATGTGCAAATTTATTTGAGGACCCTGATTTACATGTGTATGTTGAGGTTACAGAGAGCAAAGATGGGTCTTTAGACTCTCTACAGAATTTCCTCAGGGTATGATTGATGCCATTGAATGGACTTCATTGATTTAAAGGGCCCTTTAATCCTCCAATAGCATGCTTCAAGATTTTTGAACCTTAGCCCTGATTGGTGGTTGTTTGAAGTTGCACGCAGCCTTAAATACTTCAGTTGTAAGATGGCGGGTCCCTCACTATGCCGCATAACATAGGAACCTGCTTTTTGACTCTGAATTTGTAAGTTCATGTTAGTAATTTTGGGTAATGGTTGGCGGTTTTGTGCTAAATATGCTTTTTTTATTCCTTTTAGTGTCTAAAGCCCCTGAAGAAGAAACTCTCGAAACACCAGCGGTATCGGGCATTCAGCAGAGCAAAGCTGATGAGCTTTTTGCTCTAGACTGTTTTTTTCAGAAAAGATAAGTTTTCTCTTCCTTTGATAAATTCTATCCGATTGGAGTCAAAGCTTTAACATATACTCAAAAAAAAGTTGTTTCTCTTTAAAAAAAAAAATTTCTTTTTTCTTTTTTCAAAAAAAGTTTTTCTGCTTATAATAGCGGCATACTTTAACGTGACAGAAAAAAGGTCATCCCATGATTATATAAGGTGAGGGAGCACATTTATAATAAGTGCACAAGAGTTAAAACACTGTATCAGCGTAGATATACTGTGGCTCATATATGAGGGTGAACCCTTTCTGACAAGTTCACGTTAAATATATGTGATTTCTTTATACTCTGTTTTGAGATTTTTAAAATAGCATATACTCATATATAGGCTATTTTTACACACAACGTTTGAAAATTCTCCTTTAAGTGTGTGTTTATAGGAAGAGGGGAAGATTTAAGCCATTGGGTTTTCTCTCTGAGAGGTAGCCAAATAAACCTGTTGTATTTGGTCTTCATAGTAAATGCCGGCAGATAAGGACAATCTGGCCTGCCCATTTTGCTCTGTTGCTCCTATCTACAACAACCCAACTAAGGATATCTCCCAGTTTTTAGCTGTACATGCTTAACCACCTTCATTTTTCTAGCTATGGCCATCACCATTTTTTAACTTTACTCCTTCATCCACTCACCTACTGTGGTAAGGATATCTCCCAGCTGTCAGCCACAAAAGTTAGACCATATGCAGGTCATATCATTGCTTAGTTCCAGTGGAAAGTGCAGCCAAGTTAGCCTGAAGCCCATACTGGGAAACAGGCCACCCCCAACAAATTGTTCTAAGACCATATTAAGCCTTGCTGCCATTTTTTTTGTTAACATTGCCTCCTCTTCATGGGGTCTAAATCAAACCAGACCACTACTCTGTGCAATTTGGTTTAGTCTTCTTCCTTTTATCGGCTCTGTACTGTTCCATGTGATTGAGCATATAGGTTTCCATAACTAATTAAACACAGGCGCCCCTACGTCCTTTTCTAGTCCCCCACCTGCCTTTACCACTTCACTCTCTATCTATCTCAAGTATGGCATGAAAAAAACATGTAAAGGCAGGATGCACAGAAACAAGATGATGATATAACCAAGAAAGACATAGACAAACCACATGACATACACTACTCAGTGAAGACAGAAACAGCACATTCTCTTCCAAAGCAGCCAACACAGAACACTCCAAAAGTGCAGAAAGGAAACAATAGTGCAGCATACTCACAAAGACAATTAACACATGAAAAGACTAGAAGACACAATGCAAAAGCTGGACCAAATGGTAACAGAAATAAGACAGGCAAACACAGCAGGGACCACAAAGGCATGCCAGATACCACACAAAAAGACACTGGCAGACACATATCCCAGAGACTCCATGATGGACAATGCCACAAATATACAAGGAAATATGTACGGGGTGGATCTGCTTCCTGTCCTCAAATCACAGTGCCAGGCAATGCTGTGTGATAAATGTATTTTAGATGATGGCAGAGTACTTGCAAAGGTGGGATGGATGAAAGCAGCACCTTCTGTATTTTGGCATGAGTGCTAGGGATGAGGGGTTGGTGATGGTACCCTTATGTAAGAAAGCTAAGGCTCCAGTAGCCAGTTTTCTTCAATTTGCTGGCCTGTGTGGAGGAGGGTTGGGATTACCAGCATTAAAGGGGTGAAGAAATGCATGGGGCTTGCAAAGAAAAGGTCTATAGGTTTATGTCCCTTGAATATTGTCCCTTCATGAAGTGGACAGCTATCAGAGAACAGAGTTTATGTAGTCGAGAATATGTGTTTTTGTTTACCTTTGAACAATAAAACTACTGGCAAATACAATATCAAACCTATTTAAACTACAAAATTTATTTATTTATTTTATTTATTTAATTTTATATACCGGCAACCGTTTGCACATCGTGCCGGTTTACAGATAACTTACAAACCAAGATAAATATAGGCGGAGCCTTTACAAAGAACTGTGTGTAACATGAGCATAGTAACATAGTAAGAACTCGAAAACTAGGGGAGGGAGGGGTGAGGGTGATCTTGACGAGGGGGGGGGGGGGGGGGGGGGGGGGGGTGAGGACGGGTACAGGAGGAGAAAATATGTACAGGGAGTCAATAAATAGAGAATATGTACAGGGGTTGTATACTAAGGTTGTATGTACAAGCTTTCTTGACACATACAGTTGTATTCAAAAGTTAGGCACCCTGGTCAAATTGTATATTTCAATGAATAGAAACTGACACAACCTCTACATGGAAGAAAGTTAAACATGGCATCTCTCTGCAAACTGTAATGCATAATTACTATTCATTTGCAGTTTTTTACAGATTAAAAATAAGAAAAGAGTGAATGTGGCATGTGCAAAAGTTTCTGCACCATTTCAGTCAGTACTTTGCAACACCTCCTTTGCAGAAATAACAGCTTCCAAACGTTTCTTGAAGCCAGCTAAAAGTCTTTCTATTTTTGCTTTTGGAATTGTTTCCAACTCTGCCTTGCAACACAGCACCAAAATATTCTTCAGTTTCCTTGCATGCATTGCAGGTTTGAGATCTCCCCACAGATTTTCAATAATATTCAAGTTTGTGGACTGTGAAGGCCATTCCAAAACCTTCATCTTTCTTTCCTGTAAATGCTTTGCGGCCGATTTCGAAGTATTTTTCAGATTGTTGTCTTGCTGAAAATATCTATAACTCTTTTTTTCATGGATTTGTACTGTTTCCAAGGGCACCCAAAAGTATTTGTTTCTGAGGCTTTCTCCCTTAATTCTCTTCTCCCTTCTGCTTGTCTCCAGGTGTTCTTTCTGTAGGGGTGAAGGCAGGCCTTCTTGTCCCAGGCAGTGATGTGGATTCTTCCCTAAGTATGTGTGTCTCACTGGCTTTCTCCCTCTTGATCTCTTTGATTCTGTGCTGCAGGGACAGACAAGCTAGACACAGATTGGGTGTTCAAATTAAAATGACTAATTCTTCAAAGTGAAATCAGTGTCCATCCAATAATCAATCAAAAATGTGAGATTACAGCTGTCTTTCTTACAAGGGCCTCTCTTTCTCTGGGTAGGTGCCCCTTCTCTCAGGATCCTGGGATGAGGCTTATCACCCATCTACTGAGAGTGTTACCGGGAGTGCTAGGAGTGCGGTCCCCCTTAGAGGGAGTGCGCCCTTGGGCCCCTGGCACAATCCCGCACCAAGGGTAGGTGTAGCGTGGGTGGCGAGAGACAGCCCGACCCCCAACCGGACCTGCATGTCTCTGGAACCAACTGTGGAGTGTTGGTAATGAACAGTCCTCCAACCTTTCCCGGCCCTTTCGGACCTGCCACTAGGATGGCAAGAGGCAGCAGGCCGGACTCAGGGCATGGGCAGATGAAGGCTCAGAAACAAGACGACGAAGACTCAGGAACCATAGACTGTAGACGTAGACTCTGAAGCAAGATACAGTAGACATACTCTGACTTGGAAGGTTGAGACATTGGCACGGTCCCTCAGGGCGCCCTATACAGCCAGTATCACTGGTCTGGTCATGGACCACCCTGTCCTACACCCGCAGGAGTGGGACCAGTGCAGGAACTGAAGACAAGGACGCAGGAACTGTAGACTGTAGACGTAGAAGCGTGGGAGGTTCAGACGTTGGCACTGTCCCTCAGGGCGCCCTACACAGCCAGTGCCACCGGTCTGGTCACAGACCATCCTGTCCCACATCCGCGGGAGCGGAACCAGCACAGGAAAGGAATAATGCTGCACAAAGCAGTCCAGGGTAAGGTACTGCACACCGGCAGTCAGAAGCGAAGTACTGCACACCGGCAGTCTGAAGCAGGTTACTGCACACCGGCAGTCTGAAGCGAGGCACTGCACACTGGCAGTCTGAAGTAGGGTTAGAACATCAGGATCAGGAATAAACATCAAGGAACATCAGGACACATCAGGACATGCAAGACACCGGACACCAAGCTGAAACAACGAAGGCCTGGCGGAGCGCTGGAAGAGGAGACATCCAGAATAGTATAACTCCAATGCAAGGCAAAGCATGAGAGCTGGAGCAAAGCATTTATAGCCCAGGAGCAAGCAACTCCCTGGGAGAAGTCCAGATGGGCCGTCCCTCGCTGGCTCTATAAAAGTGGAGAGGAGCCGCAGGCCCGCCCCTTAGGAGAAGGGCGTGGCCCACACCAGAACATTCAGGCTGCAGTGGAGCAGGCCTCAAATAGGCCCCGAATACCACTGAAGGCCTCCCAGGCCGTGGATAAGGATCCGGACAATTGCTCAGGCAAGGCCCTGTCTTCGGAGTGGCCTCCAGGGAAAGGTGAGAGGCCTCCTGTGGCACAGCTACAGGAGGAATCGTAACAGAGAGCATAAACTGTCCCAGTGGGCCAGGAAAATCCTACTGGTGAGAGTTTCCCCTTAATCCCGGAAAAATCCTACTTGAGTCCAGATGTTCAGTTCCTTTCACCCAGCATGTGTCCTGGTCCCTTAGGGTACAGATCCAGTTGTGGGTCCCCAGATCTTGCTCCTTCTTCCCGAAAGCCTGAATATAAGGGACCTCTCTGGAGGAGAGATCTGATGATTAACAGGAAACTATCATCACAACCCAGCTTCTCCGTGAGGAGGGGTGGAACAAAAACCTCCTCACAACACAAAAGGAGAAAATTCTTAAAGCCAAAAAGTCTCACTCTGGGGTGACACTGTCACTGCTGCTCCTTCTCTGGACTAAAAGGGTGTCTTACAGCTCTTCAGCTCCCTGGCCCTCAGATCTGGGGACTGACGAACACCAAAGGGTACAAGGCTTCACAGCTAGAAAAATGTAAACCCATTATGTCCCAAATTTTTAAAGAAGCTGTCCTCTACGTAGGACACTGTGACATAATGGGTTAATAAAGTCTCTCTGAAAAGGAGGCAGATCCTTACAGGCAGGCTGTGCACTGTCAGGAGCCTCCCCAGCAACACAATACTGAGAGGGGAAGGAAAGTTTCACTCAGTGTAGGGGAAACCAGAGATAGATCCTTCCTCCTCAAAAGCGAACTCAAACTGACCACACCACTCTGACTCCTAGCCCCCCCCCCCCCTCCTCCAAGTGGACTAAGGAGATACCATTCACAGCCAGCCTCAAGGGGAGATGCTGTATGAACCGGTCTCTTCCACTAAGCTGGAAAACCTATGGCAGGGATCTAGGGCCATCTAATGGGTGACCAGGGGGGGGTCCCTACATATCCAACCTCTTTTCAGCTTCAGTTTTTTTCCCTGGCTGTAGGACATTAATTTCTAGAATGTGCTGATATTTAGTTGAATCCATTCTTCCTTCTACCTGCACAATATTTCCTGTGCCACTGGCTGCCTCATAACCCCAAAACATAACAGATCCATCCACGTGCTTATCATTTAGCTAGCTGCTCTTTTCTTTAAAAGTTTTCAGTCTTCTTGTGTAATAAATGATGTGTTTGTGTAATAATCGGTTTCTGAGATATCTTCATACAGTGCAGAAATACTCCAAAGTGGAAGCTTAGATCAAGGGGGCTCCAGAAGCCTGTCAGATACATCAGCTTTGTGAAGAAATGGGAAACGTTGAAAATGCAAAAGAAAATTTGGGGAAGTGAAAAATGATTCTGGTGTTTTTATATTTCTCTCAAGCAGATGGCTCTCCAAGACTGAAACGCTACTCGGCGCGCACACATGTACACCCGATTTTATAACTTGCTAGCGCGTGCCTTCACCCAGGCCCTTCCAGGCTGCTCCAAAATCGGAGCAGCCTGGAAGGGAACTTCCCTTCCCCCTAACCTGACCTTCCCACCCCTTCCCCTAACCTTTCCTCCCCCTAGCTCTACTCTAACCCCCCCAAAAATTTTTATTTTATCTTTTGCACCTGGGCAGGGCACAAGTTGCAGGGCAATGGCCCCGCCCCACCCCTCCCCGCCCCGCCCCTTTAGTAAAGCTCCGGGACTTACACGAGTCCCAGGGCTTTATGCGTGGCTCCGGGCCTTTTTAAAATAGACCCGACGCACGTAAACCTTTTAACTTCCAGCCCTTTATGAGCTAGGAATGGTGGTTGTTTTGTTTGACAGCCCTTTTGACCAATAGAATCTATTCTTTTCTGAATGCATTCACATGAGAACATTATGAGTCAAAAGCAGCCTTGAACTGTGGCCACTGTACTGTACAAATATGTGCACTTGCTGTTCTTGCAATCAGAAAACTTTCTATTTCTCAAATATAATATAAAATGTACGTCGTAATGCTGGAATCCTTTCAATGATAGAGTTTTATCTAATAACAGAAAGTGGATTAGAATCAGACATGGCAGAGAGATTATGAAAGAAGGAGTTTCTGCTATAAAAGCAGTACAAATCTTCAGTAATCACTAATTATGACAATGAAAGGGCTGTAAGAGGATGGGACAGTTAATAAAAAAAAGAAATCTTGTTTTTCAGAATGACAGGCACTTTAATAAAAAAAATACTTAGCAGTTTTAAGTATAATCTGAAGAATGTCTTTGAACTGATTACAAACTTCTGAGCTTTGAACTCTTCTTTTTAGATATAGTCTTGTACAGCACAATTTCAATTATCTTAATTGCATAGAAAAACAAAATGAATAATTAAGTTTCTAAGTGAAACATGCCAATTAAGAATCAATCAGTGAAGGTATTATATACTACATTATATTTCCTGTACATGGGTTCAGGGAATACATCAAAAACTTATATCTTTCCATTGTATAGCGCAGAGGACTACACCCATCACACAGAAAATAAAAAAATATCACTTTATGCAAATATGGATGCAACAGAGAAGGGGAAGTAAAAAGAACATAAGAAATTGCCATGCTGGGTCAGACCAAGGGTCCATCAAGCCCAGCATCCTGTTTCCAACAGTGGCCAATCCAGGCCATAAGAACCTGGCAAGTACCCAAACACCAAGAAGATCCCATGCTATTGATGCAATTAATAGCAGTGGCTATTCCCTAATTAAACTTGATTAATAGCAGTTAATGGACTTAACCAAGAACTTATCAAAACCTTTTTTGAACCCAGCTACACTAACTGCACTAACCACATCCTCTGGCAACATATTCCAGAGCTTTATTGTGTGCTGAGTGAAAAAGAATTTTCTCCAATTAGTCTTAAATCTGCTTCTTGCTAACTTCATGGAATGCCCCCTAGTCCTTCTATTATCTGAAAGTGCAAATAACCGATTCACATCTACTCATTCAAGACCTCTCATGATCTTAAATACCACTATCATATCCCCCCTCATGCCTAGATCTTTTTCCTGGGTGGTAGCTCCTAATATGGAACCTAACACTGTGTAACTACAGCAAGGGTTATTTTTCCCTATATGCAACACCTTGCACTTGTCCACAATAAATTTCATCTGCCATTTGGCTGCCCAAACTTCCAGTCTTGTAATGTATCACAATCCGCTTGTGATTTAACTACTCTGAATAATTTTGTATCATCCGTAAATTTGATAACCTCACTCGTCGAATTCCTTTCCAGATCATTTATATATATTGAAAAGCAGTATTCATTGTCTTATGATTCACTTATATTTGCTGGTAAATGTTATCCATTGCTCATTTTGTTCTGACCTGAGGAAGAGAATATTAGCTCTCAAAAGCTAGTAAAAAATATATATTGTGAGTCTAATAAAAAGGTATCACCTTATATATTATTTTCTTTTCTGTTAACCTTTATTTACATGTATTCAAATGGACTAACATGGCAACAACACTACTTTGCACACAAACAAGACAGGGGAACAGAGCAGGTGTCTCACCACCATTCCATATAAAAGCAATCCCCACATGAAGACTCTTTTAGATACATAGACAAGGTGCTATGATGGACAACCCCAGATATGTACACGGAAATACTCTTCTATCAGACAAAGCTGGTCTTTCAGCAGTGGCGTAGCAAGGGTCTCATGAGCCCAGGGACCAGTGCATTTGTGTGCCTCTCCAGTACTCCCCCCCCCTCCCATCCTTCTTGTATTAATGCTTAAGGTCACAGAAAATCAGTGGCATCTCTAGACTGAGGAATTTAGGGAAGGAAGCCAAAATTACATTTCCTCATATCACACCCACCTCCGTTGCATGGCCCCCTGCTTTAAAATTGGCTATAAAAATAATCTTAATAAGAAAGTCCAAAGGGTCTTCTGTGTAATTTTAAAAAGCTGGCCAGTTTCACACTTCTAGAAAAAACTACTATTAAAATTATTGGATAGCCTCATTCAACTAATTCTGTATGGCTATGAGAGTGAAATCTAGAATGTATACAGGAAGGGAAAGAATGTCAATATAAATCCTGCACCTCCAGTTCTGTAACTCTGTGCATCCACTGAAATTCCCCCAACAATGGACCTTGGATGTTTCCCTTAACAGTTCATTATACAAAAAAATATTTTCAAATTCTGGTGTCACCTCACAGTAATAGCAACACAAACACCTTCCACTGCCAGACATATTGTAAACTAACATAAAACCCTGCAAAAAAGATGCTCAAAATTTATTCAGCAAACCTATCATAATGTAACAGTAGTAACACCAAGGACTCCAACAACAAGAACCCTCCCTGTGAAAAAGCACAGGCAAATATTACACTGGGTCCCAGAAGACCAATACACCACCTACTGGGGAAACAAAACAAACCAGATTGCTATATATCTCTATACAGATGTTACACGCTAGCAGAATCTCTCATCTTGGTCACACGCACAGAGCAGAGACAGATCCTCACCAAATACAGAACAAAGGATCACAAATTAGAGCCAGCAATATGCAGACAAAAACTGAGATGGAAACCCCAAGAAGCCAGATTCTGTGTGTAACAATGGAAAAACAGAACCACCATTCCTCATAGAATAAATAAAATCAAGAAACATAAACATTGAATTATAATAGTAAAACCATACTAATAAAAGAATATTTTAAAACTACTGACAAATAGAATAACTTCTACTAATTAAAATCATATACAGTTTTTTAAAATTTCCCAAGCATCATAAAATATTTCAAAATAGCACACATGTCAAATAACACCCAATAAAAACTAATAAGGATTTTTTAAAAAGCCCCTGCTGTCCAAACCTGGGAACTCTTCATTTCCAGTCACTCTGAGATTCTCCAGGATTAGGGGGTTAGGGAGGGCACACAAACTTTATCCTCTCTCTCTCACACATACTCGCATATCCATTCTCTCTCACACATACACTGTCATATACACACTCATATATGCTCTTATACACACCCACACACTCTCAGGTTCTAAGACCCTCTCGTTCCCCCTTCACACACAAACCTTTACTCCCCTAGATTCTCTCATACACACACATACATCTCACTTTCACTAGCTCCCACACATACACAAACATACACACACACACACACACACACACTCCCATTCATTCTCAAATACATACACAAACCTCCAGGCAAGCTCCCATTCATTCTCACACTGCTCCCCCTCCCATGCCTCAGGCATGCACACCTTCATTCTCACACACACACTCACAGACCCCCAGGCAGGTACCAATTCATTCTCTCCCCCCCCCCACCCCCACCCCCACCCCAGGGAGGCACCCATTCTCACACAGACAGACCCCAGGAAGGCACTAATTCATGCTCATAATCACACCCCCAGGCAGAATCCCATTCATACTCATCACACACTGAAGGCAGACCCCCTCTCTTTTTTTGCCAGCAACCTCAGAGCCTCTTTTGTTCCTCTGCTGCCACTGTCACTGCTGCCACATGGCTATTGGGAGGCACCAATCACTGCTACTGGCACTGAAGCCCATTCTGCTACCACTTCTGTGCAGGCTTCATGGTATTAAAAATTTGTGAGGCTTCCAGTTCCTCCATGCTGATCCTGTGAGATTAGCATAGAGAAATTCCTAGTCTTGCACATTCGCAATTGCCAATCACTAAAAATTCAAAAAAAAATTTTTTTTTTTTACCTTTGCTGTCTGATCTTAGTTTTCTAATCAGTTGGTCACAGGCTTTTTTCCATGTTCCCTATCTTGGTGTTTTGCCAATTCCTTTTACAGGATCTCTTATTTTTCTGTTTCTTCTCTCTCCACATGTCTTCTTCCCTTCCTCCATCTAACACACACTCAGGCTCTCATTCTCACACGCTGTCTCTCTCTCACACACATAGGGGTAGATTTTCAAAGGGTTACGGCATAAGATATGCGTGTAACCCGTGAAAACTAACCCCTGCATGCCGAGCCTATTTTGCATAGGCTCGGCATCGCACGCAAGCTCCGGGACGTGCGCATGTCCCGGCGCTTCAAAAAAGGGGCAGCCGGGGCGTGGCCGGGGCATGTCAGCGGTTTGGAGGCAGGCCGGGGGTGGGGCCAGGCGGGTGGCAACGGTTCTGGGGCGGGCCAGAATCCTCCTGCACAGCGGCTTGTGCCGGGGATGGCGAGCCGGTGCGCACAAGTTATGCCTGCCAGAGGCAGGCATAACGTGTGCGCACCGGCTCGCCACAGAGGCAGGCATAACTCAACGAGATAAAGTAAGGGGGGGATTTAGGTAGGGCTGGGGGGTGAGTTAGATAGGTGGGGGGGACAAAAAAAAGTTCCCTCCAAGACCACTCCGATTTCGGAGCGGCCTTGGAGGGAACGGGGAAAGCCATTGGGCCTCCCCTAGGGTTTGGCGTGCGCAAGGTGCACAAGTGTGCACCCCCTTGTGCGCGCCGACCCTGGACTTTATAACATTCGCATGTATTTTTTAAGATCTGGCCCTAAGGCTCTCATTCTCACACAGTCTCTCTCTCATACATATACACACATAGACACAGGCTCTCACTCTCACATGCTGGCCACACACACACACATCTCTCACACGCACATGCTGTCTCTCTCTTATACATCACACTGGCTATCTCTTTCACATGCTGTCTGACTCTCAGACACACACACACATACAAGCTCTCTCACTCTCACATGCTCTCTCACACAAACACACAGGCTCTCACTCTCACATACTGTCTCTCATACACATGCACAGAGACTCTCACATGCTGTCTCACCGAACATACAGACTCTCACTCCCCCAGACAAGTATCTCAACTCTCTCTCATACACACACTACAGGGCCTCAGCCTCCCTCTCACCTCTGAGCCTCCTCTCCGCAGTGGCCCTTACCTTCTCGGGCCACCACAAAGTGGTATACACAGCAGCCCTGGTACCGGATCTCCTCTTCTTGGGCCACCATGAGGTAGAATCCACCTTGGCCCTGCCACAAACACTGCTCCTCTTCTGTATGCGGGCTGATGCTCCTCCCATGCAAATCTAGCAACGTTTTTCTTCCAGGGTGACACAGGCAGAAAGGAGTGGAGTGCCTGGAGGTTTGTTGATGACTTTTTCTTTGGGCAGTGGTAGGATGAGCTCTATAGCCCTGCCGATCTTCTTGCTGTGCATAGCCATGCATGCAAGCAGCTTAGAGGGAACAATGGCCAGCACACAGCATAGGAACAGCACACTTCCTTGCTCAGCATTCAATGGATTGAGTTCCACCAGCAGCTGCATGGGTCTCCTTATGTCGGCCATCAGCACACCCCTATGGCCCTGCGCCCAAGGCATTGGTCCCCCCTCCCCCCCCCCCCCCCCCCAATACACCACCCTTTCGGGCTTTTGCATACCTGAGTGTCCTACTTTAACCACTTGGGAAAACCAACCATGCCACTTCTATCTCTTGATATCCAGGAGGAGGTTGACCATCTCCTATCCCTGGGCCAGGAGTTGGTCTGACATAACATTTTAAAAAAAGATACTCATGAATGGACTGAGTCCAACAAGTGTAAACAAAAGTATTAATCTAGAGAAAAGACTCACTGTCACTCTTGCAGTACACTTTAGATTCCTCAAGCTATGGAAACTCTTTGTTTCTCACACAGCAAGGAAACAACATGTCATATTTAACATATTTGGGTGGAGGACCTGCCAAGGATATTCCTTCTCATCCCAATACTGGTTCCTGATGACCAGAGGCAAGAAGGCCGGTGGGCAGGGTCGTGAGGATCATGTTGAAGGTACTGGCCTTAGCTGACATTTTCTCTTTCAGGCAATGACCACAAGCATGTGATACCTACATGTTTTTATTAAATCCACCATCAATTATAAGAACCATGATCAAATTTAAACTAATAACTGGAAGGGGGACAATAAGTAAATCTGCAGCTCTAACACTAAACTTTCAAAGGGAAACTTTGATAAAATGAGGAATATAGTTAGAAAAAAACTGAAAGGTGCAGCTGCAAAGGTTAAAAGTGTTCAATAGGCATGGATATTGTTTAAAAATACAATCCTAGAGGCACAGTCCATATGTATTCTGCACATTAAGAAAGGTGGAAGGAAGGCAAAACGATTACCATCATGGTTAAAAGGTGAGGTGAAGGAGGGTATTTTAGCCAAAAAAACATCCTTCAAAAAATGGAAGAAGGATCCATCTGAAGAAAATAGGATAAAACATAAGCATTGCCAAGTTAAGTGTAAAACATTGATAAGACAGGCGAAGAGAGAATTTGAAATGAAGTTGGCCATAGAGGCAAAAACTCATAATAAAAACTTTTTAAAATATATCCGAAGCAAGAGACTTGTGAGGGAGTCGATTGGACCATTAGATGACCGAGGGGTTAAAGAAAGACTAAATGAATTCTTTGCTACTGTGTTTACTAATGAGGATGTTGGGGAGATACCAGTTCCTGAGATGGTTTTCAGGAGTGATGAGTCAGACGAACTGAACAACATCACTGTGAACCTGGAAGATGTAGTAAAACTAAAGAGTGGCAAATCATCTGGACCAGATGGTATGCATCCTAGGGTACTGAAGGAACTCAAAAATGAAATTTCTGATCTATTAGTTACAATTTGTAACCTATCATTAAAATAATCCATTGTACCTGAAGACTGGAGGGTGGCCAATGTAACCCCAATATTTAAAAAAAGGCACCGGGGCGATCCGGGTAACTATAGACCAGTGAGCCTGACTTCAGTGCCGGGAAAAATAGTGGAAACTATTCTCAAGATCAAAATCATAGAGCATATAGAAAGACATGGTTTAATGGAGCACAGTCAACATGGATTTACTCAAGGGAAGTCTTGCCTAACAAATCTGCTTCATTTTTTTGAAGGGGTTAATAAACATGTGGATAAAGGTGAAGCAGTAGATGTAGTGTATTTGGATTTTCAGAAGGAGTTGGACAAAGTCCCTCATGAGAGGCTTCTAAGAAAACTAAAAAGTCATGGGATAGGAGGCGATGTCCTTTCGTGGATTACAAACTGGTTAAAGGATAGGAAACAGAGAGTAGGATTAAATGGACAATTTTCTCAGTGGAAAAGGGTAAAAAGTGGAGTGCCTCAGGGATCTGTTCTTGGACCAGTGCTTTTCATTATATATATATAAATGATCTGGAAAGGAATATGACGAGTGAGGTTATCAAATTTGCGGATGATACAAAATTATTCAGAGTAGTTAAATCACAAGCGGATTGTGATACATTACAGGAGGACCTTGCAAAACTGGAAGACTGGGCATCCAAATGGCAGATGAGATTTAATGTGGACAAGTGCAAGGTGTTGCATATAGGGAAAAATAACCCTTGCTGTAGTTACACGATGTTAGGTTCTATATTAGGAACTACCACCCAGGAAAAAGATCTAGGCATCATAGTGGATAATACTTTAAAATTGTCGGCTCAGTGTACTATAGCAGTCAAAAAAGCAAACAGAATGTTAAGAATTATTAGGAAGGGAATGGTTAATAAAATGGAAAATGTCATAATGCCTCTATATCGGTCCATGGTGAGACCGCACCTTGAATACTGTGTACAATTCTGGTCGCCTCATCTCAAAAAAGATATAGTTGCAATGGAGAAGGTACAGAGAAGGGAAACCAAAATGATAAAAGGGATGGAACAGCTCTCCTATGAGGAAAGGCTGAAGAGGTTAGGGCTGTTCAGCTTGGAGAAGAGATGGCTGAAGGGGGGATATGATAGAGGTCTTTAAGATCATGAGAGGTCTTGAACGAGTAGATGCCAATCTATTTACACTTTCGAATAACAGAAGGACTACGGGGCATTCCATGAAGTTAGCAAGTAACACATTTAAGACTAATCAGAGAAAATTCTTTTTCACTCAACGCACAATAAAGCTCTGGAATTTGTTGCCAGAAGATGTGGTTAGTGCCGTTAGTGTAGCTGGATTCAAAAAAGGTTTGGATAAGTTCTTGGAGGAGAAGTCCATTAACGGCTATTAATCAAGTTTACTTAGGGAATAGCCACTGCTATTAATTGCATCAGTAGCATGGGATCTTCTTAGTGTTTGGGTAATTGCCAGGTTCTTGTGGCCTGGTTTGGCCTCTGTTGGAAACAGGATGCTGGGCTTGATGGACCCTTGGTCTGACCCAGCATGGCAATTTCTTATGTTCTTATGTACACATAAAAATAAACAACCTGTACTCTTTGGTCACCAATAAACAGAAATCTTTAGAGAGAGAGTAAAAAAAAAAGAGTGAGTGCCAATAGTCTCTCCTTGGCTTCAGATATGTCCATTTATCTGCACATTGCATGGATTCCTACATGTGAACCACATGCATAGCTGCTTAGAGCAGTGGCAAAAGGAAGTGTGCATAGCAGCCTCCCCTAGAGGGCACAATGCCAATATGTGTAATGGATGTAGTGTAGCAGGTGGCAGGAGGCAGGTAGGAGTGGGATGTATGAAGGCAGATCTATTTATTTTATGACTTAATTACTTGGGCTGCAAGGTAGGTGATGCAATGACAGAACTTTTGTGTGTAACAGATGAGGAAACAGTGCCCAGTACCCTTAGTTTTGTTACTTTGTGTTGATGTTTAGAAAAGAGTTCAGACTCCATGGCAGCAGCGCAGGGTTTGAGGATTGTATTATGTGTGTGATGAATGTGTGTGTGAATGCTCTTTCTTTATGCCCAGGATAACAGTCAATGTATGACAGAGATAAAAGAACAGTGGTGACTGGTGTTAATATGCAATGTAACAATAATATCACCAAAATATCTGTAACTCTTAAAAGAAGGACTACCTCTCTGCAGAGCAGCTTAAGGTCTCTTTCTTTCTTGCCCCTGTTGGGGGCGATATTGATGACTGAGTACTTTTTGAGTCACTTTAAGTATAGCTGCCAGGATGGTGGAGGAAGAGAAGGGTCCTGTGAAGGACAGAAGTCCTTTGTCCAATAGCAGCTTAGCTGTAACCAGACACAGGTGTGACTAGCGCAGTCTTGTTGCGTTCATACATTTGTTGTGAAGGTTGAGCTAAGCTGTAATACTGGAGTCAAGCTAGTGAAGCAGGAGATGTAGCTGCCAGAGACTTTTCCTAGCTCAGAAGAGCTCACTCCATGCTGTTCCTGCTGGCTTGGTGCCCAGGAAAGAGACAGAATGGATCTTTTAATTGTCACTTAGCCAGAAAGGTAGATTTACCTGAGAAATGCCACTTCAAGAAAGGTAAGTACAGGGAGGAGAGAGAATATAGTCTGACAGGGAGGGAAAGGATAGAAGATAATGGAGGAAAAAGAAGGGAGGAAGGATATGGAGGAAAGAGAGATCTCATCCTCTTGTACCTATTGTTTTGCAGGCAACCAGCCACGACTGCTAAGGAATATGTGGTTGGAAAGTGTGTTAATTTTTTTGTATGCTAGCAGATAGTCAAGCACTGCAGCTTGCTAAAATGTTTGCATTTTTCTCACTGTAATACTCAGTTTGATATTTGTGTGTGTACTGACATTTTTCCCATTGAATCCTTTCAAGCCAAAAACAAATAAATGTTGGAAAGGCTAAGCAACTATTGAAGGCCTCTGATTCAAGCACAGGCAGCCATTTTTTACTTCTTGCTCTTAGTTTGCACTGTCCTGACATCATATACCAATGTATGCTCATTGAGGTTTCTCCAACTTGGCAGAGGTCTGACATCAGTCAAGCAACCCAGCATATCAGAAAAGGTATGCTGAGGTTCATACATATTGGAATGAGACTGATAATGCATTCCATAGCTCAGAGCTGGGCTTGCCTCAAATGTCCCATTATATAATCATTATCATCCAATTGGCTGTTATTGGGCTTCTCATACAACTTCTACTTAAAGGACAAATCCAAAAAATATTTGTACTGTCTTCCTGCATAGCTGTTCTCCATGTTCTCCTTTCTAGCCTGAACTTTGATGAATTGGCCTGTTCACAAACAGTGGCATGGATCTTCTTGTATATTGAATTATATTTCAATCACAAATGTTGCGATCCCCCCTGCTGCTGCGCTGCAGGAGGTCTCTTACCTTCCTCCAGAGGCCGCTCTGAAGCCAGGGCCTCGCCTGCGCATCATCCAGGACTTGCTCCAGGGCCTGAGAGGCCTAGCTGCTCCTGAGGCATGCCTGTGGCTTGCATGCCTCAGTGTTTGGACTTCCTGTTGGGCGACGCCCTTCCCTAGGGGCTGGCCCGCAGCTCTCTACCCTAGTTATAGGACCAGCGGTGGGCGGTCCTGGCAAGCTCCTCCCAGGGAGTTGCCTTCTACCTCCAGTATTTAAGGACTTTCTGTTCACTGTGTCTTTGCCTTCGGATTGGGTTACACAGTTGCCTGTGGCCTCTCCCGATCCAGGTCCTCCGTGACTACGACTCCTGCTTGTCGTCAGCCTGCCTTGACTCCGGTCCGTGACTCCGACTCCTGCTTGTCTTCAGCCTGCCTTGACTCCGGTCCGTGACTCCGACTCCTGCTTGTCTTCAGCCTGCCTTGACTCCGGTCCGTGACTCCGACTCCTGCTTGTCTTCGGCCTCCGGATCGGGCTCTACAGTCGTCTGTAACTTTGCCGATCCAGGTCCCCCGGTTTTGCCTATGCCTTGTTGGGTTCCTGTCCTGTGTCTCTGCCTAGATGTTTGTTCCTGTGCCTGCCAGCCGTAAGGACTTCGGATGTGAGTATCCCAGCATCGGAGTTCCTGTTCGCCTGGGTCTTCCCTGCACCCTCCTTCTCAGCGTGATCCGCGACCAGCCTTCCTGGGCTGAGTAGGGCACGTCTGGGACAGGGTGGTCCGCGACTCAGTCCCACGGGCGGGCTGAGTAGGGCGCCCTGATGGACAGTGCAATGTTCCCATCCAGCCTTGTCTTCAGTGTCTGCTTCAGCCCTTGTCCGGATGTCTACCTGTCTCTGCCTTGACCTGGTTCCTGAGCCTTCTGTCCTGTTGGGCCCTGGAGTGGCCAACAGGAGGGATTCCTCCCACGGGCTCTTGAGCTTCTGCCAGCCGAGGGGGCTTCGGATGTGAGTATCCCAGCATCGGAGTTCCCGCTCGCCTGGACCTTTCCTGTGTCTCGCTTCAGCCCTTGTCCTGATGTCTCCGTCTCGCCTCAGCCTGCTTCTGCCCCGTCTGATGTCTTCTGCTAAGGACTCTGTCTGCCCTCGCCTCTGTCCGGCCTGCTGCCCATTGCCATTCCCTGCGGCAGGTCCGAAAGGGCCGGGAACAGTCGGAGGACCGTTCATTAGTCAACTTCCCCGTGTTGGCTACCATGGGCATGCAGGTCCGGCTGAGGGTCGGACTCCCTGCTTCTGTTCCTGCCTGCCTGGCTCACCATGCCTGCTCAGCTCACCTCCCACGGTGTGGCCCTGGGCTCCTCCTGGGGTCCTGCCGTGGCCCAAGGGCTCACCACCTGCCCGAGACGACCGCGCCCGCGCGCGCTCGTAACAACAAAAACGTTTATGGAAAGAGAGTGCTGATAAAAGTTTAGACTTCTTTCTCCCCTCTTTCCCATCTCCTAATAACCAAACAAAAAAGTAGCTGCATTATAAAAGATTTATATTAGAGATAGAAAAATTCTACTATACCAGATCATTTTCTCTTTATTTGTGCTATCTGCCCTATAATTAAAATGATGCAACAAAGCGAATAAGTACCAGACAACTACAAACTATGTTTCGCAAGAGTGTGTTTTCCTAATTGTAATAATAGCTGAGAACAAACAAAAAGACAACACCAACATTTCAATAAGAAATATTCATTGTTATTTCTAGATGACGCTACAGTTATGTCATACCATGTGGAAAAATCTATTGAATTCCTTTTGGCAGAGCAAGTTTGATAATGTGACACCTGGTTCCCATACTCCTACATTCATATCCATGTGCATGTCCCTGGAAATGTTCTCTGCTTTTCCAGGCAAACAGAACAATATTAATCTAGAGAATGTTTTTCTTCCAGGGTCGCGCAGGGTTATGCAGTTAAAATCAGCTGATAACTGCATAAATCTAACCAGTTAAAAAAAATCCCCTTCCTTCCCCCAATTAAAGCTAAAAAGTGTCTGCACAAAATTGCTGCTTGCATAAATTTAGCCACCAGAACAGTCAGCCATGCCCAGGGTGAGATTTTTAAATTCAGCTAGTTAGTGTGATATATAGCACTAACTGGCTAAATTTATCTAGTATGGGAGCATAAATAGCTTCACTAAATCGAACCAGATATTCAGCCACAGCTTTAGCCAGTTTCCTGCGGCTGCACATCTAGAGAAAGTTAATCGGTCTGGTTCAAATTAACCGCTTAACTTCATTGCCTGGCAGCGCTTTGAATATCTCCCCTTAAATAATATACTAAAAGAGGTGGAGTGGGGAAGGGCATAAAGGGGATGAAAAATAGGAGCGGAAAAGTGAATAGTAAAAGCAAACTGCCTGAGAGGTTTGCATAAAAAGCATTCACTAAAGAACTGGAAAAAGTAGAACAATTTAAAAAAAAAGATGGAAAAATTCTAAAAATGTTCATTAAATATAGTTAAAGAAATGAGGACTGACTAGAGCTAAAGAAACCTAAGTATAGAAATTTATGTAAATTTACTGCATATATGTGCATACAGGGGTAGATTTTTAAAAAATGCACGTTCGTGTACTTTTGTTGGCGCACCAGTCGCAAACAAAAGTACCTGGATTTTAGTAGATACGCGCGTAGCCGCGTGTATCTTCTCCCTTCCCTTCCCCTCCCCTCCCTTCCTCTACCTAACCCACCCCCCCGGCCCTATCTAACCCCCCCCTACCTTTGTCCACGGATTTAAGCCTCCCGGAGGGAGAAGTAAATCCACGCGCGCCAGCAGGCCGCTGGTGCGCCGAGATGCGACCCGGGGGCGGTTCCGGAGGGCGCGGCCACGCCCCGGGCCCGCCCCCAAAACGTCGCGTTGATCGGCCCCGCCCCCCGACACGCCCCCGACAAAAAACCCCGGGACTTACGCGAGTCCCGGGGCTCTGCGCGCGTCGGCAGGCCTATGAAAAATAGGCGCGCCGGCGCGCAAGGCCCTGCTCGCGTAAATCCAGGCGGATTTACGTGAGCAGGGCTTTTAAAATCTGCCCCACAGTGCCTATAAAATAGTAATATAGGCATATATTGTTCTTATATGTGTGTTTGTAGAATGACTCACGCACTGGAGTCAATACACTATAGATGCTTCTGCACCCCACCCACTGTCCAAACAGTATATATAACAATCAATACTTTGTTTCATTTCATTACTTTGTGCATATATGAGGTAATTTTCAAAGGAGTTACACATGTAAAATTAGCATATACATACATAAATAGCTTGTACTTGCATACATGCTTTTTATAAACATCAAAAGTATGTGCATATTTTTGGTTTTCTGCATACATTTACTTGTACAAAAAGTGGGTAGTCTTTGGGCATTCTTGGGCAGGGCCATGAGATACACATGTAAGTTGCTATTTTATAAGAGATTTACACAAATACATTAGGCAACTTTTTTGTGCACTATTACCCCTGCTAATCATCTAGTACAAGTGATATCAGACTCGTCTAATGACTTCATTTGTTGTGTGAGAGATCTGGGTGACCTGGGTGGAATTCAGGCTGAAGTACTAAGAGAGTGTCAGTGAAGTGGAGACGGATTGGGTGAACTGGTTGAAGCATCAGCAAACCGGTGAGGTCAATTTTGTGCTCATGTTTTAAAATATACTTACTTCCGTGTATATTTTCAGGGTTTTACGCAAAACAGGTATTATTTATTTTCTGCATAAAATATATGCGCACGTTTATAAAATAGGTAGAAAAAAGTATTCCCTTTAATGCATTGCTGATATTCACGTTGGGGCGGTGGACGTGCATATTTTGTAACCTGCACGGACCAGATACATATGGGTTATAAAATACTATAGTAGATCTCTGCGTGCCAATATATGTACATATTTTGAGCCATGCAGAATTGTTTGAAAGTTGTCCTTACATTTTTTAAATGTATAAAAGCATAGTTATGCATACACAATTTATTTTGTGTATACATAAATGCGTACATGTGTAAAAATGCATTTTATGCAGGTAGGTACCTAACTGATACAAAATGTAAAAATGAAAATAAAACCAAGAAAAGCAAAATGAAACAAATATCTGATGAGCTTGATTCACCCAAATTAATTGAGAATTGAAGGGGTGCATATCAGGAGATGTTTCTTTGTTGCTAAATATTAACTGTTTTAATGAGAGAGATATTCACCAGAATAATCAAGATAATCATGAAGTACTTCATAAAAATAATTGAATAGCATTGAAGAAATGACCTTTTAAGATACTCCATAGATACACTCATTTCTAACCTTCTTCAGTGACTCACATAAATTTGAATGTGTCTTTCCATGACTCAAGGAAACCTCTAAACTGAATATATTTATTTCTGCTATAGGCAGAAGTAGGTCCAGCTCAGATGGCCACCAATCCAAACCCCAATCATTTTCTACGGATTTTTTCATAAGCACATACAAATTTGCCATACTGGGTCAGATTAAGGGTCCATCAAGCCCAGTATCCTGTTTCCAACAGTGGCTAGTTCAGGTCACAAGTATCTGGTAGGATCCCAAACACTAGATAAGTCCCATAATGCTAATACCCAGGAACAAATAGTCTATCTGGTTAATAACATTTTATGGACTTCTCCAAGAACTTGCCTAAACCTTTTTAAAATCTAGCTATGCTAGCTGCCTTTAGCATAACCTCCAGTAATGAATTCTAAATTATAGGGCAGATTTTCAAAGGTAGGATACGTGTGTAGGATACGCGCGTAACCCCCGAAAAGCTGCCCCTTCCACCCCCTGCGCGTGCCGAGCCTATGTTGGATAGGCTCGGTGGCGCGCACAAGCCCTGGGACGCGCGTAAGTCCCGGGGCTTTCCTGGGGGGCGTGTCGGGGGCGTGATGCGGCAGCGCATCATCCAGGGCAGGGCCGCGGGCATGGTTCCGGCCCGGGGGCATTTCAGGGCATGGCCGAGGCCTCCGAAACTGCTCCTGGGCCAGGGAATCGTACGCCGGCAGCCAGCTGGTGCGCATGAGTTACGCCTGTCTCGGGCAGGCGTAACTTTTATAATAAAGGTGGGGGGAGTTTAGATAGGGCTGGGGGTGGGTTAGGGAGGGAAAGGGAGGAAAAGGTGGGAGGAACAAAAAAAATTCCCTCCGAGGCTGCTCCGATTTCGGAGCGGCCTCGGAGGGAACGGGCAGCGCGCGCAGGGCTCGGCGCGTGCAAGATGCACAAATGTTCACCCCCTTGCACGCGCCGACCCCGAACTTTAAAAGATATGCGTGGCTACGCACATATCTATTAAAATCCAGCGTACTCCTTTTTGCGCCGGGTGCACGAACAAAAGTACGCACTCGCGTATTTTTTTAAAATCTGCCCCTATGTGTTGAGTAAAAAAGAATTTTCTCCGATTTGTTTTAAATGTACTACTTACTAATTCATGGAATGTCCCCTAGCTTTTGTATTATTTGAAAGATGAAATAACTGATTCACATTTACCCATTCACTCATAATATTACAATCCTCTATCATATCACCTCCCTCCTCTCCAAGCTGAACAGCTCTAACTGTAACCTCTTTAACCTTTTCTCATAGGGGAGCCATTCCATCCCCTTTTAGTCTCCCTGCTCTATACCTTTTCTAGTTCAGCTATATCTTTTTTGAGATGTGGTGACCAGAATTGCACAAAGTAGTCTAGGTATACTCTCACCATGGACAGATTCAGAGGAATTATGACATCCTTCATTTTATTTTCCATTTTATTCTCCAGTCCTTTCTTTATAATTCCCAACATTCTGTTTGCTTTTTAATGTGCTATTTTATGTGCATAAATCCTGACCCTTATAAATGAATTTATGTCATTTTTATGCACTAATGCAGGTATACAAGAGGAGGTCTCATAGCCTACCTTCCTAACTGTACCATGTCTAGAAGAAGGAAAGCCCTGCTTAGGAAGTCTAACTTCCAACAATGGGTGGTGGACCTTCTTCTCAAGGAGGAAAAGAAGATCCACCAGATCTTGTATGGGAAGGAATCATGGAAAATTGGATCCTACCGGAAGGAGTGGATCTGAAGGAAAATCCACCATTGACTGAATGTAGTCTTCAACAATAACAGGTGAGCAGTGTTTGTAAGAAATATAATGGAAGTGGACCCTTGTGCTGTGGAGTGGTTGACACCGCCTAGGAGGCAACACTCCTAGGCTTACACCGACAGCTGATGAACATGTCCTAGGCTGCGAAAAGGCTAGACCTTCACCTATAGCAGCCCCATTACCTGCAGGTTGAGCCCTTGAGTTCCAGGGGCCAGCAGGACTTAGGTGAGAGTCCCACAGGGTGGTCAGAAGAGAGAGTCCAGAGCTGGGTCAAGGTCAGGGCAGGCAGCGGTCAGGCAGATACCAGAGCCAGGGCAATGGTCAGGGCTAGTAGAGAGCAAGGCATAGTTAAAGTTAGAAGTAGAGGTTGGTGGCAGGAGACATACAAGAGAATAGTTCAGGTCTGAAGCAGAGGTCAATATTGGACTGGCAGGTGAGGAACCAGGATGAAGCAAAGCTGGGGGCAAAAAAGGACTGGATGGACTGGGAGAGAGCAAGATAGACTGGATAAGACTGGGCAGGCTGGATGAGGCAAGACAGGCTGGATAGGCAAAGTAGGCTGGACAAGGCAAGGCAGACTGGATGAGGTAGGACAGGCTGGATAGGCAAGGCAGACTGGACAAGACAAGTCAGGCTGGAACACTGGAACAAGGCAGGATCAGAAGCGTTGGAAAAAGGAAGGATCAGGAATGCTGGAGCAACACGTACTACATTAAACAGAAGTGCCGAGAGAGAGTTCCCGTCATGGGGGCCCATATAAGGCATGAGTATGTTCGTGCATGCACACACCTAAGGGACCTGGTGACAACAGCGTTGTGATGGTGGTATGTGCCATAAAAAATGTTGGGTGTGGAGGCCATGAGACTGCTTTAGGGTGAGTGCTGTTGGTTGCAAGATGATCCTGTGACTGGCAAACAATACAAAAAGGCATATAAGGTGCTTGCATATCATAAGAATAATAATTTGTCTATCACCAACAATTAAGGATACCTCATAAATTTTCTAAATATAATATACATTTTTCTTTTTTTTTTTATTTCCTTATTTAGCTTTTTTATATATATTAATAACAGAGTGAAAATAAATTAATCTTTCCAAAAATTTGGCTGATTGTATATGAAAATTTTTTATAATATAATCATCATAAGCCAAAAAACACTCAAAAAAAATGAATTTTAGATCTTACTACGAAAATAGTTATGGGACTCTTTTTTTTTGTATATTGCTTCTCATGAAATATAGTGTTATTTTTTGTGAATTCTATCACATGAGATATAACTCAGCAACTCATGAGAAGTAATATATGGAAAAACTGAGAGTTCCATAACTTTTGTTTGTGGTGAAAACTGATATTGATTTTTTGAATGTTTTTTGACCAAAATGATTATGTTTTAAAAGTTTGTCATTTACAACCAGCACAATTTAATAATTGAGTCTTTCACTCTTTTTCATAAATATATATATAAAAGAAAATAAAAACAAAAAAGAAACAATGTTTCTATATTAAATTTAGAAAATGTATTCTCCATTGTTGGTGTTTTTAATATTTTTGTGGATTTCCATGTGTCAGTTATTGCCACATATGCAGTTCTAGCTTTTGGTGATGCAATAATTTGTCTAACCATACATAAATATAAATATATACTTTTTCAGAGATCTCCACTGGTCCAAAAGGCAGATAGGGCCTGCAGTCAAGAGCTACACCTAGCTGTCAGTCTTACATGCTTGTAGCTGAATAAATCATGTATAATTGTAGCTTTGACACCCAAGAGAATGATAGATTAGAAGTTTGTTGAGCAGCAGAAAGCTAAAGAGCGAGTCCAATTTTGAGCTGTTCTCCATGCCCATAAAGAAGATCCAGTGGTAGGAAGAGAAAAAGACAGATAGAAAGAGTATGTAGTGACAGTTTGTACACTTTGAGGTGAATTTTAAAAGCCTGGCATAAGCATCAATTGTTGGATGGACACACAAGCTGGGCTGGCGCGTGCCAACTGAATTTTAAAAGCCGCCCAGATATGCATGTATCTCCTGCTGCACATATATCTCAAAAGATTTCAAAAAGGGGTAGGACATGAACGTGGTCTGCTTGGGACATGGGTGTTTTGGACTGTGGCCCAAGAGATATGCGTGCAAATACATACACAACTAGGCGCATGTCCAAGTCGAGTGGCATGTAAGTTTACTTCTGCTATGGAAGAGGTGAACGTTTAAATATAAAAACTAGCCATAACTGAGGTGATTTAAGAGCCTGGGGTAAATGGGGAGAGTGAAGGCTATTAAACTAGGGGGATTTGGAGAACAAACAGGTGGACTAACTGGTAAAACTGGAAAAGGCATGGTTGCACACCTCTTTTAAAATCTCCCAACTTACGCAGTAGAAGTGTGATTTGCATGCCCACTTAAAATTAGAATCACATGTACATGCGGATAAGCTATTTTATAACATGTACATATATACACGTGTAAGTTATAAAATGGCCACAAATATGGGTGCGCGCCAACTCACATGCGTCAAAGAGCACTGCACACCAGTTTGAAAATTACATCTATATCTTTGTGCATGGGATGAGATAGGACATGATTCTGATGGTCCTGAACTCAGTGTCGGCTTAGCAACACCCATAAGAATTGCAGAAGAGCATAGAGGAAGGGGTCAGTGAGGTTCAGTGCTGATAGACAGGAGCCTGAGAAGGATGTGGCATTCAGCCATTGTTGGAGGAGGATGAGCCCAGGCTCACATAGAGTCAGACAGCTACTAGGGATGTGCATTTGTTTTAAATACATTTCAAAAATGTGATGAATAAGGGCAATTTGTTTAATTCAAGGGACCCCAAAATGAATTGAGATCCCCCTGATAAAATGAACCTTATTTGTTGCATTTGTTTAAAATGGATGCATTGGGTATAGGTCTAGGTCCAAGGCCGGATCCTCACCTAGGTCATAGGCCAAGGCCCAAAACAGGGACCAAGGTCTATGTCCAAGTGTGATGCCAGTACCTTGGCCTAGATCTAGGCCCAAGCCAGAAGCCGGGGCCTTGCTTAGAGCATAGGCAAGGCCCTCAACAGGGGCCACAGTATAGACCTAGGCTGAGTTGCTAGCATTACGCTCGGGTGTAGGCAGCGGGCCCTGTTTGGGCCTTAGCATATGCCAATACCCCCAGAACAGTCACTTACCTGATCCATTGGATATTTGAGGGCCAAGCTGGGTCCCAAAACCTGGGCCTCGATCTAGGCTAGAGCCTGGACCCAGGCACAATGCCACAGCCTAGCCTGGATAACAGATCCAAATGACGGGGCCTCGGTTTGGAGGCTGGGTCCCAATGCCTGGGCATCAGCCTTGGCTTGGGCCCATGTCTAGGCCTGACACTTTGGCCTGACCCAGAGATCGGGTCCCAATGCCAGGGCCTCAGCCCAGACTCAGGCCCAATGCCAAGGCCCGGCCTGGAGGCTGGGTCCTGAAACTTGGGTCTCTGCTGAGTCCCATGCCCAGGCCTTACATCACTTCCCAAACAGGAGGCTGGAGCCCCATGCTAGGCTGTCAGCCTGGACTCAGGCCTGACCCTGGGATCTGGTCCAGATCCAGGCCTGATACCAGGGCCCGGTCTGGAGGTTGAGTCCCGATGCTGGACCTTGTCCCAGATCCAGGCCTAATGCCAGAGTCAAGCCCTATGGGTCCCCACCATCGGTAGGCATAGCTGGCTGACTGAAGGAGGCTGACTGGAGCTTCGCCAATACAAGCCCTTGTTCCCCGCAGGTTGAGCCCTTGAGTACCGGGGCCAGTTGGATTTAAGTGGGCCTCAGTCCGAGGTCTTCTGATGGACGAGGAGGAAATCAGCCAGGGACCAGCAGAAGTGAGGGTAGCAAATCTGATCTGGACGAGGCAGAGTCCCAAAGACCCAGACTCCAATTGGAATGAGAGGCATACAGGGGGTGCCCGAGTAAGAACAGGCTGAAGCCTGAGAAGCCAAGTCCAGAAAGAGTACAGTAGAGGTGTTGTTGAACAGGCTGAAGTCAGGGCAGGCGGCAGGCAAGGTAGGATGGTAAGGCAAGGCAATGGTCAGGTCCAGGACATGGTCAGTGATGTGGTCAGGCAAAGCAGAGGTTGGGTCCAGGAGATGATCAGTAGCATGGTCAGGCAAAGCAGAGGTCAGGTCCAGGAGTCAGTCCGTAGCACAAGTAGAGTAACACAGGAACAAGGGACAATACCAGAATTAGGATCAGGAACATGAACAAGACAGGAAACAGGAACACGAAGGAGTCATCAGAGGAAGCAACGAAGTATACGACCAGCGTGGAGACCTGTTGCAAAGGCAACTAACTGTGGCTGGGCCCAGCCTTATATACTGGGACCCAGTGACATCGTCATCTGGGGCCATGGGTTGGATTCCTGCCACAGCTCCTTTAAAGGGAGAGAAGATGAGCACGCCTAAGGAGGGTGCGGTGTGGAATGGTGGCATCTCCCCGCGGACCACGAGGGGAGGCCTGCCCCAGAGCACAGACATCTGTGGTGGAGACAAGAGCACCGGGGGTGGCCTGAGGTCGAAGGCGGTGGCTCATGGGCCGCGAGAGAAGTGGAGCCAGATGGTGGGGCACTCAAAAGAGGGTAAGAGTGTCTGGCCACGGGCTGTGGGCCTGCCGCGGCCTGCACATGCAATATATTGGTCAAAAATCTGTTACAGTACTGGTTTCTACCACCTCTGCTGGTAGTTTATTCCAATCTGTCTTATCAATGGCTATGTGGGTTAAACCTATATTGATACAAAGACCTGGTATATATAGTGCGATCCTGAAGTTGGACCAACTTCCTGGATCCAGATAAGTGCATAGTCACCGTTTTTTTGTGCACTATCTTATGTCTACTACAGCAGAAAGCAACTTTAATGCCCACTCACAAATGAGAGGTGTGGAATGACCAATGATTAATCTGGATTTAGTGCTTGAAGGCTTTATTACAATTAGCCCATCGCACTATATATACCAGGTCTTTGTATCAATATAGGCTTAACCCACATAGCCATTGATAAGACAAATATGATGGTCATCCATACTACCTACTCAATTCAGTATATGAGTCATTTGTAGCAGAATATTCTATTGTGTGATTGTTTCAAAGTTTCTGCTCATTACAGGGGTATTATAACTCCGGTAGTTTACTCCAGGCATCTTCTATTCAATTAATAAAGGCATATTTACTTATGCTTTCTGAAAACCACTTTCCTTGCAGCTTCATATTGTGACCCTACTTATAGCCCCACTTTTTTTGAATTGCAAAAAGCTGCTAAATGCCATTTTCAACTTTTTCACAATCTACAACAAATAGTTTTGTGTAAACTTTGTAATATTTTCCCAAAACTATTTGCAAACCATAAACAAAGTATTTTCATGCATCCTTATTAATGCCAGTTTTTCATACCTAAGAAGTCACATACACTGAATCAATGCTTCATGCATCTTATAATAATATGTCCCCTCTTCTTCCTCACCATCACTTCAAACTGGTAAATTGAAGCAAAGTAATCTGAGAAAATCAATCTAGTCGCAAAAATGTCAGACTTCAGTGCAAGAGCCCTTAGACTTGACTCAGTTAACCAAACAGAAATCAGAAGCAAGTCAATGTAATCTATGACACCATTCATCTCAAAACACAGTTGATTTGTCCTTTGAATTATAGTGAATAAGTCTTCTTTTCAGGTAACTCATCTGCAGGTAATATAAACATTACAAGAATAAAGGAACCAATTTGCTACTAATCAGAAAGTAACATGAAGGAAGATAATTTGTATCTAAGTAACAGATTTCCTTATTCCTTGCCAGGCAGATAATATTTTTGGCAAAATAGTAATGAATAGCAGTAATTGGATTATCCTGTAAGTGTGGGCTGTGTCCCAGGTGGGCCTAAGTATCCTGAGGTCATATCCAGTATTCTGTTAATTTTAAGGATGTGACGGTTAGTACAAAACAAACATTAATTTTAAACTTTTCCCTTGAAGTGAAAGGTCCCATTAAGTTACACAGTCACTAAGTAGTTTGGCTGCTTAATTTCAAAAAGGAAATGTCTTTCATAAAAAGTCTGACAACTGCAGGTGTTAATTATTATTTGTTCTTCACTGGTCTTTCAGTTTTTGAAGAACAAAGCTGTAGGGGCTAATGGAAGCAGAAAAGAGTTTTTTATGACTCTTTTCAGACAGCTCCAAAAGAATAATTAGCCTTGCTTATTTTGTAACAGTAGAGCGAGTTCATTTTATAAATCCTCAAACACAAGAATGAGAAAGTGCTTTGAAACTATCTCCTATACTCAACAAAACCTAAAACTTAGGGAGGGTAACTTTCAAAAGCATTTCCACAGATAAAAAGTGGCCTGTTACAAAATTATCTTTCCTATACTGTATGTGAGTATTTTATGCTAATATGGGTAAATTTTAATAGGGCTGCGAGGGCGTCCATGTGTACGCAGTTCCCGGCGCGCGCACATGGATGCGCCGATTTTATAACACGCGCGTGTTGTCACATGCATGTCATAAAATCGGCTACCTATGCGCACATGCATGCCCAATTTCATATTGGCACGCACATGTGAATGCGAGGGCTGATTCATGCGTGGATGGGGGAATTATTTTACATTTGTGTGCCATCACAATTGCCCCTTTCCCCAGTTCCCTCCCAGTCTGCTCCAATAAAGGCACTAATGGCACTGTCCTGGCCAGCCTCTGCCCCGCCCCCACCCCACCCCCGGGCATCCCCTTTTTAAAAGCCTGACACTTCCGCCCATACCGTAAGATACGCACGTCACTGGGCCGCTTGGAAATTGCACTCAACACGCGCGGGGCCCGGCCATGCAAGTATCTCCTGGGTTTTGTACATGCCGGGCTTTTAAAATCCGCCCCATAAGGAGGATAACTTTCAAACAACTCCACACTGCCCCATATAAGCAAATATATGGGCACATGGAGATCTGCTGTAGTATTTAATAACCTGCACATATCTGATTATAAAATATACGTATGCACGTATGTTTCAGTATGCATGAATATCAGCCATGCATTGAAAGCATGTATATTTTTCTACCTATTTTATAACATATCCATGTATATTTTACACACAAAAAAAATAACTTGTTTGTTTAAAACCCTGGTTTATACATGGAGTCAGGTATATTTTAAAATATGCACATAATTGAAATCACCAGTTTGTCGATACCTCCAGGAGCTCACCCAGTCAGTCTTCAGTTCACTGAGACCTTCCTAATATTTCATCCTTAATTCCTCCCAGTTCACCCAGACCAACCACCTAATAGCAGACAAGAGACAAATCTGATATCATTTGCACTTAATTATCAGGTGTAAAATTGTGCAAATATGTTGCCTAATATATTCCTGTAAATCTCTTATAAAATAACATTTACATGTAATTATCTTGTCCCCGTCCCAGGCTGCTCCTAGACTACCCCTTTTTTTTGCGCAAGTAAATGAAATCGAAAACACTTGCATAATTTTGATGTTTATACATCAGCATGTATGTGATTACAAGATGTTTATGCGCGCATATGCTAATTTTAAGAGCTTGACACTTTTGAAAATGAACTCAATAGCCTGTAAACTTGTGTTTACCCATAAAGGAGAATTTTAAAAGCCTGGCACATGGATTAATTAGGGAATGCTCGAATAAGTTGGGCTCATGGGTGCTGAGTGGATTTCAAAAGCCATCCAGATACACGTGTACCTCCCGCAGCACGCGCACCTCAAAACCTTTCAGAAAGGGGTGAAATGTGGGCATGCTGGTGCCTGGCCAGGAGATGCTCATGTACATATTTACCTGCCCCAGCGAGTGCTCAGGTCCCCTGTACATAATTTCACGTCTGCTATGGATGCCATGTAAGTTGAAAATAAGGAAAACTACGCAGATTTGCGGGGTTTTAAGGGTGGGGGCTAACTGGGGGGGGGTTTGGAGAACTTATATCTTATATCTTAAATGAGTGAACTGGTAAAACTGGGAATGACGTCAGCGTGCACCCCTTTTAAAATCCCTCGATTTATGCGGTGGAAGCGGGATTTGCGCACACTTGTGCATGCTCACTTAAAATTTGGCCCAGGTGCATGCAGCCAGACTATCTTATAACGTACACGCATATGCACGCATATGTTATAAAATGGCCACTTCCCTGGGCATGAGCCGACGAATGTATGCCTGCGTAGTGGTTTGAAAGTTACCATCCCGGTGAACAAAAGTGTTCCCAGGAGTGAGGCTGGGAAGGGGTTTGCATTTGCATGCATACCTTGCATTGCCATACTGGGTCAGACCAAGGGTCCATCAAGCCCAGCATTCTGTTTCCAACAGTGGCCAATCCAGGCTATAAGAACCTGGCAAGTACCCAAAAACTATTTCATGTTACCCTTGCTAGTAATAGCAGTGGCTATTTTCTAAGTCAACTTAATTAATAGCAGGTAATGGACTTCTCCTCAAAGAACGTATCCAATCCTTTTTTAAACACAGCTATACTAACTGCACTAACCACATCCTCTGGCAACAAATTCCAGAGTTTAATTGTCCATTGAGTAAAAAAGAACTTTCTCCAATTAGTTTTAAATGTGCCACATGCTAACTTCATGGAGGGCCCTCTAGTCTTTCTATTATACGAAAGAGTAAATAACCGATTCACATCTACCCGTTCTAGACCTCTCATGATTTTAAACACCTCTATCATATCCCCCCTCAGCCGTCTCTTCTCCAAGCTGAAAAGTCCTAACCTCTTTAGTCTTTCCTCATAGGGGAGCCGCTCCATTCCCCTTACCATTTTTGTCACCCTTCTCTTTACCTTCTCCATTAGAGATGTGAATCGGGCTTCAGACGATTGAAAATATCGTCGATATTTTCAAAATTGTCAGAAATCGGGGGCTCCCCCAAAACGATAGGAAAACACCACGATATTGATCGTGGGGGTTCCCTTAAGGTTTTTGGGGAGGGCGGGAAAAATGGCACACAAAAATAACCCCTAAACCCACCCCGACCCTTTAAAAGTAACCCCTTAGCTTCCCCCACCCTCCCGACCCCCCCCAAAAAAACCTTTTTACAGGTAACTGGTGGTCCAGTGGGGGTCCCGGGAGCGATCTCTCATGATCTCCCGCTCCGGGCCATCCTCCGGCTCCCGGGCCGTCGGCTGCCACTAATCAAAATGGCGCCGATGGCCCTTTGCCCTTACCATGTGACAGGGTATCCGTGCCATTGGCCGGATCCTGTCACATGGTAGGAGCACTGGATGGCCGGCGCCATCTTCTGCTCCTACCATGTGACAGGGGCTGACCAATGGCACCGGTAGCCCCTGTGACATAGTAAGGGCAAAGGCTATCGGCACCATTTTGAATACTGGCAGCCGACGGTCCGAGTGCAGGAGGTCGCTCCCGGACCCCCGCTGGACTTTTGGCAAGTCTTGTGGGGGTCAGGAGGGTCCCCCAAGACTTGCCAAAAGCCCCTGGTGGTCCAGGCTTCATCATCTTTTCTTCCCTTCCTTTATAGCTCAATTTGACATTTTTCATCTTCCAGCTCAGGCTTTGCTCTAGTTTTAAATACGAAACATGTGTATTTGTGTTATACCTCTCTGAATTGTTATTCACCACAGCCTCCATCTACGTTCAGATTGGGTGACTCAAGCCCTAAAACAATATACAAAGTTTGGATTAGATATCAGAAATAAGTCAAAATTAGAAAAAAAAAAAAAAAAAGCCTTGCTAAGAGATGAGTGAAAAGTGCCGGTCGGGAAATGCAGGTCAGAAGGACATAAGTGTTTAAGAAGCAAGGATCCAAGCCTGGACAGAGTAGAAGCAGAATGCACAGGAAGAGTAGGATATTCCTGAAATAAGGGGCAAGCAAGAAAGACAGAAGGAATCATAGGAATAGGAAAAAGAAATGGATGCAAGACCCCAACCCTTAGCCCTTACCACATATCCTCACACATTAAATAACTCTAACTCTCAGCTATGCGATTTAGAATAGGATGTGCAACATCCCAACACGACTAAAGGTTCTCCCAGAGACAGGGAGTAAAGACCGTAACAGATAAAATAAAGAGTAGGACAAGCAAAACTAGTACCTGCACATTTGCACAACACACAGGGACGGTAACTTTCAAACCTCCGCACGGGCCTCCATGTGCACGCAGCTGCCGGCACGCACACATGGACACGCTGATGTTATAACATGTGCGCGTCGACACGCACATGTTATAAAATCTACTACCTGCATGCACATGCGCGCACGATTTTATATCGGCCCCTCTCAAGTGCTGTATCACGTGCGTAAGTGGGGGGGTAATTTAGTAGATGCGTGTAATGATGCAATAGGCCTTTTCCCAGTTCCCTCCCAGATCTCTCCAGTAAAGGAGCAGATTGAGAGGGAACACCTTAAACCCCCTACCTAACCTGCCTCCCTTTTTACCCTATCCACCCGACCCCTAAAACCCTGCTGATTACCCTTGCTTTTTCTGTTTTTTTTTACTTAACCACAGTCCGGAGCAGCAGCAACTTGCGCGGTCTGGTCGGCTCCTGGTGTGCGCTTAAGCAGTCCTGGCCTACCCACACCCTGTCCAGACCCTGCCCAGACTCCGCCTCTGACTCGCCCCTTTTTCTTTCGGTCCTTCTAATGCACATACTGGGAGAGGATGTGGTTAGTGCAGTTAGTGTAGCTGTGTTTAAAAAAGGATTGGATAAGTTCTTGGAGGAGAAGTCCATTACCTGCTATTAATTAAGTTGACCCAGAAAATAGCCACTGCTCTTACTAGCAAGGATAACATGAAATAGTTATCCTTGCTAGGTTCTTAAGGCCTGGATTAGCCACTGTTGGAAACAGGATGCTTGGCTTGATGGACCCTTGGTCTGACCCAGTATGGCATTTTCTTATGTTCTTATGTTCTTACATACACGCGTGGCTGTGGGATTCCCAAAATCTGCGCAGTGCACTTGTGGCCCAGCCACGCACATATCTCCCCAAATCTGAGTGCGCAGAGCTTTAAAAGTTTTGCCTTTAGACTGCAGAAGAAAAACGCATGTCCTTATAGTATAAAGAAGGTATTAGCATTGGAAAAGATAGAAAAATAAATTTTTTACAACTTATAAACAGAAAGCCACAGACCTTGCTCATTTTTCAGTTGTCAGTTCAAGTAAATTAAAAATTGTGTCCCTAAAGTTCACATTTAAAATTCTGGCCAAAAATTAGTAGATGATTTCTCAGTTCAGTCTAACGTGTTTGCTGAATACTTTAGATGAATTTCTCTCTAGTCCCTAGATGATAATGCAGTAGTAGGACATTTAAAGAATCCACAATGACTTCCCAGAGCACCACATGGACCAGGAGACCATTTTGACTCATGGAGAATATCACCAAAATCTCAGTAAATTGAAATAAAAATTCCCTCCCTAGTCTGAATACAATTGCAACATTCATCTGATTATTCCCTATTCTCAGTTATCCTAATAGTAATAGAATATAAGCAAATATCCTCGTACTGTTCAGCTAACTGAAAATAAAGTAAAACTAAAAATGATCTTAAAATTACCTTATTTGCCCATGCTGCAAAATAGCAAACGACTATCCTTGTTTCAGATTACTTACACTCAAGAATTATCTTTACTCTGGATAAATAATACTATGTATTGCTAAGTTAACTCATTAAGAAATCTTCTTGAAAATAGAAACACCTTTTTCCATTTTGGTATTCTCAATCCAATAACAGGCTGCTAGTAATGTCTTTCATCGGGGTGAATTTTCAAAGGAGTTATACACATAAAGTAGCATGTATCATAGCAATTTTCAAAAGCCTGTTTACGTACTAACAGGTGAATTTTAAAAAGCTGGCGAATATGCTGGTCCGGCATGCACCAAGCAGATTTTAAAAGCCTCACGAGTATGCGCGTATCTCCTGCTGCTTGCACAGATGAAAAGTTCCAGAAAAGAGGTAAGGCTTGGGCGTGGTCTGCACTGGGATCCCTTGCCACATAACTTTTACTTGTGCTATGAATGACGTGTAAGTAATAAAGATAAATAGATTGGCGGGGTTTTAGGGTAACAAGGGAGAAGAGAGGCTATTAAACTAGGGAGGTTTAGAAGTCCTATCTCTTACCTGTGCAAACTGGGAATAAACTGGGAATAAACTGGGAATAAACTTCAGCTCTAAACAGCTCCAAATTTGTTTAATATATGCCCCTCCCGGTCTCCTGGATTCAGATCCATCACCACTCATTGAACTCATCGCCAAACACCTAAAAAATGACACCCCAGCTGTCATCCTAGGAGACTTTAACATTCACACAGACGTGATCCCTTTATCCGCTAATTGCGATATGCTACTATCTTCTTTTAAGGCTATGGGCTTCTCTCAAATTGTTAAAGGTCCCACACACAAAGCAGGGCACACTCTGGACCTTATATTCATCAACTCAGGCCTTTCACAATCTTCCCCACCACAATGCTCCCCTATCCCATGGTCAGATCACCTGATGATAACAACTAATCTCTGTATCAAGGACAACCCCATATCTCCAAACACCAAAACCACAATTCACTACAGGAACTCATGCTCTAGAGAGGACCTCACCTCTCTCCTATCTTCGGAACTCGCCAATCTTGACCTTTCAGACGCAGAAACAGCCACCTCGTCATGGCACAACATTACGAACAAGGTGGCAGAAAAACTTTGCCCCCAAAAAACCAAAGAGATCAACCCAGCCTGCAAAACCAAAAAACCATGGTTCACGCAGGAACTAAAAACCATCAAATTAGAATTGAGAAAAAAAGAACACGCATGGCGGAGGAATCCTTCCAACACTACACTGAATGAGTACAAAACCCTCATGCACAACTACAGAAACAACATCCTTCGCACAAAGAGAGATTTATGCCCACAAAATTCACAATTTTTCCTTTGATCCCAAAGCGCTGTTCACATATGTCTCAGAGCTCACAAAACCCACCTCACCAACTATCCCAGATGATCAAGCACAATCAAGATGCACAGAACTTGCTCAATTTTTTGAAAACAAAATTCTCAAGCTAATGGCCCCTCTGGCAACCAGTAACACAGTACCTCCTTCTATCATCACTCCTTCACGCAACCAGAACATAAACCTAGATTCATTCGAACCTATCTCCTCACTTGAAATAGAAATGACTCTCAAAAAGATGAAACCCTCCACTCACCCGACAGATTCCATCCCTTCTAAACTCCTACTCACCATTCCGAACATCATAGCGAAGCCCTTAGCAGAGATAATTAATAGCTCGCTAACCCAAGGACTAGTACCAGACATCCTGAAACTAGCCACCCCCAAACCTCTCCTCAAAAAACCCAACTTGGACCCTACAGACCCAGCTAATTTTCGCCCCATAGCTAACCTTCCATTTGTAGCCAAACTTATGGAGAGGATAGTCAACAAACAGTTATCTGAATACCTAGAAGAGCATAAAATACTCACAACAGCCCAATTCGGATTCCGCAAATCCCTTAGTACGGAATCCCTCCTAACCTCTCTAACTGACAGAGTCCTCGTAGGTCTGGAGAAAAGACCCCATACCTCCTGATTCTCCTCGACCTATCAGCTGCGTTTGATACCGTAAAACACTCTATCCTGATCGACCGGCTCTCAGACATAGGCATCTCAGGATCAGCCCTGGAATGGTTCAGATCCTTCCTACACAATAGGACTTTCAAGGTCAGAATCAGCAACAAGGATTCCCTCCCGGTCAAATCCTCTTTCGGAGTTCCCCAAGGATCCTCTCTCTCCCCCACCCTCTTAACATCTATCTTCTCCCCCTATGTCATCTACTCTCAAGTCTTAAGGTCACACACTTCATATACGCAGACGATGTTCAGATTCTGCTGCCAATCACTGACTCCATCTCCAGCACCATCAACTTCTGGAACAATTGTCTACAGTCCATAAACTCACTCCTATCTAGCCTTAACCTAGTACTTAATACGTCAAAAACAGAACTTTTGCTTATCACTCCAGATGAGAACCTTCAGCCTACCAACAACCTAACCTCACCACCAATGATCAATTCCACTCAAGTAAGAGACCTTGGGGTCACCTTAGACAAAAGGCTGAACCTCAAAGAATTTGTCAAGAACACAACGAAAGAATGCTATTATAAACTACATATTCTGAAAAAGCTGAAACCTCTCCTGCATTTTCAGGACTTCAGAACAGTCCTCCAAACAATACTATTTTCCAAAATCGATTACTGCAACTCTCTGCTTATAGACCTTCCAACCATAACCACAAAACCTCTACAAATGTTGCAGAACTCCGCCGCAAGGATTCTTACTAACACCAGCAGAAGTGAACACATAACACCCATACTAAAACACTTACACTGGCTCCCCATCAGATCCAGAATCATTTTCAAAGTGCTAACTATAACACACAAGAACATCCATTCACAAACGTCGCTAGATCTAAGCCTTCCACTTCGCCTACACGAGTCTTCACGACCAATCAGAAACAGATACTTAGGCACCTTACACGTACCTTCAGCCAAGTCCTCACTCAAGAAACGTGCATTCTCGACTGCCAGCCCCCTTCATTGGAATGCCCTCCCCACGGACATTCGCCTCGAAACGTGTACTCGAACATTCAAAAAGAAACTCAAGACCTGGCTCTTTACAAAAGCCTACACTTAAAGGTCTAGCTCAGAACCACATCCCAGAACTTGAATCATTCTCGCTTTTATAATCATATCAAACAACTCCTAATTTTATCCTTGGTCTCACAATTCCAAATCATTAAATATTTGAACATGCTACACCAATACCTCTTAATCCAGATGTAACCTTAGTTTTTGAAGTCTTCACTCCTATAGAAATAACCGCCAGTTCTTATTTACTTGACCCTATTCTGTAGACGTAAACTTTTCATGAAGACTGTAATCTGTAAACACCTGTATTTATTATAAGAACTTGTATTTACTATTTATATTTATTATTTAGCTATTAACATTGTTCTATTACCACTTGGTACTATTTCTCTCCTTCACCTCTAACTCTAAGTTCCTACTAAGTTAGCCATGTTATTTATACCCAATTGTTGGATGTAATTGTATATTTGTTTAATTGTTCAATCTGTTTGATGTAATTTTCTGTTCCTTGTTCCGTGTAAACCGAAGTGGTATGCACTAGTGCATGAACTCCGGTATATAAAAGCCTTTAAATAAATAAATAAATAAAACTGGTAATGGCATTGTCGCGCGTGTCTATTAAAATCCCACGTACATGACAGAAGCAGCATCTGTGTGCATAGGTGCATATCCACATAAAATTGCGTGCACATGTGCATGCATTCAGGCTATTTTATAACATTCACACTTATACACGCATATGTTATAAAATGGGCACATCCCTGGGTGTGGGCCGATGAACGTGCACACATGTGTGCCCACACACCTATTTAAAAGTTACCATTATAAAGTCCATTTATGCACATAAAATCTGTTGAAAATTCAGCCTTACAGAATGAATTTTCAAGAGTTACATGCATAAAATTAGCAATTTTCAAGTGCCCATTTATATGCATAAATCCTTTTGAAAATTACTTCCAGCATGACTACCTTGTTTCTATCTTGCTTTCCCTGTCTGTCCTCACAAAACAAAGAAAGTGCCTCTCCTTTCTTTTCTAGATTTCAAAGAGGCAGCTGTGATTAGTTAGCAAATCACATTATTACCCAAGCCTTTGCCTGTTATTTGCTGCAAGGTTGCACTACCAGGGTATCACTCAGCTAAGTTCTGAGGCAAAGGTCTGCCATTCACCAGACTGAATTTCAACAGTCTCTGATAAGCTCCCAGAAATGAATCAATTATAATGTCCTCAAGGCTTCCATCCAATAGGATCCTTATATTTCTCCAAAGAGTTATTGTAAATTTCAAGACCCAAAAAAATCTTTCTCTGCCCCTCCCCCCCACCCCCTTGGAGGAGACACCTGACTTGCTAATCATTACCATATCCACCCAGTCATAAACAAGCCTTTTATGTCTTTCAAAAGGAGATTTATCCTCCACCCCCCCCCCCCCTAACTGTGAAATATTTCTTCCTCTACTCCAAGGGAAATTAAAGATGCAGGGACCTTTTCATTTTCTAACTCTACTGAAAATTAAACCTTAGCTAGGTAAAGGAAAAAAAAAAACGATTTAAATTAATAAGCGTTCCTATGTCACTGACAAAGAGATTGTAACATTATTTAGTCCACATAAACACAATGCCATGAGCAATAGATTTGGTTTTATTGATTATCTTTTAAAATTTTTCATGTTAACTCTCTTTCTTTCCTTTCTTTCTCCTCTCAAATCACTTTTATCTTTTTTTTTTTTTTTTACTGTAGTATGGTTAAATAAGAATAAGTGTGAGAAAATGGAACTTCATTCTCTTCCAGTCTATAACTAAATTTATAAAGAAACTAATTTGTGATCATCTTGTAGAATTATTTTTATTAACTTAATTTTGTTATTGTAATTAAACGTCTGGTAACTAGCATGCAATGGATATAACAGATATGGTATATTAATAGTCTAATTTTTTTTCCAAAAGCTCTAATTGACTCTAAAGCAGAATAGTAATTTATATTTAACGTGAAACTTAAAACACTAGTTGCAGCCTATAGCACATAACCCTAGTTTCTTCACCTATAAAAATAAATTATTACTATGGGGGATTTCCAAAACATTGAAGTTGTAGAGCATTTAATTATGCTGTGCCTACTCTTTGGAATAGCCTGCTATATGAAGTCTGTGTTAAAACCAATTATCTCGTTTAGAAAGCTTGCTAAGGCTTGGCTTATAAATTCGGGGGTTGGCGCGCGCAAGGGGGTGCACAATTGTGCACCTTCTGCGCACCAAGCCACGCTGCCTTCCCCCATTCCCTCCCCACTAACATGACCTTCCCACCCCTTCCCCCTAACCTTTCCCCCACTAGCCCTACTCTCACCCCCCCAAAAATTTTATTTTACCTTTTGCGCCTGCCTCTGGGCAGGCGCAAGTTGCATGCACCAGCAGGCTGCCGGCACGCGATCCTCTGACAGAGCGGCAATGGCCGCTCTGTTGGAGGCCTCTGACCCCGCCCCCCCAGACCGCCCCACCCCCACCCCCGGGCTGCCCCTTGTAAAGCCCCGGGATTTACACGCATCCCAGGGCTTTACATGTATTGCCGGGCCTTTTTAAAATCACTTATTCACTTATTTTTTACATAAATAGCCTGATCAACATGGTATTTACATGTGATGAGTGCTATTAGCTACGCGCTGGTTTGGACACGTGTTTTGGATGTGCTAATCCCCTTAGGGCTGGATTTTAAAAAGGCCCGGCAATGCATGTAAAGCCCTGGGATGCGTTTACGTCCCAGGGCTTTACAAAAGTGGCAGTCCGGGGGTGGGGTGGGGCGGTCTGGGGGGCGGGGTCAGAGGCCTCCGACAGAGCGGCCATTGCTGCTCTGTCAGAGGATCGCATGCCGGCAGCCTGCCGGTGCAGGTTAGGAAAATAGATGCTCAATTTATGGGCTTCCGTTTTCCTAACCCGTGCACATCAACTTCCCCAGGGCGCCCAATGCCATGATCATACTAGGGACGCATAATTTATCACTAGCACATTCTTTTTAGCGTGGCGGCTCATTTTCCTATTCTATCAAGTGCCCAGAAGAGGCGATTGTGCACACATTAAAAAAAAAGTGTGTCCAGTTTCGACACACATTTTTAGCACATCAGTAATGCATCGGCCTGTTTGTGTATTCTATATTTCAGATATTTAAAGAACTCTTTCAAAGGACCCAGGACTTCTAAAGGTAAGTACACTTTTTATGTGTATCTATATGAGTATTTTCCTTTCTGTAACCTGTCTTTATATCTATTTTAAATAAAAAAAAATTCTGCTTTTTGAATGTCTCTTATCTCAGATTCTCACATATGCTGACCAGCTCACATGTTGGCTTGAGGTAAACAATGTGTTACCATGGTGTTTCCTAGGTGATGACATTGTAACCCTGAGTTTTCTTCTACTTTCTGGCTTGATGGACATTATTTTTTCCTAACCTAGAGCTAGAAAATCAGAACAAACAGGAGTAAACTCAACAAAACAAAACAAAAATAATCCCATTTAAAAATCCAAAATTGGTCCATATTCACTCCATTCCACTGAACCAACACCACTAGTTGTCCTACATCCTCAAACATCCATAGAATTCCTCAGTAATACCCCATAAGACATCTATGTCCATTATTTGAAAATTAAAATATTTTAACCTCAAATAATGACCACACTAGTATCCCTACCACCTGGTTATTATTTATTTTAATTTATGTGTTTTTATATACCGTCATTTGGAACTGGCCTTCACAACGTTTTACAGGTGAAACAACAATACATATAACATATATAACATATAACATTTAACATGTGCAATGAACGAACATAAAGATGATTATAATTTTGATCAATACAGTGGTTTACAGTAGGAGGCAATAGGAGTTTACAGAGTGTGGAAATAGTAATAAGAGCAATAACAGATAATTTAATATGCATTGATTTATTTATTATATGTTTAGAAATACACCACTAAGTCCCCATTTTTCCTGAGGTGTTTTATTCACTTTTAAGCCCTAATTAGGCTCCAAAGAAAAAGCTTCAAAGTTCATCCAAACAAAACGTTTTGCCCCAAACTCTGATTTGGTTCAGGTCCTTAGCCCCTCCTAACATGACCCAACCAGCAAATTATATTGGGGTCAATTTTCAAAACTGGCCAGTTAAGTAACTTAGCCAGTTAGAACTTATCTGGCTACATTATATTCAGTGGTAGTTGTGCCGTAGCATATATGCATATAGAGGTAGATTTTAAAAGGGTTACGAGCATAAGTTATGCGCGTAACCCTTTCAAAACCCCCCTGCACGTGCTGAGCCTATTTTGCATGGGCTCGGCGGCATGCGCAAGCCCTGGGACGTGCGTAAGTCCCAGGGTTTTGCTAGGGGGCGTGTCGGGGGCGTGTCGGGGAGGGGGCAGCACGACGATCGGGGCATTCCGGGTCGGAGGACAGCGCGCGTAGATTTACGTCTGCTTCTCGCAGGCGTAAATCTAGGAACAAAGGTAAGGGGGGGTTTAGATAGGGTCGGGGGGGTGGGTTAGATAGGGGAAGGTGAGGGGGGGGTAAAAGGAAGTTCCCTCCGAGGCCGCTCCAATTTCGTAGCGGCCTCGGAGGGAACGGAGGCAGGCTGCGCGGCTCGGCGCATGCCGGCTGCCCAAAATCGGCAGCCTTGCGCACGCTGATCCAGGATTTTAGAGGATACGCGCGGCTATGCGCATATCTTATAAAATCCAGTGTATTTTTGTTTGCGCCTGCTGCGCAAACAAAAGTACGCGATCGCGCTTTTAAAAAAAATCTACCCCTAAGGGTATAACAGGATACATATTATATTCGAAAATGGGTGGATAGAGGGGATAGGAATGGGTAAGGATTAGAGGGAATAGGAAGGGGTGGAAGTGCTAGAGGGGGGTGAATAGGAAGAGTGGGGAAAGGAGGGTTACAAGGGTGGGGAAATTAGTTAAACATAAAGTTATTCTTTTTTATAGTCCATTATAAGATAATTTTTGTATGAGAGGGGTTTGCTTGGTGCTGGTTGATATCTTGTTTTTGCGTGGTTTCGGTTGGTAATTCAGTTGATTGTTTGGCTGTTAGGATACTTGATTGTCAATGTAGACTTCTTAAAACAGCCATGTTTTTAGATTCTTTTTGAATGTTTTGAGGTTAGGTTGGGTTCTCAAATCTTTTGGGAGGGAGATCCATATTTTAGGGCAGCCGATGGAAAATGTTCTTTCTCTGGTTGCTGACAGGTGAGCATCTCTGATGGGGGGGACTGTTAAACGGCCTGTGTTGGTTGAATGTAAGTTTCTTTGGGGATTCTGGGGGGTTATGTTTAAACCATTTTGACCTTGATGTTCGTTGTGTAGTAATTTGTATATGATGGTCATGGATTTGTGAGCAATTCGGGATTTTATTGGAAGCCAGTGTAGAGAAATCAGTATTGGCATTATGTGATCATTCCTCTTTGTTCCAGTCAGAATTCTGGCTGCTGAGTTTTGCAGAATCTGGAGAGGTTTGATGTTGGAGTATGGTAGTCCGATCAGTAGGGAGTTGCAGTAGTCGATGGTTGAGAATATGAGTAGCTCTAGTACAGTTCTGAAGTCATAAGGGTTAAGAAATGGTTTCAGACGTCATAGTAGTTTGTGATATCCTTTTTTGATTTTGTTTGATATCTGGTTCTTGTACGAAAAGTCTCTGTCAATAATTATTCCTAGGTTTCTGGTGTGGGTGACAGGGAGTATTGGGTTCATTTGATTGCCAAGTATGAGTTGGAGTGGTGGTGATGGATTGGGTTTTCTATCCATGAGGATTATTTCAGTTTTGTCGATGTTGATTATTAGAGATGTGAATCGTGTGCCCTATCGTCTTAACGATCTGGTTCGGCTGGAGGAAGAAAAAAATCTGATCGCTGGAGATGTGAATCGGAATCGGTTCCGATTCACATCTTTAATTTTTTTTTAGTGAGGCCTGACCCTTTAAAATTGACCCCTTACCTTCCCCCCCCCCCTGAATCCCCCTCCCAAAACTTTTACGAGTACCTGGTGGTCCAGTGGGGGCGTGGGGAGCGATCTCCCGTTCTCGGGCCGTCGGCTGCCACTCATAAAGATGGCGCCGATGGCTCTTTGCCCTTACCATGTGACAGGGTATCCGTGCGATTGGCCAGCCCCTGTCACATGGTAGGAGCACTGGATGGCCGGTGGCCATCTTTACGATGGTGGCAGCCATTTTTAAAGATGTGTGAGGTAGCATCATGGGCACAAGCAGGCATACAAACAAACACACACATATATATTCAATACAACATAAAAATGTTATCTTAATCAGAAAAATATGAAAAAAATAGTTTAACGTTTTCAATATTTTTTAATTAAAAATTAAACATTTCCTTAGTATTGCTTTTTCAGAATGTTGCAATAAAGAATTCAGTCAGTTAACATTTTGACAGAACAGAAATTCTAACTATCCAATCATGATAGAATTTATTCACATGCTTTGTCTGATCGGTCCTTTTCATGTCTACAAAAAATTCTCCTTTCTACATGTCAGCAATTTTGATTAAAATCAGGTAGATTTCAAGTTACCCAAAATTTGGGATTAACTGAGACCACATACCGGTTATGGTAAGTATAAGTTTATTTGAATGCACATAAATGAAATAAATTATTTTTAATCACTAAAGGGACAATTTTCAAACGTATTTACATGTGTAAAAGAAACTTCTATTGTAACAATTTTCAAAAAACATTTACCAGTATAAAGTGCACTTACACAGGTAAATCATATAGGTAATTCAATGGCATATATTGTAGTAATTTTCAAAAGTACTCTTACATGGGTAAAGTGCATTTACACACGTAAAACCAAGTTTTCTCTCCAGTAAAATGAATGCGCTAAACCATAATATGGGGCAGATTTTCAAAGCCTACGCGCGCCGAGCCTATTTTGCAAAGGCCCGGTGACATGTGCAAGCCCTGGGACACGTGTAAGCAGGGGCTTGGGGTGGGCAGGGCGGTGCGGTTTGGGGGTGGGGCATGGGCGTGGCCAGAGGCCTCTCCACTGTTGCTGGGCCTGGGGATCGCACGCCGGCACTTGGCCAGCATGCGCAACCTACGCCTGCCCAGAGGCAGGTGCAACTAACAAAATAAAGGTTAGGGGGGGTTTTATGTAGGGCTGGGGGGCGAGTTAGGTAGGGAAAGGGAGGGGAAGGTGGGGGGGGGCTGAAGGAAACTTCCCTCTGAGGCCGCTCCGATTTTGAAGCGGCCTCGGAGGGAACGGGGAAAGCCATCGGGGCTCCCCCAGGGCTCGGTGTGCGCAAGGTGCAGAAGTGCGCACATGATATAAAATTGGGCGTACATTTGTGTACGCCGGGTTGCGCGCACAAATGTACGCCTGCGCGTATGTCTTAAAATCTGGCACTATGTGTATACTATTGTCATTTCTAAATAGTATTTACATGTATCTTGGAACCCCTTTGAATATTCACTCTTAAGTTATTAACAGAGGCTCAAAATCACCCAAATTATTCCAATTAACACTGAAATTGCTGGATAAGTGCAAGGTGATGCATATAAGGAAAAATAACCCATGCTATAGTTACACAATGTTAGGTTCCATATTAGGTGCTACAACCCAAGAAAGAGATCTAGGCGTCATAGTGGATAACACATTGAAATCCTCGGTTCAGTGTGCTGTGGCAGTCAAAAAAGCAAACAGAATGTTAGGAATTATTAGAAAGGGAATGGTGAATAAAACGGAAAATGTCATAATGCCTCTGTATCGCTCCATGATGAGACCGTACCTTGAATACTGTGTACAATTCTGGTCGCCGCATCTCAAAAAAGATATAATTGCGATGGAGAAGGTACAGAGAAGGGCAACCAAAATGATAAGGGGAATGGAACAGCTCCCCTATGAGGAAAGACTAAAGAGGTTAGGACTTTTCAGCTTGGAGAAGAGACGGCTGAGGGGGGATATGATAGAGGTGTTTAAAATCATGAGAGGTCTAGAACGGGTAGATGTGAATCAGTTATTTACTCTTTCGAATAATAGAAAGACAAGGGGGCACTCCATGAAGTTAGCATGTGGCACATTTAAAACTAATCAGAGAAAGTTCTTTTTTTTACTCAATGCACAATTAAACTCTGGAATTTGTTGCCAGAGGATGTGGTTAGTGCAGTTAATATAGCTGTGTTTAATAAAGGATTGGATAAGTTCTTGGAGGAGAAGTCCATTACCTGCTATTAATTAAGTTGACCCAGAAAATAGCCACTCAGAGACAAAATGGCCGCCGACGAGTGAGCAGCGGAAAGCGGAGCTCCGTGGCGATTTCGCTTTTTTTTTTCTCCAAAAAGATTTCCTATTACATTTTCCTCAAAAATTCGGTTGTGGTATCATGCCACATACGAAGCGTAAGGCGAAAATCAAAGAAGTTACCTCTACTCCGATCCAAATTTTACATCAGCCACGGATAGAGGAGCTCTTCGCTGGCCTGTTGCAACAAACGCCGGAAGGAGGGGCCGTTGGAGGAGACGACGGAGAGCAGCCGTTGAGCCTTCTGGCCACAGAAATATCTTTGAGCCCCGGCGCGCCAAAAACCCCTGAGGCACCGCTTAAGGAATTAGAGACCGACGCTAACATCTATGCACTGCTGGAGAATAGAACAACTCTCCAGGTAGGAGAAGCCCAGAGAGGAAGGGAAGGTTTCCCAAATTCCTCGGCGAGTTTAGAGGAGTCTAACTCCGGGGCCCTACGGGTTGTTAAACCCCAGCGAATCAGCGAAGGTACTTCTTTTTTCTTGAAGCCTGAAATGAGGAAAGAGAATGAAATGCGGGTTGTTTGCGACTCTTCCCACTCCATAACCCCTAATGTGACTTTGGAACATATATTAAATGCTATTTCCACTATGGAAAAGTCTATTGCTTCCCTGACTGTTACAGTCAGGGAAAGCATTGATCTGAGTCATGGATTGGAAAAAAGACTGGAGAAAACTGAATCCATAACATCTGTATTGGAAAAGAAAACAACTGAAATAGAAAAGATTCAGATGAATCTGATTAAATCTGAGTCTATACAAATGACTAAAATGGAAAATCTGGAAAATCTCGTAAAAAGGAACAATATAAGAATCTTAAATTTTCCTAAGATGAGATTATTATCACACCGTGAACTGCTTAGATGTTATTTTACAAATGTTTTAAAATTTGCTGAGCAGGATATTCCTAAAATAAAGAGAATATATTATATACCCCAGCCAAATGAAGTAAAATCATGTTTAGATCACAGGGAGAATATGGAGGATTCTTATGATTTAACCAACATCCTAGAAAAATCCTTTGAATTGGAAGTGAAGGAGAGAGCTACTCTATTTGTTCAACTTGACTCATCTGTGGAAAGAGATGTGATCTTGAAGTTGTTTTTCGAAATCAGAATCAAAAATTCTATGGTTTCACTGTGAAAGTTTTCCCTGACCTCACTAAAATAACTCAGTTAAGAAGAAAACGATTCCTGGAAATGCGGGGAGAAGTTGTATCTAGAGGGGGGGAAATTTCTCTTACGATTCCCATGTCAATGTTTAATCATATATAAAGATTCTAGGTATAAGTTTAAAGAGCCGGAACAATTACGTACATATCTCGATTCTCATTCTAGTCAGCCTGAGGGGAATTAGGCACATAGAATTGTGCACAGGTTAACTCAGAAGCCTATGTTATTGTTTAAGATTATCCTCAAATTACTGCTTATTTCAAATTGTCTCTCCCCTATTTCTTATAATTTTTTGGGCTAAATGGAAAGGATGTATTCCTTATTACAATATATTTGTTTCTTAATAATAATTGTTTTTTCCCTTCTATTGTGAAATGCTGATTATCTGTAAAATTTGTGAAAATTCAATAAAAAAAAAAAAAAAAAAAGAAAATAGCCACTGCTATTACTAGCAAGGATAACATGGAATAGACTTAGTTTTTGGGTACTTGCCAGGTTCTTATGGCCTGGATTGGCCACTGTTGGAAACAGGATGCTGGGCTTGATGGACCCTTGGTCTGACCCAGTATGGCATTTTCTTATGTTCTTAAGTTCAACTCCAGTGAACAATTTTTATTCAACTCAAGGATGTGAAATGTTTGAAGATATATTTTTTACGGAAAAAATAGCTAAAATATGAACAGACTTAGATTTAGAACTAGTGCTTCAAATAGGGGTAGATTTTAATAGCTGCACCTGCGCGTCCATGTGAGCATGCTACTTGGCACGCATACATGGACGTGCTGATTCTATAACATGCGCGCGCCAGTGCGTGCATGTTAAAAAATCGGTGATCCGCGCACTGGATTTTGTAATGCACACACACATGTTTGCTTGTCTGCTACATTCCAAAATATTATCTCAATTGGGGTGCCCATCCCATATTTCACTCGGCCATCTCATAAGAACATAAGAAATTGCCATGCTGGGTCAGATCAAAGGTCCATCAAGCCCAGCATCCTGTTTCCAACAGTGGCCAATCCAGGCCATAAGAACCTGGCACGTACCCAAGAACTAAGTCTATTCCATGTTACTGTTGCTAGTAATAGCAGTGGTTATTTCCTAAGTAAACTTGATTAATAGCAGTTAATGGACTTCTCCTCCAAGAATTTATCCAAACCTTTTTTGAACCCAGCTACACTAATTGCACTAACCACATCCTTTGGCAACAAATTCCAGAGCTTAATTGTGTGTTGAGTGAAAAAGAATTTTCTATGATTAGTCTTAAATGTGCTACTTGCTAACTTCATGGAATGCCCCCTCGTCCTTCTATTATCTGAAATTGTAAATAACCGATTCTCATCTACTCATTCAAGACCTCACATGATCTTAAAGACCTCTATCATATCCCCCCCTCAGCCGTCTCTTCTCCAAGCTGAACAGCCCTAACCTCTTCAGCCTTTCCTCAAAGGGGAGCTGTTCCATCACCTTTATCATTTTGGTTGCCCTTCTCTGTACCTTCTCCATCGCAACTATATCTTTTTTGAGATGCGGCGACCAGCATTGTACACAGTATTCAAGGTGAGGTCTCACCATGGAGCGATACAGAAGCATTATGACATTTTCCATTTTATTCACCATTCCCTTTCTAATAATTCCCAACATTCTGTTTGCATTTTTGACTGCCGCAGCACTGACAATTTCAATGTGTTATCCACTATGATGCCTAGATCTCTTTCTGGGTGGTAGCTGCTAATATGAAAACTAACATCATGTAACTACAGCAAAGGTTATTTTTCCCTTTATGCATCACATAAGAACATAAGAACATTCCATACTGGGTCAGACCAAGTCCAGCATTTTGTTTCCAACAGTGGCCATTCCAGGCTACAAGTACCCAAAAACTAAGTATATCCCACGCTACTGATGCTAGCACGGTAATAGCAGTGGGTATTTTCTAAGTCAACTTGATTAATAGCAGGTAATGAACTTCTCCTCCAAGAACCTATCCAAACCTTTTTTTAAACCCAGCTACACAAACTGCACTAACCACATCCTCTAGCAACAAATTCCAGAGTTTGTGCATTGAGTGAAAAAGAACATTACATTTCATCTGCAATTTTGATGCCCAATCTTCCAGTCTCACAAGGTCCTCCTGCAATTTATCACAATCTGCTTGTTATTTAACTACTCTGAATAATTTTGTATCATCTGCAAATTTGATTACCTCACTCGTCATATTCCTTTCCCGATCATTTATAAATATATTGAAAAGCACCAGTCCAAGTACAGATCCACTGTTTACCCTTTTCCACTGAGAAAATTGACTATTTAATCCTACTCTGTTTCCTGTCTTAACTTCATCCCTCATAAGCTATGAAGAATGGATACTGGATTTTATTATGTGGATGCAGGGCTATCAAATACGAATGCATTAGATATTTGTCTATCTTAGCTGGTGAAAGATGCTAGATAGGATCTTTAAAATCTTGTGATACATATTGTAAAAATCCAACAAAAAAGGAGACAAACTGGTTGCAAAATATCAATACGGACAAACGAAAAAATTGCACCCAGAACCTAGCATTAAATTTTAAATCATTTGTTTAGTTTGGAGGAAGAAACTTCAGATGCATATTCTAGGCAACACGTGCCTTTAATGTGAGAGACGAAAGTGCCATCATTAGAAAAAAAAACCCTTTCTGATCTTAAAGATAACCTTCATTGTTGTATTTTTTTTTTTTTGTAAATTTTTGTATTATAGAAAAATTTTTTGTCTTGTGAATTAGACTTGTGATAATCCCAAATACATTAAAAACGCTACAATAACTTGTTTTAAAAGGAGGAACTTCCTCTTAACTTATCTCAAATGTAGCTACGTTTATAAAATTTTGTAGAGATTTTAATGTTTTTAGGATTACCACAAGTCTAAATCATAAGACAAAGACATTTTCTACAATATAAAAATTTACAAGAAAATAATATACAAAAATGAAGGTTATCTTTAAGATCAGAAAGGAGGTGTTTGCTTTACTAATGATGGTGCTTTTGTCTTTCACATCAAAGGCATGTGTTGCCTAGAATGTGCATCTGAAGTTTCTTCCTCCAAACTAAACAAATGATTTAAAATTTAATGCTAGGTTCTGGGTGCAATTTTTTTCTTTTGTCCATATATATTGTAAATGCATCACTGGGGGAAGGAGTACTGCAAGCTCGTTTGGAGTCAGCTATGATAAAGCCTTTTATCAAGAAATCCTTCCTACATCCATCTATTTTGGAGAACTTTAGACCAATTTCCAATATCACTTTTTTTGGTAACGTAATTGAAAGTGCTGTAGCCCATCAGTTAAGAGATTATTAAAGCACAAACTCAGCACTAGATCTGTATCAAGCGGGCTTTCAGCCTTCACATAATGCAGAGACAGTTCTGGTAGCACTAGTAGGTGAATTAAAGTTGGAGTTGGAAAAGGAATGAGTATTCCTGTTAATTCTGTTAGATATTTCTGCTCCATATACAGTGGATCACATGATTCTTCTTAGCTGGCTGGTAGATAATAAGGGTGGGAAGAGGATAAAATATAATTTTGCATTTCATTTCATTTTGCAGGGGGGGGTCCCCCATGAATTCATTTCATGTAATGTTTATTTTATTTCTTTAGATAAAATGAAATAAACATTGGGAAAAAAATGGGGCCTCTTGTGCCCCCCCCAACCCAGAAAAATGTCAAGGTCAGGATCCTCCCCAGCCCCCACTTATCCTGTCTGGGGGAGGATCCACAGACTAGGCCCCAGTGCAAGTCAGGGCCTAAATGGAGGCCTAGGCCCCACACTAGGAGTTAACTCTGGCAAATGACCACAGCAGATGACATCAGTTGGTGATTAAGAGTTGAAGAAAGAAGAAATCAAAGAGGAGCTCCAAGGCCTGGGCATCAGACCAGTTCCTAGGCCGAAACCCTGGAGTTATGCTCAGGTGTAGGCTGTGGCCCCTTTGTCGGGTTGTGGCCTATGCCTAGGTGAGACCCAGGCTTTGGGCCTAGGCCGAGGAACTGGAATCGCACTCGGGCATAGGCCAGAACCCCAGTTTTTGATCTTGGCCTACTCCCTAGGTAAGGCCCCAGCTTCGGGCCTAGGTTTAGGCCTGACTGGCAAATTAGTTTTAAATTGGTTTTCAAAACGATGCAAGATTCTGATGAAATTTCATCAGAATTTAACTCATTTCATTTTAAAAACGATACAAAATGAAATCTTATTTCTTATTTCATTTCTTCCAGATGCCCATCCCTAGTAGATATTGGAGAAACAGACAAGGTAAGGTATATAAATAATCTATATCCTTTCTAGCAAATAGGCTTCACAAAGTGAGTGTAGGTAGCTATTTATCAGCACCTTGACAGCTAAAGTTTGGTGTTGCCAAGGAGTCAGAATAATCACCAGTTCTATTTAATATCTCTTTGAAATCACTTAGGTCACTACAACAAATCTTAGGGATTAAACATTTCATCTAAGCAGATGATATCCAGTTGTTTCTTGTTGTGTAGTGATCATAAACAAGCAGCAAAAAATCTAAATAACTGTCTTGAGACTGTATTGTAATAAAAGAAATCAAACAAATTAAAACTCCACTTGGAAAAAACTGAGGTCTTATGGATAAAGAAAGTTTTTTCACTATCATGGCCTTTATTTCCCTATATCACAGGGGCGCCAAACTTTTCAAGGGAAGGGCTACATATGAAATTTCACATTACAAAGAGAGGGCTGGGGGAGGGAAGAACTGGAGCTTTTGATGATTTGAAAAGCTGCAAAAGAAAGTGGGCATGTTTCCCAAGGATATGGCAGATAGAGTTGCCAGGAATAATATTTTTAAATTTCTCAAAAGTTGGCAACCCTGCCACACCCCTGGGAACCTTGCTTCCTGACTTTCCTTCGCCTGCATCTGCTCCTTGAGCTGTTTATGTGCATGTGTGTGTGTTTGTGTGTGGTGCACCTCCTCTCCTTCATCTCATTCACTTCCCTCCTTTCACTCTCACCTCTTTCTTTCCCACTCACTCCCCCACTCCCCACTCCTCTTCCCTCTTACCCTTCCCTTCTCTTCACTTACTTCCCTCATTCACTTCCCTTCTCTCACTTCCCCCTGCTTTCCCTTTTCACTTCACACTCTCACCTCCCATTCACTCCTTCCCCTCTCTTCATAAGATCATAAGAAATTGCCATGCTGGGTCAGACCAAGGGTCCATCAAGCCCAGCATCCTGTTTCCAACAGAGGCCAGAACCTGGCAATTACCCAAACACTAAGAAGATCCCATGCTACTGATACAATTAATAGCAGTGGCTATTCCCTAAGTATAATTGATTAATAGCAGTTAATGGACTTCTCCTCCAAGAACTTATCCAAACCTTTTTTGAACCCAGCTACAATAACTGCATTAACCACATCCTCTGGCAACAAATTCCAGAGCTTTATTTCACTTTATCTCTTCCTCTTCCTTCACTCACCTCTCTTCCCTTTCTTTCCCTTCCTTCTCATTACCTCCCTTCAATTATCTTCATGCTTACCCCTCTAATTCATTCCCTTTCTCCTCTCCTTCTCATTCATTCCCTTCACTTCACTCATCCTTCACACTCTCTCTCTCTCTCTCTCACACATCTCCTCTTTTCCCCTCACTTATTCACCTCCCTTATCAGTGACCTTCAGCGGCCAGCTGGGCTGCCTTTTTTTCCAACTGGGAAGCCTACTCACTACATCCCCTTCCCCTGCTGCCTGAAGTAAGTGTGGTATGTGTGTGGGGGAGTCACCATCCCTCCATCTCATTCAGTCCCTCCCTTTTACTCTCATCCCTTCCTCTTCCTTTCCACTCACTCACACCACTCCCCTTTATTTCCTCACCTCTTTTTCCCATCTCTCATCCCCCCCCCCCCCCCCCAAAGCTCTGAACCTGTCAATTCAGCTGAAATCAGACTTACGAGAGACCGCAAATGGTGATGAAACCTTACCACACGGTCACGGCAGCTATCGCACAGCCTATCGCAATCCAAAGAGGTGTAGTTAAAATCTGCATTACGGCTGTGCGATAGCTCTTCACAGACAGGCTAACCCAGCCCATTCTCCGCCCCTAACTCCTCCTATTTTCTGAATTTGCATCGCACCATACGATATGGTGCGATCGCATGCGGTAAGGGCCTATCGCATGCGTTAATGGGGCTTTTCACATGCGATAAGCCCTTAACGCATGTGAAAACGCCTTATCGCATTTTGAAAAATGACCTCCTTAATTTGTTAATACATTAAAAGAAAATGTATTGTGAACCAGATAACCCAAGCAATGCCAGTTCTTTTTCCTAATCTGCTTTGACTGCAAACCCCTGTCTCTTAAGCTACCTCATGTGCTTGTGTGAGGTTAGGGCTGTTCAGCTTGGAGAAGAGACGGCTGAGGGGGGGATATGATAGAGGTCTTTAAGATCATGTGAGGTCTTGAATGAGTAGATGAGAATCGGTTATTTACACTTTCAGATAATAGAAGGACTAGGGGGCATTCCATGAAGTTAGCAAGTAGCACATTTAAGACTAATCATAGAAAATTCTTTCTCACTCAACACACAATTAAGCTCTGGAATTTGTTGCCAAAGGATGTGGTTAGTGCAATTAGTGTAGCTGGGTTCAAAAAAGGTTTGGATAAATTCTTGGAGGAGAAGTCCATTAACTGTTATTAATCAAGTTTACTTAGGAAATAGCCACTGCTATTACTAGCAACAGTAACATGAAATAGACTTAGTTTTTGGGTACGTGCCAGGTTCTTATGGCCTAGATTGGCCACTGTTGGAAACAGGATACTGGGCTTGATGGACCCTTGATCTGACCCAGCATGGCAATTTCTTATGTTCTTATGAGATGGCCGAGTGAAATATGGGATGGGCACCCCAATTGAGATAATATTTTGGAATGTAGCAGGTCTGGGCACTCCAATAAAGCGAGAAAAAATATTATCACAATTGAAAAGGTTAAAAGCAAGTATCATATTTCTCTAAGAGACACATATGAGGGAGGGAACTGGGGAAGGCGACAATGCATCATCGCTCAAATTTTGCTAAACTGTCCCCCCCACCCCCTTGCGCGAGCCAAGCAAACATGTGTGTGTGCATTACAAAATCCAGTGCGCGGCCCACCGATTCTATAACATGCACGCGCTGGCACGAGCATGTTATAGAATCAGCACGTCCATGTATGCGTGCCAAGTAGCATGCTCACATGGACGGGCACGTGCAGCTATTAAAATCTACCCCTATTTGAGGCACTAGTTCTAAATCTAAGTCTGTTCATATTTTATCTATTTTTTCTGTAAAAATATATCTTCAAACATTTCACATCCTTGAGCTGAATAAAAATTGTTCACTGGAGTTCAACTTGAACATAAGAACATGCCATACTGGGTCAGACCAAGGGTCCATCAAGCCCAGTATCCTGTTTCCAACCGTGGCCAATCCAGGCCATAAGAACCTGGCAAGTACCCAAAACTAAGTCTATTTCATCTTATCCTTGCTAGTAATAGCAGTGGCTATTTTCTGGGTCAACTTAATTAATAGCAGGTAATGGACTTCTCCTCCAAGAACGTATCCAATCCTTTATTAAACACAGCTATATTAACTGCACTAACCACATCCTCTGGCAACAAATTCCAGAGTTTAATTGTGCATTGAGTAAAAAAGAACTTTCTCTGATTAGTTTTAAATGTGCCACATGCTAACTTCATGGAGTGCCCCCTAGTCTTTCTATTATCCGAAAGAGTAAATAACTGATTCACATCTACCCGTTCTAGACCTCTCATGATTTTAAACACCTCTATCATATCCCCCCTCAGCCGTCTCTTCTCCAAGCTGAAAAGTCCTAACCTCTTTAGTCTTTCCTCATAGGGGAGCTGTTCCATTCCCCTTATCATTTTGGTTGCCCTTCTCTGTACCTTCTTCTTTGCAAGTATATCTTTTTTGAGATGCGGCGACCAGAATTGTACACAGTATTCAAGGTATGGTCTCATCATGGAGCGATACAGAGACATTGACATTTTCCGTTTTATTCACCATTCCCTTCCTAATAATTCCTAACATTCTGTTTGCTTTTTTGACTGCCGCAGCACACTGAACCGACGATTTCAATGTGTTATCCACTATGATGCCTAGATCTCTTTCTTGGGTTGTAGCACCTACTATGGAACCTAACATTGTGTAACTATAGCATGGGTTATTTTTCCTTATATGCATCACCTTGCATTTATCCAGCAATTTCGGTCTTAATTGGAATAATTTGGGTGATTTTGAGCCTCTGTTAATAACTTAAGAGTGAATATTCAAAGGGGTTCCAAGATACATGTAAATACTATTTTATAAATGACAATAGTATACACATAGGGTCAGATTTTAAGACGTACGCGTAGGCGTACATTTGTGCGTGCAACCCGCCGTGCAGAAATGTACGCCCAATTTTTTATCATGCGCGCACTTCTGCACCTTGCGCACACCGAGCCCTGGGGGAGCCCCGATGGCTTTCCCCGTTCCCTCCGAGGCCGCTTCGAAATCGGAGCGGCCTCTGAGGGAAGTTTCCTTCAGCCCCCCCCCCCCCCACCTTCCCCTCCCTTTCCCTACCTAACTCGCCCCCCAAGCCCTACCTAAAACCCCCCCTAACCTTTATTTTGTTAGTTGCACCTGCCTCTGGGCAGGCGTAGGTTGCGCATGCTGGCCAAGTGCCGGCGTGCGATCCCCAGGCCCAGCAACAGTGGAGAGGCCTCTGGCCACGCCCATGCCCCACCCCCAAACCACACCGCCCTGCCCACACCCAAGCCCCTGCTTACACGTGTCCCAGGGCTTGCACATGTCACCAGGCCTATGCAAAATAGGCTCGGCGCGCGTAGGCTTTGAAAATCTGCCCCATATTATGGTTTAGCGCATTCATTTTACTGGAGAGAAAACTTGGTTTTACGTGTGTAAATGCACTTTACCCATGTAAGAGTACTTTTGAAAATTACTACAATATATGCCATTGAATTACCTATATGATTTACCTGTGTAAGTGCACTTTATACTGGTAAATGTTTTTTGAAAATTGTTACAATAGAAGTTTCTTTTACACATGTAAATACGTTTGAAAATTGTCCCCTTAGTGATTAAAATAATTTATTTCATTTATGTGCATTCAAATAAACTTATACTTACCATAACCGGTATGTGGTCTCAGTTAATCCCAAATTTTGGGTAACTTGAAATCTACCTGATTTTAATCAAAATTGCTGACATGTAGAAAGGAGAATTTTTTGTAGACATGAAAAGGACCGATCAGACAAAGCTTGTCAATAAATTCTATCATGATTGGATAGTTAGAATTTCTGTTCTGTCAAAATGTTAACTGACTGAATTCTTTATTGCAACATTCTGAAAAAAGCAATACTAAGAAAATGTTTAATTTTTAAATAAAAAATATTGAAAACGTTAAACTATTTTTTTCATATTTTTCTGATTAAGATAATGTTTTTATGTTGTATTGAATATATATTAGAGATGTGTATCGTGTGATCGATCGTCTTAACGATCAATTTCGGCTGGGGGGGAGGGAATCGAATCGTCGCGGTTTTGTTTTTTTAAATATTGTGTAAATCGTAAATCGGGGAGGGCGGGAAAACCGGCACACTAAAACATCCCTAAAACCCACCCCGACCCTTTAAAATAAATCCCCCACCCTCCCGAACCCCCCCCCCCCAAATGTCTTAAATTACCTGGGGTCCAGTGGGGGGGTCCCGTTGTGATCTTCCACTCTCGGGCCACGGGTGCGTTGATAGAAAAATGGCGCCATTTTGCCGTACGGAAATATGGCCGGCGCCATTTTGCAAAATGGCACTGGCCATATTGCCGTACGGCAAAATGGCGCCGGCCGTACGGCAACACGATTCGAGTGCAGGAGGTCATTTCCGGACTCCCGCTGGACTTTTGGCAAGTCTTGTGGGGGTCAGGAGGCCCCCCCAAGCTGGCCAAAAGTCCCTGGGGGTCCAGCGGGGGTCCGGGAGCGATCTCCTACGCTCGTGACGTCGGGGGATAGGAACCAAAATGGCGCCGGCGCTACCTTTGCCCTGTCATATGACAGGGCAAAGGTAGCACTGGCGCCATTTTTCTATCAACGCACACGTGGCCCGAGAGTGGAAGATCACAACGGGACCCCCCACTGGACCCCAGGTAATTTAAGACATTTGCGGGGGGGGGGGGTTTGGGAGGGTGGGGGATTTATTTTAAAGGGTCGGGGTGGGTTTTAGGGATGTTTTAGTGTGCCGGTTTTCCCGCCCTCCCCCTTCCCCTCCCCTTCCCCCGATTTACGATTTTTGACGATAAATTGGGGGAATTCCTATTAAATATCGACTCTATTGATTTTTGACGATTTAAAATATATCGGACGATATTTTAAATCGTCAAAAAACGATTCACATCCCTAATATATATATATGTGTGTGTTTGTGTGTATGCCTGCTTGTGCCCATGACTCATGTGCTTGTGTGAGGTAGCTTAAGAGACAGGGGTTTGCAGTCAAAGCAGATTAGGAAAAAGAACTGGCATTGCTTGGGTTATCTGGTTCACAACCAAATATACATTTTCTTTTAATGTATTAACAAATTAAGGAGGTCATTTTTCAAAATGCGATAAGGCGTTTTCGCATACGTTAAGGGCTTATCACATGCGAAAAGCCCCGTTAACGCATGCGATAGGCCCTTACCGCATGCAATCGCACCATATCGTATGGTGTGATGCAAATTCATAAAATAGGAGGAGTTAGGGTTGGATTAGCCTGTCTGTGAAGAGCTATTGCACAGCTGTAATGCAGATTGTAACTGCACCTCTTTGGATTGTGATAGGCTGTGCAATAAGGTTTCATTGCCATTTGTGGTCTCCTGTAAGTCTGATTTCAGCTGAATTGACAGGTTCAGAGCCTTTGGGGGGGGGGGGGGGGGGAGTAGAGAGAGAGAGAGAGAGAGAGAGAGAGAGAGAGGAGAGAGAGAGAGAGAGAGAGAGAGAGAAGAGAGAGAGAGAGAGATCTGGCCATAATATCATGGCCCATAGGTAGTTATTTGTATCCCTATGGTAGGCCCACCTAGTAACTCGAGGTGGGGATTAGGTAGAGTGTAGGGGTTAGGGCCACTCTGACATTCTACGTGATACCTACGAACAGAACAGTGGTCTCTTGTGAAGATTTGCTGGCCTTCGAGTGAGGAAAACTCACTCCAAGATGAGATTTGGGCAATGTTCTCTCAACCTAGCTTGATGTTACCCAGGTAGAGAGTCCAACAAGCTAGGTTGAGAGAACCTTGCACAGAGTGTCCCGGTTAATTTCTGTCTCCTCTACAGCAGGTTAGATACAGTTAGAATTTCTGAGGTTAAGAGCTGAGTTCCCTCTGCTGAGGAAGGAGAGATGCCACTGAACCCATGAGCCCAGAAGCTCAATACTCTTGAGGTATAGTTAAAAGATATAATTTTGATTGTCATGCCCTCATTTACATATGCATTACCATTACCATTAGGGAACCGGCAGGAATTTTAATGTGCAAGTAAGTAGCATGCATTTATGCTGGTTAGTATATGGGAGTGTGATAACACTGCATTAATGCAAATTTATTTATTTATTTAAATTGTATTATCTACTATTTGTTTTGGACATCACAGCAGAGTACAATACATTTTTCCAGTACTAAAATAACCCTCCTAAATATACAAGACAAACAAAACATAAATCAATCAATAAGAAATGCCATATTGGGTCAAACCAAAGGTCATCAAGCCCAGCATTCTGTCTCCAACAGTGACCAATCTATTCAATTAGTAACAATTTTCTTCTTGGGGTCAGCACCATCTCTAGGGGGTTGGGTGTCTCATTAGAGCCCTGAGGGGGGAGGGGATTTGACAGTCTCAGGGCCACTTGGCCCTTTAAAATGGTGGCTGCCTCATGAAAACCAGGCCACCATCTTGTATTTTTGAAACCTCTGCTGCATTTTTTTTCTCCTGGAGTTTTTCTACAATAAAAAAGTGCCAATATCACTGCAATATTTTGTCGGGGAGGGACAAAATATCACGGGACCACCACCTGCAATATTTTGCCCCTCCTGAGATAAAATATATTGGCTTGATAAATCTCTCCTTAAGTTAACTAGATAAAAAGCTCTTCCCCCATTACATCCCTGGCCCAGCTAACTATATAGTTGAATAAGTAGTTAGTGATGGCCACTGCCACTTATTCGAGTAAGTCAGTACTTATTCAGCTAAGTAGTGCTGAATACCAACCCTAAATTTTCTAGCACTGAGAAAACCTGAGTTACAACAGCGCAACTCTGTGCACTGGGGTTAATGGCTAATGCCATCATTAGCATGGGATTTGCATTAGAGGGCATTAGCCTGCAAGCACATTGTTGTGTCTACATTTTTTATATGGAATACTCCTTGCAGTAGTGGCAGTAAGGTTTATGCACAAAAAATGTGGACATTACTGTGAGTTAAACTGTGCTGTCTGCCAAGTGCACCGTATTACATTTACCCCTCAATCAAAAGTTCTTTTAAGCAGGAACTTGTTGTACATGAATTCTTAGATTGCTATAAGAGGCCTTGAGCATTACTTGGAAAAGCAGGCTAAAAATTAAAATGTATTATTAGCAGTACACCTCCTATTGGGAAAACAGAACAAGTGGGAGTATACAGAAACTATACTTTAGCAGAACATCACATCACATGTTGGTCACACACAGACAAAAGAAAAGCCCTCATCAAATAAATAAGTGATCACAAATTATAAATAGAAATATGCAGACAAACACTAAACTCCTATTCACTTCTTCTTCTCTCCCCCTCCCCTCCTATTTCCTACAGAAAAGAAGGGAAACGGGGAACAACAGGAGGGACAGAGGTGGATTAGGGAGAAGAGTAGCTTGTTTTTGCTTAGCTCTGTCCTCTCTAGTCTCATCCCCTCCCATTTGTTCCCTGCAAATAGGAAGGGGGAGGGGGGAGAAGCAACAGGCAGGGAGGGGCTGGATTAGGTATCAGAGTGTCTCTTCCTTGCTCTGCTCTGTCTGCTTTGAACTCAAAACTTCCCTCCTGTTCCCTATACTCTGCCTAGGATATGAGGAGCAGGAATAGGAGCAGGAGGTTTGAGGATAAGGGCACTGGCCAATATCAGGGCCCCCAGTATAGTCCCCAAAATTGCTGTGCTCTGGATGATCACCTAAATCTTCCTAATGGAAGAGATCTGCTAACCGGCTATATTACAGCTGACTAGATTTAATTGAATTTTTAACTACTGGCTGTTAGGCCCGTCAGTCACAGACGGCTGCGACCACTCATCCTCACCTCTTTTTTCCCTGCACTGTCAATTCTAGGAAGAATGGCGGTCTCTGCTAACCATCGCTGACCTCCTCAGCATTCCCAAGATGGCATAGGTGCTGCTGACCACCATCTTGTATCCAGAATCACTTAGGCGCATGCGCGCACAAGGGCCTCCTTTGTACACATCATGGCAGGAACCTTGGGGGCGTCCGCTCCCGATGACGTCATACCGCTGTTCTACTTAAGCCGACCAGTCCTTGCCTTTGACGAGTTAGCAAGGAGTTCCCTCGTTGCTGAATCCACTCCATTCTTGGACGTCTGTTCCTGACTCTCATCTTGGCGTGTGAACCTCTGAGTATCCGCTTCTCAGGGGCTCTTCCGCATTCCTGGCTATCCACTCCTCGGAGGGCCTTCCTGCCTTGGACTACTATTTGTCCCGCTTCTCAGAATATTCTCCTGGAACTACCTCTTGTGTGTACTTCTACAGACTTCCTCGATACAAGCTTCATTGGAGGTTCCTGTGGTGTACCCCATGCCACAGGCCACTACCATTTCTCTTCAGCAGAAGTTGTTCCACTATACCCTGCATGGCAGGGAATTGACGCACCAGCTACAGGACCACTTCCGGGTTCCTGCACCTCAGGCCAGTTATTCATCACCTACTGTACAGATATCCTCGGCGTACTCCACTCCGGGGGCCACTACCGGATCTGCACTCCTGAGGTATCTTACTCATCTGATGGGATTCCTGGCATACCCCTCTCTGCAGGCCACTACCGGATCTTCACGTTTGTGGTATCTCTCTGGGTTTACTCCACTGCTCTGAACTGTACTAAATACATTTTCTGCTCCGCGGGCTCTGCTTTTTCTTCCTTCATAATAAAGTCTCTCTATACAGCCGTGTCTACACCACTGAGACTACACCTGCTGACAGTGAGGCTCATAGGGCTCCTCATCTCGGCCCAGGGTTCACTTCCATACAGAAACATAACAGATTGCTAAATCCATGGACCCGGCTCTGGTCTCAGCCATCCAGGACATCCCTCACCTGGCCCAACGTCTGGCCGAACAGCAAAGGACATTAGAGACTTTGGCTAACACCTTCAACCAGCTAAGCTCTCAGCTGAATTCTGTCTCTCTGCCTGACAAGGCCACTACCTCTCCACATGCTTCGCCTGTATGATACTCCATGCCATTACCAGCACCCACTCATTTTACAGGTGATCCCCTGTTATGCAGAGGCTTTCTTAACCAATGCTGTATGCATTTTTCATTACAACCTACCTATTTCCCAGACATAGTGTCCAAAACTACGTACATACTGTCTCTTTTAGACGGAAAAGCCCTGGCCTGGGCTTCTCATCTCTGGGAGTGTAATGATCCTGTGTAATGATCCTGTTCTCAGTGATTTGATGGCCTTCTTGCTCTCTTTCATTCTGTATTTGACGACCCCACTTGCAAACCCCGTCACTGGATCTGCACTCCTACATCTTCAACAAGGTACCAAACCTTTGACTGATTATGTTATTGAGTTTGAAACCTTGTCCTCGGAGCTTCATTGGGACCTGGGTTGCCTGTGGGCTATTTTCCTGAAAGGTCTTAACTCTCGCATCAAAGACTAGTTGGCAGCACGTGAGCTCCCTGATACTCTGGACTGAAGAAAATTTAAGAAGTTTAGTTAGAAGTATTTTAGCCTTCAGTGAAGTGATGGGGGAGATAGATGATACTGATAGTGATGAGACCAGATTATAAATATGTCATCAATGAATCTGGTAGGAGAAATGCAAGAGACTCGGCACAAACTTGAAATGTCCAGAAGAATTTATGCTGTTCATAGTCACACAAGAATATTTAGGAAAAAAACTTCACAGTCCCCTGACATAGACCATGTTTCGGGAAGCTGCATTTAAAGGGATCAATCTTGATTGCAAGCATTTAGATAAAGTGAAAAACTTTTCAAGTTGGATGTCATAAATTTCATTCCATATTCTATCGAAAGATAAAATTTTCTTTTAGCTGTTTTTAGAAAAATGTTAGATGAGTCTAACATGATTAAGGGGGTCATTTTCTATCGGTATCGCACGCGAAAAGTCCCTTTTCGCGAGAGATAGCTTGATAGGGGCAGATTTGGGACTGGAAAAGGAGGAGTCAGGGCGGCGTTGGGATGGACGCAGTGGTAACGTTTCTGGCAGTGATAAGGGAAGACCGGTTATCGCCGCCAGTAGCGCGCCCAATAGCACCACCTTTCTGTTAGGAGTTAGCAGTCTGCTAGGGAGTTAGCAATCTGATGTTATTTAGGAGAGTTGTGGGTGGATCCTTGGACCAGTGGCAGATGACCACGCCCCTGGGTGGGGGGGGGGGGAAGATCCCGAGAGGGACCACCGGCCAGGCTCAGAGTATGGAGACAAACACACACTAGTTCTTTTATTAGACAGTATACTGAACAACCAGTGGTGGCAGTAGTGAGCTGGAATGCCCGGCTGAGCTGTAGTCCCTCAGATACTGGAACAGCGATCCCTAGAGGCTGAGCTGTAGAGAAACTGAAATATAGTGAGTAGGCAGGGTATGCAGAGTTCATGTACCGAACCTGATGGTAACACTCACACAATGTCTCATGGAAGCCCAGGAGCTGGCATGTATAGGCCCTCGAGGAGCGAGTACCTGGTTCCAGGGAAAGCTCTGAGAGAGCGATGGTAACTCACTGATGTAGTTGGCAGTGATGACTTCCAGGCAGAAGAGAATATGGAGCAAGTCTGGGAACGAGGACCCTCGAGGAGCGAGTACCGGTTCCAGACTGTCACCTGAAAAATAAAGGAGAGAGTGAGGCCCCCGAGGAGCAGATACCCCTGGTAAATCCGAGGAGGCAGAGTAGCTTAGGTAGAGTGACCCAAACCCTATCCCTTGCTAACTCAATCTGTTAGCAAATTCTAAGACCTTATATATCCATCGCAGGTGACATCATCTCAGTGGGATGCCCCTGAGGTTCACGCCATCACCGGTACTTCAGTCTGGGCTGTGCCGCGCGCGCGCCCCTAGGCCTCCAGGAAACATGGCGAGTTGCAGCGTCTAGCCAGTCCGGGGATGCCGGAGGACTTCGGCAGAAGGACGCCGCGGCAGCCAATCTTCTCGCGGGCGAAGAGGGAGGCTCCAAAGAGGTAAGGAGGGCGGAGAGAGGGCGTCGGGTACTGACGGACACAACACTTTCATGGTGGCGCTATTGGGTGCGAAAGCTGGCAGCGATAACACCACTGGTGCAATCGCTGCTGGCTTTCGCAGGCCCGTCCTCCGCTTTGGCCCCCCCCCCCCCCCATTACCACGGAATTCAGTAAGCTGTGTGCCGATAGAAAATCCAGGCCTTAGATTGTACAAATAACCAATAGTTAGTGGTTCTGATGATTTTTTTTCCCTCATAAATAATTGTTATTCAAAAGACATAAAATTTTGTTTTGATAGATAGAATTTAATAGAACATTTGATAATTTCATATTTATAACATATTGAATTATTGAGAGTGAAACTGTTTCCATACTGTATATATATATATATATATATATATATATAATATCATATTAAACAAAATGTCATTTTTGCTGAATATTGTGTGGCAACTTGGAAAGTTTATATGCATTTCAAAGGTGATAATTTTCTAGTTGTTGAATATGACCATGAAATAACAGTTGTTGTTGTTCATGATGACCACAGTACCATTAGCAGTACTGCTGCTGGTATTGCTGAATGCTGCTGAGGAACTGGCATGCTCTTCATTCTTTCATTCTTTCCAACAATGCCTTTCTTTCTAATGTCTGCACTGAATACCATCTGTTCTTCTTCTTACACTATTTCAGATCTGTGATTAGTTTTGGGACCTGATTTATTGAAGATTGTAACATAGGCATAATGGAATAAAAAACTTCTCATAAATCAAGCCCATGGGGGAAAAGGGAGTATATTATTCTACAGAAAGTCATCATTTTGTCATCAATCTATGCTTCATCAAAGCTTGAGTATGGTTTCCAATTTTTTTTCCCTCTACATATATTTATTTTATTAAGTCCTAATTTACCTTTGACTTTACCTGTTAAAGGAATGCTAACTCTTATATCATTGATCAAAACTTTCCCAAATGTAAGGCTTGGTTTTCTAAGCTTTTTTCCCATAGACACGGAATAAGACAGAGGAGCAAATATTGAAGTTTTGTAGTTTATGGGGTGGGGAGTCAGAAGAGGGGTACCATGGATTCAGCAGGGTAGAGTTAGAAAACACCAATATGATAAGCACCAAATCTAAATTTTTTTCTCAGTTTCAAAACACTATAGCCTTTAAATCTCACTAAATTGCTATTTAACGATCATCTGCAAAATGTATTCATTACTTTGAGCTAAACTCGCCAATTTAATTACAGTATTACTGGATGAACACACATTCTCAGAGAATCAGCAGGCTTACTCAGCAGCTTCTCTGATGAAGAAAGGGGAATGGAAGGGGAAAAGACTAAGGCAGGATAGAAAGTGAAGCTGCATGAGATGTTAGAGGCATCAGTGAAATTTACATTTGGGCACTGTGCAGGGATGAAATAGTGTTTTTCTTTTGTTTGTATTTTTGCTGCAAACAACACTTTGCCCTAAAGAGGTATAAAAAGTAAAATATTCATAGTGAACCCAATTTTATAACATAGGAGTTAATTTTCAATAATAAAAATAATAATAAAAATAATAATAATAAAATCAAAAGAGCTGGGTAATCCCACAATAGATTATACACTAGAAAAAGGGAAGACAAATGATTATTTAGAAAAATTTGCTCACCATGTATTTTTATTTTTTGGTTTTTTTTTTATTTTTTATCTGGTTTTTTATATAATTTTTTTTGAAAATTATTGAGAAGGAAGTGAACCGCATCTCCAAGCCAGTCAGCATATCTCCTGCAACCTGGAGCTCACCCGGACCTCTCAATCATTTGCAGTCACTTTATATGTGAAATTCATCTGGTTTGAATTTAACCTGGAATTTTCCATACATCTCTACTTCAGAAGTACTAGTTCTTTATTTACTATTCTTGAACTTTTCCTCTAGTGAAATTCATATGTGCTGAATGTATGTTGCAGAAGTTTTGTAAATATGTTTTAGTGGCATGTTTGTTGCATCTTGAATTTTTTTTCCTATTTTTTTGCTTTATTTTTACTTAATTGTTACAACAGTTGCGCTTCATACTGGCTCGTTGGTCTAGGTGCATGATTCTTGCTTTGGGTGTAGGAAGTCCTGGGTTCAACTCCCCAAAGAGCCCTTGCATATGACAGCAAATATTTCTTCACTGAGAGGGTGGCGGATGCCTAGAATGCCCTTCTGAAGGAGATAGTGAAGACTAAAACTGTGAAGGATTTCAAAGGGGCATGGGATAAACACTGTGGATCTCTAAAAGGCTAGAGGATGTGAATAAATAAAAACACTAAACTGACATGGACCAGCAATTAGTTACTACCCTTAAGAGAAACATGGGGGTAACCTGCATGGAGTGGCAGTTACTACTTTGGTTCATCTAGTCTGCTGGGCAGACTAGATGAACCATTTTGGTCTTTTTCTTCCATCATTACTATGTTACTATATATGTTAAGTTTTAGATTACAATATATCAAGCATATCCTTTTTTTTTTCATTGTTACAAGGGATGTGAATCGTTTTCCATATCGTCTTAACGATAGAAATCGTGTGGCAGGGCAAGAAAATCGTCTTAGGCACGATTTTTTAGTTAAAAAATCGTTAAAAATCGTTTTTTCCGATTAGTGCGCACTAACTGGGAGTTAGTGCGCACTAACTGAAAATGATACAATTTGACACTTTTCAGGTCAGTTAAGGTCAGTTTAGGAATGAATATGTATTCCTATTGGCTGCCCTCTTATTTATTCATGTTACCAAGTTTCCTACTGACAGTATATGGGGGATGGGAAATGGAAACAGTTGGTAGCTTGACAAAACAAGTAATGTGATCAGTCAATGTGACTAGAACTTGTGCCCTAACCCTGATACCAGGGGTATTGTGATCTTCCTGCACACAGTGCCCTATCCCTATTAATACCAGGAGTGTTGTGATCTTCCTGCACACAGTGCCCTATCCCTAATACCAGGGGTGTTGTGATCTTCCTGCACACAGTGCCCTATTCCTGATACTGGGGGTGTTGTGATCTTCCTGCACGCAGTGCCCTATTCCTGATACCGGGGGTGTTGTGATCTTCTTGCACACATCCCGGTATCAGGGATAGGGCACTGCATGCAGGAAGATCACAACACTCCTGGTATTAATAGGGATAGGGCACTGCATGCAGGAAGATCACAACACTCCTGGTATTAATAGGGATAGGGCACTGCATGCAGGAAGATCACAACACCCCTGGTATCAGGGATAGGGCACTGTGTGCAGGAAGATCACAATACCCCGGAGGAGTGAGGGTCAGGCAGCTCCCCCCTGTCTGTGAAGCCAGCCTCTCACTAGTAATGCAGGGAGGGAGCTGTCTCAGACTTCACCATCCCCCCCCCCCCCCCCCTCACCCACACACCATTCACTAGCTGGGACATGGGGGAAGTCAGGAGTGAGGGTCAGGCAGCTCCCCCCTGTCTGTGAAGCCAGCCTCTCACTAGTAATGCAGGGAGGGAGCTGTCTCAGACTTCACCATCCTCCCCCCCCCCTCACCCACACACCATTCACTAGCTGGGACATGGGGGAAGTCAGGAGTGAGGGTCAGGCAGCTCCCCCCTGTCTGTGAAGCCAGCCTCTCACTAGTAATGCAGGGAGGGAGCTGTCTCAGACTTCACCATCCCCCCCCCTCACCCACACACCATTCACTAGCTGGGACATGGGGGAAGTCAGGAGTGAGGGTCAGGCAGCTCCCCCCTGTCTGTGAAGCCAGCCTCTCACTAGTAATGCAGGGAGGGAGCTGTCTCAGACTGGTATCAGGGTTAGGGCACTGTGTGCAGGAAGATCACAACACTCCTGGTATTAATAGGGATAGGGCACTGTAAGAGATGACTGTAGTAGATTGAATAAAGATCTGATGTTTCTGCTCTCCTCACACCAAACAAAAACAACACACAAGCAGAGAAGCCCTTCTTACAAAGCTGAGCTAGTGAGTTAAGTAGGAGGAAAAGTAAACATACTTGTGCCAGTGTGGCTACTTAAAAAATACACTTACCAACAATCAATTACATATATTTGAACTGTGTACAGTTCCAGCCAGGACCACCTTTCTAAAATGCACAGTGATTGGCAAATTCAACATGCACTAGCATTTCAGGTGCCTGCTAACAAAAATAATAAACAAACAAGTTCTAGTCACGTGAGTGCTGATCATTACATTACTTTTTTTGTCAAGCTTCCAACTGTTTCCATTTCACATCCCCCCAACCATTACCTCAGTATTAGCCTTGGTAACATCAATAGATAAGAGCACAGCCAGCCAATAGGAATACATACATACATATTCATTCCTAAGTGACCTTTACTGACCTGGGAAGTGTGAACACTTTGTTTCATTTTCTGTTGGTGTTCGTTAGTTTCCAGTTCCATTTCCCATCCCCCCAACCATCACCTCAGTGGTAACCTTGGTAACATCAATAGATAAGAGGGCAGCCAGCCAATAGGAACACATATTCATTCCTAACTGACCTTCAGTGACCTGGAAAGTGTTTATTTGTATCATTTTCAGTTAGTGCGCACTAAATTGAGTTAGTGCGCACTAACGGGGAGTTAGTGCGCACTAACTCGAGTTAGTGCGCACTAACACGATTTAACGATTTTTAACGATAAATCGTTAGAATTTCTATTGTATCGTGTTCTATAACGATTTAAGACGATATAAACATTATCGGACGATAATTTTAATCGTTGAAAAACGATTCACATCCCTAATTGTTACCAACACACTATACTCTTGTGTGTCCTCAACAAATGTAGCAAACTGCTTAAAAGTAAAATAACAGATAACATTCATAACATTGTCAGGAGTTGATTTATAACAATCTCATAAAAGAAGATGTTGTAGACATTTAATACCATGTTTACCCCCAAATAAATAATTTCAGATAAAATTGTTTTGTTGCTAATCTAAAATGTATTTCAATACATTACACAAATGGTGTCCAGATGGTGACCTAATTTTCATAGTTATCCATAATGGACATAGATTTTCTAAAGCAAACAGTTCTGCATTTTAACAAGTCATTCCATCCTATTTGGTATTTTATTCTTTTTCCAAAACTTAGTGATGACATTTCTGGTGGCTAACAATATACTGTTGATCAGTGCAGCATGCAGATGCTGTATTTTCAGTGTGTAAACTTAATCATGCAGAAATAATTTGGACTCCAAATTAATTTTCAAATTACTATAGTATGTGATCCAAGCACTATTTCTTGCCAGCATTATCTTATCTGTTTCTATTTCCACATGATATAACATCCCCATCTTAACACAATTGTTCCAGCAGTTTGCAACTACATCTCTGTCAATATATGGCATGAATGTTCTCTAAAATATCGTATACTGTGATTCTTTATATGAGCTTGCAAATGAACTCATCTAATGGATTCTCTTAATTTTCTCTCTAATAGTTCTTGTCTAAAAGTTCATTCAGGCATTTATTCCATGGAAATCTTTGGCAATTTTTCAGAAATATATTGCATCTTATGTAGTTTTGCGATAATTCCGTTGTCATTTATATGTACAAACAAAAGCATTTCAATTTATTTGTCTCCCTTAGAACTTGATTGTTTACTATCCAGCGAATACTCTTAGCTAAATGTATTGGGAAAAAATGAAATTTAAATTGTATCTTTTGTTGTGATTGTTGTGAAACAATAAAAATGTTCTTGTAAACAATTGTGCAGATAAATAATATCTACTTATCTCTAATACTTTACCATAACCAGCAAATTCAGACAATGTAAATAATTTATAATGCTCATCTTTAAAGACAGGAAATGTGTACGCTTAACGTTCAGTGCAGTATGGGTTGTGCCATAAGTAATAGTTTTTAGAGGGTAGGAGAGTTGTAATGTAAGAATATAAATATTGTATTTTGTACGTACTGATGATTGAAGACAGTTGTCCATAGGATTACCATGATTCTGGTGGTTTATTGTTTTGTGTGGCATTTCAAAACCATTTAAGTAAATTTTCAAAGGTGTGCACGTACACCCTTAAATGTGTGAATTGAGCATGCAAGCAAAAATATGCTCAATTTCATATCATGTGTGCAAATACATGCATACCATTTAAAGTATCCCTACCATGTGTTGGAGCCTTATGCACATGATCAGAAATGGGGAGAGAGAGAGAGTCTATTAAAAGGCCAATCTGACATACTATATATATTCCACTGTAAGAGGAGCATTTTCAACTCAGGGTCGGTTTTGGAGGAGGGAAGTGTTACAAGGGTCTACAGACCATTGCATCCTAGACAGACCAATGTAACATGGCCCCCACCCCCAAACCCATCCTGAGTTGAAAGTGCTTCTGTTACAGTGGGATATATATAGGGCCAGATTTTAGTAGCTACGCGCTGGCGTAGATTTGTGCGCACAACCCGGCACGCACAAATCTACGCCTGATTTTATAACATGCGTGCGCATGTTATAAATTCCGGGGTTGGCGCGTGCAAGGGGTGCACACCCACCCACTCCCCACCCCCTTTTGCAAGCCCCGGGACATACGCGCGTCCCAGGGCTTGCACGCATCAACGGGCCTATGCCCTTTTAAAATCCCTTTAAAAGAGGCTGTCTCCCCTCCCCCCATGTCAAAATTTCCAGTAGTAAAGTTACCTGCATAACTTGGTACACACTGCCATGGACAGCCTTGCAAAATTCAAGGGCTATCCCAGAACACTCCTTTTCTGCCTCCTTATTCTAGACACATGCATACTTCCCAGCTTTTTAATTCGTGTTGCTCGCATGACCCACATACACATATATGGAGCTGTTTTTGCTCAAGCAAAACTTTTCAAATCTACCTGATTGCCAGTATTGACCAAAGGTCAAATCCAAGATATATGAAGTCTTATGAATTTTATTTTCACTTTGTGCCCCATGGGTCACGGTGGACTATTTATGCCAATTTTCTTGACAGCATACAACAGATGTCCTGCTAAGCAGTTTTGAGGCAATTATCAAGGCTATTTACCTGGGTAAATTGGCCTGACTGAAAATTGCCCTCTACCAAGTTCAAGCGCGTGCATTTTAGCCAGATTAAAATGAGGATCTTCCAAGGGCATATTTAGGTCAAGGAGGTAAACAGTTTGTATCCATTACATTTCAAAGTATGCCAACTATTTTTCCCCCACTGGACCACCCACAGAAATAGTACGTGTAAAGTAATCATAACTTTTGTACGTACATACTTTACACTAGTTATTTTATTATTATTATTTTATTTATAAAGTTTTCACAATATCTCAAGAAAAGCTTGAATAGATATACCAGGAGGTACAAAAAATCGAAGTAACCTAACCAAGGCCTAGATTCATCATTTTGCTATAAATGTAGCAAAAAGAAAGGGGTGTGGTTAGTGTAATTTTCCTGGTACCGCTTCACATAGGTATTTTACAGCAATGCGCCCTAAATTTATCACGCCTGCATTATTTTCACATCACAAGCTGACTTACTGAGCTGCTGGCTAGAGAGAGAGACAGAAAGAGAGAGAGAGAAGAAGCATGCCAAAAAGATAACTATTTATATCACTGTAAGACGGGGCACTAATAACTCGGGGTGAGATTTGGGTGGTGAGTTGGGTTTTGGGGGGCAGTTTTAAATGCACAGTCATACATACGAATAGCACAGTTACCATCAGTGAAGATGTAATGTGATTTGGAGTGATGAAAGGAGAAAGCAGAGTAGATTTCTTCCATGTTCTTTCTACCTTGCTTGATTGCATCAAGAGAGCAGCATATATCGCTTAATGAGAAAATTCAGGCAAAGAGGTTTGTGAAATTTCCCCTTTCAAGGAATTCTATCACTCAGAAATAAAGACAATTGACTAGGATCAAAAAAATTATGAGAGGCATTATTAGATTTCACCAAACATCTACAAGGACATTTTAGAAAAAATAAGGCCCTGAATTGAAGAATTCCAGGCCTCATCAGCAAAAATTGCCTTCTCTTCCTCTAAGTGATTTTAGCAATATCAGGAAAAATCCGAATTTTAAGTTTAAAACAAATAATTCATCCTGAGTTTAAAAAATAATTTCAGAAGCCAGTCTCTATCAGGAACCAATACCGATGTTATTATCTGGATAGAGGGTTTGGCTAAAGCCTTGTCCGATGTTTCCAGAAAAGCTATTAAATCTAGACTGCCTTCTGAGATAGTAGGTAAATTATTCTGAGTAGCCACATTTTCATGCCTCTTAAATAAGGGAATGTAAAAAGCCCTTGTAACTGGGAGTAAAGCTTGCTCTGGGACTTATAAAACTTCCCTTAAAAATCTGTTAAACATTTCAGCAGGTGGAATCAAAGGCATTAATCAGATACAAATGTTTTTATTTAATTTTTATTGGGATTTAAATCATCATATCAAAATAAAATAAATCAAGAAATCATGAAAAGTCAAAAGATGCCAATTACATATATGCAACATTATGATATACCAGTTTTTTCATTGGGGGTTATAAAGGGAAAAAAAAGAAGCATTTTACAAGGAAACCTCCCAAACTTTAAATGTCTTCTAATAGCCTATCCAACCATATTTATAGTCACAGGATCAAAGCATCTCATTTTATTCTTCAGGAATGTTTCCTGTTGCCAGGTTCTTGTGGCCTGGTTTGGCCTCTGTTGGAAACAGGATGCTGGGCTTGATGGACCCTTGGTCTGACCCAGCATGGCAATTTCTTATGTTCTTAGTTGAAGTGGGTCTAAAAAAGCATACTTATTTCTTTGATATGTACCCAAGCATATTCAAGGAAATTCAAGAAAGAAAATACCTTGTAAATCAATACTTTCTGATGCACCAGGTGGAACTGCGTCCTCCGACGCCTCATTGCATGGGAAATATAAGTATTTATTTATTTATTTAAAATCTTTTCTATACCGTCGTTTAGTAGTGCACCATCACAACGGTTTACAGGGTGGCACGCATATATATATTTGATTAAATTCTTACTAACAAAGGGCCTCATTTTCCAAGCACTTTACCGCGTGCGATAAATTCGCAAATCGCGTTAACAGCTGTTAACGCGATTTGCGAATGCAAATTAGTAATTTGGTATTCAGGGGGCGGAGCATATGTAAAGCGGGAACCTGTTTATCGTGTGCGGTGAAACAGCCGCAGTGTTAGCGCGGCTAATAACTACAACCCTCAAATTTGCGTTATGGACTGCGCTATGGGCCAGAAAAGGATTATCGCCATCCACGATAGTTCCAGGGAGAGAGAGAGAGAGAGAGAGAGAGAGAGAGAGAGAGAGAGAGAGAGAGAGAGAGAGAGAGAGAGAGAGAGAGAGAGAGAGAGAGAGAGAGAGAGAGAGAGAGACTTACTATAGTGCCTATGCCCTAGACAGGTATTTTAACCCCTATGGGAGGGCCACCTACTAACTCGGGGTGGGGATTAGGTATCAGCGTCGGGGGTTGGGGGCCACTTTCGCATTCCACATGAGACCTACGGAAAGAACAGTGGTCTCTAGTGAAGATTTGCTGGCCGTCGGAGTGAGGAAACTCACTCCAAGAGGAGATTTGGGCAACGTTCTCTCCACCTAGCTTGTTGTTGCCCAGGTAGAGTGTCCAGCAAGCTAGGTGGAGAGAACGTTGCCCAAATCTCCTCTTGGAGTGAGTTTCCTCACTCCAACGGCCAGCAAATCTTCACTAGAGACCACTGTTCTTTCCGTAGGTCTCATGTGGAATGCGAAAGTGGCCCCCAACCCTCTCACTCTCTCTCTCTCTCTCTCCACCGAAAGAATCATCGCACACTGGGAAAAGATCGCGTGCGGTGCTAATGTTTTCGCGAATGGCGAAAACATCGCCGCACGCGATGTTTCCCCACTGCATGAAAGAAGCCTCATTTGCATTGGTAACGCCCCCTAATGCGTTACCAATGCGATATTGGAAAATGAAGCCCAAAGTGCCAAAACATTTACGGTAACAATTTTCATAATCTAAGGTATATAATGTGAAATCTGGATCTTGTCTTTTATATGATTAATAGGAAATCATATAAAGTAAAACAGATTATTCCCATAAAAAGAAAATCCTTTTTTCTAAAGTGCTTTTGAAACACTAATCTTTATCTTATTTCGCACAAAAATAACACTAATAGTGTTGCTTTTACTGGCATATCATTTAATGAGGCTTTTAAAAAAACAGAAACATTAAAAATACCTGGCCATAGAGTATCCATCCCAACTTTATCTTCAGAGGAGATTTTTTTTTTAATTTAAGAATACATAGAGACAGTAACTTCAAACCAGTGAGTCGGCGCACTTTGGTGTGTGCCCAGATATACGACAGAGCCTGACCAAGTGCATATGTGCACCCAATTTTAAGTGGGCACGTGTCTATGTGCGTAAATCCCACTTCTGCGTAAGTGAGGGAATTTTAAAAGGGGTACGAATCCACGCCATTGCACGTTTCATCAGTTCGTCCCCCTGGTTTGATAGTCTGCACTCTACCCCCCACCCCCACCCCAGTTACCCCAGACACTTTGAACCCCTGAGAAATGGCTCTTCTTTTTATTTTTTTTACTTACACCTCATCTCTAGCGGAAGTAAGTGGCAGAGGATCTGGGCCACGCCCGGCGAGTAAATAGGTACACATACATTTTTTGGTCTTGCCCTAAAACTCCCATGTCCATCTAGGCCAAGCCCCACCAATTTTTGGAAATGTTTGAGATGCACACACAGCAGGAGAATCATGCATTTGTGTGACTTTTAAAATTAGGTGGGTGCGCAGAAGCCTGACTTATGTGCGTATCTCCTGATTTTGGCGCAAGCCAGGCTTTTAAAATTCACCTCTAAATCTTCAACAAAGCAGGTAATATATCTTCCAGACTACTCAGGACTTTCCTTAAGTACTTTTTCAATATTTCAAATGGTGACGCCTCATCTGAAGAAAATTTTAAAAACAACATAAATTATTCACATATAAGAATTTTCCATAAATTCCAATTGGTTATGCAAAATTAAACTATCTTTAATCTGAGCCAGATTAGCAGCTTGCAAGGAAGTGTCCAGGGGGACCCCTTCCTGATACAGAGTTCTCCAGTTCGGACAACCTTGACTCATGTTCTTCAAGTTTAGTCTTGGTAACACCAGTGAACAAGCAAACAGAATGTGATAGAGTTTTTTCAGTCCTTCTAACTACATGCCACACATCAGTCAAAGAGATGTTCCCAGGTTTTTCCACAGCCCAGGTGCTTCATTAGAAAGAGAAACAACAGGTGGCAGGGGAGCTGGTGTATAGATGGGAAGCAGAGGCTCAAACATAGGCAAAGGACATCCTATAGAGTTAAACACTCGAAAGGGTGTATCAACAGCTTCACTAGCTGTTACATCATAGCTGCCAGCAAGACTCTCAGCCCCAACTGCAACCTCTAACCCATTTCTCTGAGCTAAACCGGGAGAAGAATCAACACAAATGCCTCCAGGAGCTACTATACTTAAAGGAGATCCCAGCTGAAATTGAGCTACAGGCTGAGGTGATGGAAGTCTATTGCCCAGAATTAAAGAGGTCCCAGAATTAAACAAGTCATCTAAATTCAAGTCACTAGGGTTAAACCACAATCTGTTGGTCATGCAAATTATTTAGGTCTTGCCTCAAAAGTAAAACAGAGAGGAGATTGGGATGTGCATTTGTTTAAAATGAAACTGCAAAACACAAAGAATAAGGCTAATTTGTTTCATTTGGGGGGGCCCCAAAATGAATCGGGGCCCCCTGAATGAAACAAATCTTATTTGTCTGTTTTGTTTAAACTAATATTAAGGTCTAGGTCTAGGCCCAAAGCTGGGGCCTTAGCCTATGGCCGATCGCAACGCTGGTGCCTTGGCAAGACCCGAAGCTGGGGCCTTGCCTAGGAAATAGGCCAAGGCCCAAAGCAGGGGCTGTGTCCTAAAACTGAGCATGACACTGGGATCTTGGCAGAGGCACAGGCTGATGTTGAGGCCTTTGCTGAGACTCCCAAAAATTAAACAAAAAAAAAATTAACTTATCTGTTGGGTATCTGACAAAGGCTGGGTCTCAACGCTGGGGCCTTGGCCTTTGGGTCGGGTTGTGGTGTCGGGCCTGGGTCTGGACCAAGGCCTCGGCTTCAAGACCTGGCCTTCTGGTTCAGGCTGAAGTCTTGGCCTTGAGGAGGTCGAGGTTGCAGTGACCTACTACGCCCTCAGCCTACGTAAGTCTGAGGCTTCGGCCTGGGCCTAGGCCAAAGTTGGCAGATCCCCACTGGACCGGATAAATAGGGGTGAGGTGACCCGGCCCTGGCATTTTTTTGAATGGGCAGGTGGCAGGCCCTGGGTGGCCTTGTTTTTAGGATTTGTTTGTTTTTTTTGGAGGGAGTTCTAATTGTTTGATTAATTTTTTTCTCATGAATGAAAATGAATCAAGCAATCCACAAACCAAGAATTATGAAAAACAAAACTCTCAAAAATGAACTGAAAATGAATCTTTTTCTCCTACAAATCCCTAGAGGAGATAGAAGGCTTACCCTTTCTTTCCTTCCCCATCAAACAGAGAAAAAGACGTCTCAATAAGTTTTCAAGAATTAACTCCAGGGGCACATACCTTTGGCACATGGTTTCAATAGCATGCTGGCAAATGTGTGCCTCAGGCTTCAAATGAAATAGGTCTCTCTGGTCCCTCCTTGATGACATCATCATCAGGTACCCTGTGTGTAGGGTGAAGGGGGGGGCGTGGAGGAGAAAAGACAGCTGAAGAAGCAAGGCATATAGATGGCAGCTCAATTGAGAGTAGAAAACCCCATGAGAGGCAAATTCTGCTGCCTTACAGCATTTTCCAAATTTTCTAATTTAGCAGATGAAATTACTTTGTCCTTAATAATGACTTCCTGAGTACTATCCATTTGTTTAATTTTAGACTCATTATTAACCACTCGCTCTTCTTTGTTTTGCTTGAATGTTTAAAAAACAGCCACTTAATTTTCAATCAAAAAAAACAGTTTTTCATTACTGAGGAAGTATGGGCAATCACAGCTTTCCCAAGGTATTCTCTTGCTTTCAATATCTCCTATAATGCTTTAATATGAATGAAAAATATTGCACAACGTCACATAATCTGTCTGACTTGTTTTCTACAAAGAAAAGTTCACTTGAACAGTCAGATGACAAAAAAAAAAAGAGAAATTATAGTTTGACAACAGAAACTAATCTGCCAATTTTCAACAAGGCTTTACCAGTCTAAATTGTTTCCTTCTTCAAGGAGGAATACTCAAAGTAGATACCTGACTTCCAGTAGGGCTAATATCAACATCAGCCTCAAACTTCTTTTGATGCCCTTTTCATCCATCGGATTCCTCAGCACTGAAACCACCATCAAAGGCTGCTCCTGTGACCCTCTTCTCTCTTCCTACAGTCAAGATTCCAGTGCTAACATCATTCATCAGCATTAAAATGCTTGGATTTTGAGTGGCAGAGTTGGCAGCAGGATCCCCTAGTGGCGTTCTCAATCAGGGCTAAGCAAAATATTAAAGCCAGGAGTAAACAGAGGCACATATTCCCAGGAGGGCATTACAAAGCTATTATAATGCCATTAACTAGAGACAGATCAATGCAAGTTAATTCTCAGTGTGAAATCTGCCAACAAATCAGAGATTGCTTAGGCCTCCAGTACAGGGATTAAGGCACATCAAGAGAGGTAAGCAAGCAGCACAGATCTGGCAGATATATTACATAGGCTCTATGCTGTTATCACAGGTGAGTCAATATGGGCAACTCAGCAAAATGCCATAAAAGCTGTTGAGATTATTATTTCACATTACAGCATGCCCAATGAAATTCAATCAGACAATGGATCCTATTTTACTTGTCATTTAGTTCAATCCTGGGCTACGGAAAACCATATTAGCTGGGTCACACACATTACCTATTACCCGCAGGCAGCTGAGTTAATAGAACAAATGAATGGTTTATTCAAGCAACAGCTGAGAAAGCACAATGCAGATTCCTTAAAAAAATTGAACATACAAACTGTCACTAGCCTTGTAAGAGTTAAATAAAAGGCCATTGGAAGGCAACATTACTTCCTGACAAAAGATGGTGGTGCAACTCACAACCCTAAAGACAGAAGTGCTAGAAATTTGGAAAATGCACACTCTTGCCAAAATACCCCATCTTATTAGTCCATGTGTCGAAGGGGTGGGCATGCACAACCTAGACCCAATATACATTACCCCTCAGACACAGAAGCTAATTCGAACAGGTTTAGGGTTTAAACCATCTAAAGCAGAGCTTTCCAAACTGTGTGTCGGGACACGTTAGTGTGTCGCCTGCAGTGTGCAGGTGTGTCGCGCAAGCCCGGTCAACTCTGATGCGAGTTTGGGCTTTTTTTTTTCTAGAGATTCACTTTTTTTTTTCAGTTTATGGGTTGCTTATTATTGGGTGATTTTTGCTGTCAATCGCGTTTTTTTGGGGGGCTTGGTGGGTGGAACGAGCCCAGCCATCCTTGCATTGGCTGCTGCTGCCAATGAGGCCTGGCCATTGCAAGCAGCAGTGTCTGGTGATCATGGAAGGGAGTGAAGCACTTAACTGGCAACAATCAAAAAGACGAGGTACATGAGTGTGGGGGCCAGACATGTGCTGGGGGGAGAGAGATGAGTGAGTGGGGGGCAAACGTGCTGGTGGGACAGACATGTGCTTGAGGGGGAGAGATATGAGTGTGTGGGGGCCAGACATGTGCTGGGGGGAGGAGAGAGATGAGTGTGTGGGGGACAGACAATTTGTTTTATTATTGTTTCTCATAAATTATAACAATAACATGAATCTTGGAATATATATTTTTAATATAAATTTAAGGTTTTCATGAGATAGGTTGTGTCGTGAAACATTTTATTTATGTATATATTTAAGGAAACATACATAAATTGTCGAAATATGTTTCGTTCGTTTAACCTTTAACCTCTGGTTTACTAGTAGACTGAATTACCGTGTCGTGAAATTTTGTTTGTCTAAAAAGTGTGTCACCAACATGAAAAGTTTGGAAAGCTCTGATCTAAAGGCACCTAAGACCACATTGCTTCTTGTGCTGAGCTGAGTCTGAAAGCCATAGAGGTCTTAGAAGAAGTTACAGTTTTGGATTACAAGGGGAAGATGAATGTGCTGTGCACAATCAGTCTGATACAGAAAGAAGAATACAAAAATTGTGCAATTAATTTGTGAACAGGCCCTGGTTGTTCCCATTTCCAAAATCCCATCTCCATAGCAATTTGATTCCAATGAGTTGCAGAAATGAAAATTTAGGTCACAGTGCCTAGCAGTGGCAACTGGGCAAAGATATAGATCATTGCCCAAGTTACCAAAGGAACTACCTGGGTAGTAAAGATAAAGGGACACACCAACACAATTGTTGTTAACTCTGAAAGGTATACTAAAGGGGAGTAAAATTGTTATATGTCTTTATTAATCATGTTCTATTGCTTTGCCTGAAAAGCAGAGAAAGTGCTTGCAGTTCTCATTATGGATGATCCTCTTCTCACCAACACACACCTGATGCTGCATTGACGTCTGTCACCTATTATTGGATGTATTCCCCTAAATGAATTTACCTGGAATCCAGAACCCACACTGAAGCACAGGGCAGGGCAGCTCATCACTGCATCCGTGCCAACACCTGCATGTACCAGACTGAAGGGCAGGACATTCCTGCTCCCCGATGGGACTATGAGTTCGCTCTGAAAATGGAACTGCACCAAGCCGATTCCTTATGTTGCCTTACTAGTGTGTCTATTAAGCAGGAAGTCTTTTATTGACATGTGTCAGTTGCCTTCTCTAGACCCTAGGGGTTGGGGGAGGGGGGAATGTAAGGGAACTAATTCTGGGAACTAACTCAGAACCAGTTAACTTACAAATGTGTAGAGCCACAGAGAACTATCCCTGACACCTAGGTTAATGGTTAATCTCTGTCAAAATTGCTTGCTGCTTGAATATCACCACACAATTGCCTTCTGCTGGCAGAAAGTCATGTACACATAAGGTTATAGATTAACAGACCTCTGATACAATCTCCTCTCAACATGCACAGCATAACTATGTGGCAGCTGCTCTGTGTGTTGGAGTTTCAGGGGGATGTCCTGCCCTCCACAATACAGCATAATAAGAGAGCAGACTCATACAAGAAAAAAGTCAGATGGACTGAAAAACATGCTGTGCCCCTGTACTCTTCCACACTGGCAGCTTTATGTAAGGGATGTGTTACACTATTATTATTGTGATTATTATTATTTCTGTTATCTACTATGTATATTTCTTCTTCATTACTGTTATAACCAGGCACATATGATATAAATATTAATATTACCAAATAATAAATATTAATATTAATTGGCCTAGCATGTAGTATAGTTCTGACATGTGAGTGTGTGAGTGAAGTATGTAGTATCTATGTGTGAAGTGTCTAGTGAACTGGATCCTGTCCAGCAAGAGGTAGTCTACAGGATCTGGGCTCTTTGTGTGGATTTCCATACCCACATGTAGCAGAACAGCAGTCTACTGAAAATTCTTTAAGATTATTTAAGATTAGGACATGCTTTAAGATTCTTTAAGCTTAAGACATGCTAAACCTCATTTAACTGACAGCTGAAGTGTTTTCCATTTTATCCTCAATTTTTTTGTGACATCATTTTTCATTGTCTTTGTGTTATTTTGTTTGTGGCAGTTGTGCTGCCTATCTTGTATTTTTGTTCTGTCCCCAGCAGTGGGTACATATCTGTATCTGTATATACTGTAGTTTAACTGTGTTTAGTGCAGTCTTCCCTTCTGAGGATTCTTGATACTGAAACACTTTTTGTAACCCATGATAAAAGTCTGTGAGCCTTGCCCTTAAGAGAAGCTCCCTCCCCTCTCCACTTTCTCTCACTATCGGAAGAGCTTGAATGCCCCTCAATCTAACTTGAGTCTTCCTAGGTGCCTTATAGGCTCAAGGGACTGCCCTTCATGCTCCCCCTGTGTTACATGATTCTTAGGCTCACTGCCATTGGACATTGCCCCCTGCCCCCAGCTTGTGGAGGCGTTCCTTTAGCAGCTCTCGAGAGTTCAGATCACCCCACACTTCCTTCTGAGCTAGCAGCGCTCTGTAAAACTCCCTGAAACAATTGAGTTTTTACCTTTTCTCTTACTGCCTTCTTCTGAAGACTAAATCAGCCTCACAGCCCTCATGCTTCCTACCTCTACCATAAACCAACTCCTGCAACACAAAGACCTCTTTCTCCCTTTTGCTACCCTGTCTCCAGTTACCAAAGATCTTTGCCTTGGGGCTTACATTTGAGATGCATCAATTGTAAGTAGAATCTACCTGTACAATAAATAATTTCAAACTTAAAGAATCTTTGTCTTGAGGACTGATTGGAGAAAACGTTTAGCTGCCTGGATAGCAAACTCTGATGTCTGCCTGACCCAGAATAATTTTATTTTCTGTTTGTTTAGTTTTTTGTTTGTTTTTTAATGTTTGGGGTCCTCGTCCAACCTGCTCACCTTTTAACAAAAAAAATGGTGATTAGGTTCATACTTCCCCTCCCCCCCTCCCAGCTTCTACTCACCTACCTGCCCTTTAAAAAAAATAAGTCAATACTTCCAAATAATCCCTGGATTTCTGAAAGGTCCAAGAGCATGTGAGGCTATAAACCTTCAGGAAGCTTTTAGTAAATGTGTTGGTTTGAAAAGAATGTGTAAAATGGGATGAAAGAGGCCATTTTTTGTTTTGTTTCCTTTTATATAAAAAAATGCAAAAATGCCAAAAATGTTTGTATAGCTCAATAATGGCAAATAGTGTGCACTTTGCAGAAAACTAATTGAATAAAAAATGGATAAAAAAAACCACTGAAAACAAAAACTGAATTTAAAATGCCCCAAAAATAAATTAATGAAACAAACCAAAACTTTTTCTTGCACATATTCTAGTTAGTTGTGATATCAAGAATCTGTAGGTTTCCCCAGGAATGAGTGGCCTAACATTTGGAAAGGCAAATCCAGGCAGCTGTTGGTAGAAGTCCTTCCACCTATACCAACCACCTTCTCCTCAGGTGGTGGTGATTGGTGAGATATGAGAAACTGGGGTAGCCCCCAAAATAAACAAGGAGTAAGAAGCCTGGAGCAGAGCAGGAAGCTGGAGCATACCAGGAAACTAGAACCCAAAGAGGTCAAACAGGAATGCTGAAGGCAGAAAATGGGGTCAAAGAAGTCTTCAGGCAACAAGGAGAGAGCCAGAATTCAAGGACCAGAAAGTAGGACCAAGCTCTGGCAAATGACTGACAAAAAGCCTGAGTATAAAAGCAGATTTAGGCAGAAAACAAGATGGCTACTGGAGGGAGGTGGGGGAACAGAGCTGGGAGGACAGGATAGATAGTCTAAGCAGCTCACAGTGCCATCTGCAGACAGAAAGTGAAGTTGGCAATAGATCCTCACATTCGTGATACAGGGATCTCACTATAAAACCAAAAAGGTGAATTTTCAAAACATTATGTGTATAAAAATTAGCATATATATATATGCGTAAGTAGCTTCTACTTCTATATTCCATATTTTATAAAAGTCCAAACTAAACATATATTTTCACTTTCATGTGCACATACACACTCTTAAAAAAGGGGAAATGAAGGGCATTCCTGGTGGAGTCAACAGTTATGTGAGTAAGTTGTTATTTTAAAAGACACTTATGTGCACACATTTTCCAACTTGTATATTTTTACACCTGCTAATTATCTGCTGTAAGTGATATTAAACATGTTTGTTGTGTAGTACTGAGTGGGTGGGAGGTCTTAGTGAACTATGGGGATCTCATACTAAAGAACCAGGAGGGTTTCAATGACCTGGAGTTGGTCTGGGAAACTGGTAGACTAAATGGATAAACTGGTAAGTTCACTCACGCATATATGTTTTAAAATACACCAGTGTACACATGTAAATCCTGACTTAAGCAAATAAGTCAATTTATTTTTGCATTAAAAAATATATATGCATATATTTTAAAAACGTGTGTGTTGAGTAAGCACATTTAATGCACTGAAATACATGGTTTCAATGCATTGCATTTATTTGCACATTAGCCTACATACATGCAAATGTTGTGGGGTAAAATATGCATATTTTATTATATATGTAAATGTGATACATATTACACACAATGGTAAAACTACATGCAGCCACTTACATGCATATATGCCATCACGCGCATTTGTTTGAAAGTTAGCCTCAAAGTAACTAGAAAGGAGTAAGTGGGAACACAGAAAACAATATGCCCCAATGTTGAAATAGAGACTTAAAGCATGTAGCAACAAAATGCAACCAATGTGTGTGTAATTAAAAGATATTTGAGAGAGAACTAATTTAGAGATTCCAATGTTCTTTGTGTTTTAGTAATGAGTGCATTTGGTGTCTACAATTAGGCAGACTGTAATTAAAAGTGTTGTATGTCAAAGCAAACTTCTTGGCATAGCTCTCTGAACTGAAAAATAAAGAAGATGCATATACTAAAACAAGGATACCTTTGCATCTTCCAGGACAGACAAACTTAGCTTGTCCTCAGTTCAATAACAGCCATACTTCACTGGTATTTAGTGATATTGCTGTCATGCTTCTGTTAATTAATATTTGTTAAATACTGACGTGATGAGAAAAAGATTCTTTCATGCACTGAAGCTTTTGGCGCAGAGAAAACACAGAGGAAGTTGAAAATATGATATAGCTATGGAAAATGTTTCTGCATTTTGTAATGTGTAGTTTCATGATGTAAATATTCTGGTGTTTTCTTGCACTGTACAAGTTTGTAAACTGTGCATGTCGAGGTTGATTTTAAGAGCAGCGTGCGCATGTCCACGAATGCGCAGTTCCCGGACCATGCACATGAACACAATCATTTTATAACATGCGCACGTCGCCACGCGCATCTAATAAAATATGATAGTAGCATGCAAATGCGTGCCGGATTTTAACATCTGCGTACACATGTGCGGGGGCGGGGGGAGATTTTCTATAGTGCGTGCGGTGACGCGATCGGGCCTTTGCCCAGTTCCCTCTCAGTCTGCTCCAGGGAGGGAACTTTCCTTTACCCCTCTTTACCCTTCCTCCTTTTCCCCTCTCATCCCCGACCTCTAAACTAATCCTAACTAACCCCTTTTTTAAAATTTCAATTCTTATTGCTTATCTGGAGCAGAAGTATCTTCTGCGGCCAGCTGCCAGAACACGCTTCCTCGAAACAGCATCTGATGGCGCTGTCCCGGGCCGCCTCACCCCTCCCCACCCAGGCCCCGCCCCCTGCCCCACCCCTTTCAGACAGGCTGGCACTTTGGCATGTATCAGGGAATACGTGCATGGCCGGGCCCATTCTAAAATGCCAAACAGTAGCCGAAGAAAAAAAGGCACACTCCAAAAACAATAATTGAACTGATGAAAAAGCAAACCGGGGTAAGTGCAAGTCCTCTTTATGTAGAACATAGAGAATACCTGGACCTCTCAATCATCCATCCTAAGAAACTATAGTGTTTCAAAACATAGCCTTTTCTTGTTCTTTTTTAGTTTATCAAAATGCAGGTAAAAAATATTAGAGCAAAGTCATGAGGCATACAATTCCCATATAACAAAGCAAAGAATGACATAGCCCCAATATCAGCTGATTTTTCAGGATTGAACCCTGCTTCAGGGGGTACTTATGTCTTATGTAGCGACCCGGACCCTGGGACATTTTTTTAAAAATGGCATCAATCCGGCCTGGGACTAGGGGGCATCCCAGACCCCAATGTGGGAGCACTTTTACACTTTTGAGGTTGGGGGTGTGGGAGGAAGGTTCGGTGGAGGGGGGGGAGGTTATACACTAGAGGGGAGACCTTGAAATTGTTCATGCGAACCCCTGTACACTGAGCGTCTTTACAGTTTGATAGGTGTTTTCCACCTGCTATTTCTGATGCTGTATTAGCCATTACTATTTACTGTTCTGTTCTGATATATTTTCGTTTTGTTTCCGTTTAGAACTTGTGTTTTGAGTCCCTCCTGATGCAGCCCCGTTGGCAAAACATAGCTGTGTTGATGGACTGTACTGTCTTAGAATACTTGGGGTAGATTTACGCACGTAACCCTTTAAAAACCCTCCTGCGCACGCCGAGCCTATTTTGCATAGGCTCGGTGGTGCGCGCAGGCCCCGGGATGCGCGTATGTCCCCGGGGCTTTGAAAAAGGGGTGAGGCAGGGGCGTGGGCATGGTGCAGGTCCAGGGGCGGGACCGAGGCCTCCGGCACGGCGGCTGTGCCAGGGGATGGCGCACCGGCAGCCGGCCGGCGTGTGCAAGATACACCTGCCAGAGGCAAGCGTAAATACTTGAAATAAGGTGGGGGGCATTTAGCTAGGGCTGGGGGGTGGGTTAGCTAGGAGAAGGGAGGGGATGGTGGGGGGGAGCGGAAAAAAAGTTCCCTCCGAGGCCGCTCCGATTTCGGAGCGGCCTTGGAGGGAACAGGGAAAGCCATCAGGGCTCCCCTAGGGCTCGGCGCGCGCAAGATGCACAAGTGTGCACCCCCTTGTGCGCGCTGACTCCGGATTTTATAACATGCGCGCGGCAGCGCACACATGTTATAAAATTGGGTGTACATTTGTGCGCGCCGGGTAGGGCGCACAAATGTATCACACCACCTGCTTCTACTATCCAGCAACAGCCACACTACAACTGTCCTGTGGGGATTGTGGCTTTACATACTTACTTATCATATCCTTCACATCACAAATGAATTGAAGTCTTAGAACATTAGGACCCCATGAGGTTTTCCCTGGATTACCCTCACTCCTTCCAAATAGTCCTGTATCTGCCAGTGCCCAATCTCTGCTGAAAACTCCTCCGGCCACTAAGCTTGTAATCTCCTATAACCTTGATAAAGAAGTCAAGGAACCTTTGAGGACATTTGCTGTGTGTTGCTATTTAGTGGTTTTCTCATGCAGGTAACTCACCAGCTTGCCCCTGTTGTGATTTTGAAGCTGTCTGTGTGCACTCAGCAAGGCTGCCATTGCCTGCCAATGATATTCAAATACAATATGTCAGCAAGGCTGTACTCCAGCAGTGAGAGGTGAACCGAGCACAGGCAGCTACCTGCTGGTTTCCTGGACTTTTATTGAATTTCCTGTTTGATATGCTGCTGATGTCTATGTTTCATATGCTTGATCCTGAGGATGGTGACATGTCTGGCGATGTGTTACCAAATTTGTTCCTTGGCTGCCTGAGCTTTTCTACTGCAGTCTTTGCTATAAAGCAGTGTTGAGTTCTCTGTTATTAACTCCAGAATCAGATTGGACTCTGGAGGAAGTTTCTCCAAAATGTGTTTGTTTTGTACACATCTTGACGGAAATGAACCTCTTTTGTAAGCCAGGGTATATTAGGAATGATCTCAATCTCTCAGATTTATTGCTAGTATTCTTCTTAAGTCTTGCAATGTGCTAAAAAAAAGTGCCCATTTCTGGAATTCAGGGGTGTAATATCTATAAGCAACACATCAAGTTGTGTTTGGAAATTCTTCTTAATCAAGTCAACAGTTGGGACTATTTTTGTATCTTTCTGCCAACATTTCTTGGTCTCTAATTGCATTTCTTGCTACTTAATAATCTTTGCGCTCGCTCCATATAATCCACAGAATAATCTCTAGGTACTAACACCTCTATCACCAATGCTATTTCGATTGTGGGAAGCACAACATGTGCTGGCTAGCATGGGTGTGCATCAGCTTCATCCCGCATTTCCTTCTTATCCTGTTCAGTGCTTTCCTGCTTCCCCCTTCTCTTCCACCTCCTTAAGAGCTTCATGCTCCTGTCTCCCTTCCATCTACTATCAAGGCATGAGATGCACCTTTTCTAGTTCTATTTATTGATCTATTTCCTTTCTTCATCGCCTCAGCCTCGGGGGTCCAACAGCTCTCCTGCTTCTCTTCTGGGTACCGATAGACAGCAGCATGTACCAGGCTTACTTTATACAATTCTGATGGAAGAATATGGAGCCAAAAGGGATAGAGGACTGAACATGCTTATTTTAGCATGCTGCAGAATTTGTTTAGCGTCTCCAATGCTATTTAGTATTTTAGACACTACCTAAAGTTTTCCAGTTCAGGAGATGGTTTTCAAGGGTGATGAGTCAGACAAACTGAACCGAATCACTGTGAACCTGGAAGATGTAGTAGGCCAGCTTGACAAACTAAAGAGTAGCAAATCACCTGGACTGGATGGTATGCATCCTAGGGTACTGAAGGAACTAAAAAATGAAATTTCTGATCTATTAGTTAAAATTTGTAACCTGTCATTAAAATCATCCATTGTACCTGAAGACTGGAGAGTTGCCAATGTAAACCCAATATTTAAAAAGGGCTCCAGTGAGCCGGACTTCAGTACCAGGAAAAATAGTGGAAACTATTCTAAAGATCAAAATCGTAGAGCATATAGAAAGACATGGTTTAATGGAACAGTCAACATGGATTTACTCATGGGAAGACTTGCCTAACAAATCTGCTTCATTTTTTTGACGGGGTTAATAAACATGTGGATAAAGGTGAACCAGTAGATGTAGTGTATTTGGATTTTCAGAAGGCGTTTGACAAAGTCCCTCATGAGAAGCTTCTAAAAAACTAAAAAGTCATGGGATCGAAGACGATGTCCTTTTGTGGATTACAAACTGGTTAAAAGACAGGAGAGTAGGATTAAATGGTCAATTTTCTCAGTGGAAAAGGGTAAACAGTGGAGTGCCTCAGGGATCTGTACTTGGACCGGTGCTTTTCAATATATTTATAAATGATCTGGAAATGAATCGATGAATGAGGTTATTAAATTTGCGGATGATACAAAATAATTCAGAGTAGTTAAAACACAAGAGGATTGTGATACATTACAGGAGGACCTTGCAACAATGAAAGATTGGGCATCCAAATGGCAGATGAAATTTAATGAGGACATATGCAAGGTGTTGCATATAGTAAAAAATAAGCCTTGCTGTAGTTACACGATATTAGTTTCCATATTAGGAGCTACCACCCAGGAGAAAGAACTAGGAATCATAGTAGATAATACTTTGAAATCATCAACTCAGTGTGCTGCAGCAGTCAAAAAAGCAAACAGAATGTTAGGAATTATTAGGAAGGGATTGGTTAATAAAACAGAAAATGTCATAATGCCTCTGTATCATTCCATGGTGAGACCGCACCTTGAATACTGTGTACAATTCTGGTTGCCGCATCTCAAAAAAGATATAGTTGCGATGGAGAAAGTACAGAGAAGGGCAACCAAAATGATAAAGGGAATGGAACAGCTCCCCTATGAGGAAAGGCTGAAGAAGTTGCGGCTATTCAGCTTGGAGAAGAGATGGATGAGGAGGTATATGATAGACGTCTTTAAGATCATGAGAGGTCTTGAATGAGTAGATGTGAATCGGTTATTTACACTTTCAGATAATAGAAGGACCAGGGAGCATTCCATGAAATTAGCAAGTCTAATCAGAGAAAATTCTTTTTCACTCAATGCACAATTAAGCTCTGGAATTTGTTGCCAGAGGACTTGGTTAGTGCAGTTAGTGTAGCTGGGTTCAAAAAAGGTTTGGATAAGTTCTTGCAGGAGAAGTCCATTAAAACTGCTATTAATCAAGTGTACTTAGCTAATAGCTACTGCTATTAATTGCATCAGTAGCATGGGATCTTCTTGGTGTTTGGGTACTTGCCAGGTTCTTGTGACCTGGTTTGGCCTCTGTTGGAAACAGGATGCTGGGCTTAATGGACCCTTGGTCTGACCCAGCATGGTAATTTCTTATGTTCTTATGTTCTAATGCTATCATGCAATTTAATAATTGCATTTTTTGATTGCTAGCATGCTATTATCATGGACATGATATTGGCAACATTTTTTACTGCCTACATTCTAGCATTTATTAGGGATAGCTATTCGGGAGAAACGAAATAAGAAATTGGATGAAATTTCCTATTTTGTTTCATTATGTTCTCAAAATGAAATGATTTGAAATTAGACAAAATTTCTTTGGATTTTCATTTTCGTTCTGAAAAGCACAAAAAAAAAAATTCACCCATTGGCCTAGGCCTGAAGCTGGACTTTGCCTAGTGATTAGGCCAAGACCCAAAGCCTTGGCCTAGGCGTGAGCATGTCTCCATTACCTTGACCTAGGCCTAGGCCCAAGGCCAGGGCCTCACCTAGTTATACGCCATGGCCCTACACAGGGCCATGGCCCATGCCTGAGCACGACACCGGGGTTTTGGCCTAGACCCGGCCCAATGACAGGGCCCCAGCCAAAACCTGAGCAAACACCAAGCCAAAAAAATATGAAAGGACTTACCTGATCCAATGTCCTGGAGGCATGATCCCAACACCTGGGCTTTGGTCTAGGGTCAGGCCCAGGACTCGGAGCTCCTCTTCACATGTCTTCTTTCTTCTTCTTGAGCTGACTCTGTCTGCTGGGTCGTGATAGAATTAATTAATTCTAACACACCCTACCCAGTGGAGGAGACCATTTTAAGGGCAGGGGCTGGGCAGGGGCCGGCCGGGACAGCACCATTTTGCCCTGTCCGAGTGAAGCCGGCACGCGCAACATACTTCTGCTCAAAGGAGCAGGTAAATTGAAAAACAAAAACAATTAGGGGAGGTAGGGCGGGTTTAGGGATCAGAGAGGAGGGGGAAAGGGAGGAAGGTCAATTAGGGGGACAGGGAAGTTCCCATAATTGAAGCGGACTGGGAGGAAACTGAGCAAAGGCCCAATCGGGTCGTCGCACAAGAGTTAGAAAATTCCTCCCCCTGCACACACGAGTGGGCAGCCACACACACATGCGCACACTGATACAAAATCGGGCATGCATGTGCGTGCAGGTATTGGATTTTATAACATAAATGCGACGACGAGTGCAGGTTATAAAATTGGCGCATCCATGTACGCACTGGGAATCGCGTGCATATGGAAGCCCATGTGGGCCTTTAAAAATTTACCCCTAAATTTTTACTGACTTGCATGCTAACATTTTTTTCATGTAAGTTTTATTGCATACTGGTGCCTATTAACCCATATTTGTTTTCTAGGAAAGAGTGAATATCAAGAGATAAAAAATGTTTTGCAAAAATTTTTTCCAAATCAAAGTTACTCACCAGAAAGTGTAAGATTATCTATGGGGTAAAGTAGAAAAAATGCTCAGTCCCTAAATGACATCCCTGAATTTAACTACCTTTAGGTGGCTTTTCAGCTAAATTTAGGAACCTACATTTTCAGCTCAAAATTCTCCTACATTTAAATTCCTAAATGTATGCTTGCAGTTCATTTACCTAGATTTGGAGTCCTAAGTTTAGTGACTAGTACAGACAATCAGTGCTAAGCATTTAACTTTTCTTCCCTACCCTAACTACTAAATTTAGTTGCTTATCCCTGGTCAGATTTTAATGGACTGATTTAGACATCTAACTTCCAAAGCTAGGAATCTAAACCTTTTGAAAATTGCCAATCATTCTGGTTACACGGGAGTCATGACTTCCATAGACACTAAATAGATGTCCTCAACTCTACCTCCTGAACATCTAGATTTGGACACAACGTTTACATGACTTCAGGAGACCTTGGAGTCAAATTTACACCTGAAAAGTCCAGAGGAGTGGAGTCTGGGAGAAGGGGGCATCTGGAGGCTCAGAATATCTCAGTGGGGAGGGGGACATCAAGGCTTAGAGCCCTTTGACACAACTGGTAGAGGGACATCCAGCTGGGAAGGTGTGCTCCTGCTGAGAATGGGGGGGGGGGGGGAGTAGTTTTGTGTGCTCTTGAAAAGGGGGTGAGCTCTTGCTGGGATATGGTTATGCTTCTGTAGGAGGAGTGTGCTCCTGGCAGGGGAAAGAAGTGTGCTCTTTCTAAGGAAGAGAGTTAATCCAGACTGTGATTGGCCATTTATGAAGAGTGTAATGGTTGGGCTAACATTAATCCTAGCCAGTAATGCTAATGCATTACTGGTGGCAGGAACATAGAGATATCCCTGCTGCGGGTAATGTATACTAATTAGCAGCTGTGGTTAAAATAAAAATGAGATTAACACAGTTTTTTACTAAAAGCTAAACATCCTTTAGTAGAAACCACATTAAATTGTCTGCACTAGCATGTATTTCCAATGTACTTTATTTTGTGTGTTACATTGCAAGAGCTCTCTGTGTCTGCAACTATGTTCCTGCATAAAGCTGAATTATTTATGGCTTCAAGCTAAGGTCAAAGTTCATAGGCTGATCTAGTTCTGGTTTTATGGTCTTGTAGTCCTTGACATTCCTGGAGAAATTAGAACGCAGATCCGTAGATGGAATGGTGAAAAACCAGAACTGGATCAACCTGTCAGAGCTGACCTGGGCCAGATGACAAGCCGCCTACTTTCTCCTCTCACTCATTCTGAGTGATGGTAAAACACTATTTTTTCTTTGATCGTTAAATCAAGCCAAGCATTGGCAAGATGCCACCTTCATACCAGTGGAGATGTCCAACCACTAGACCAAAGTTACAATTTTTAAATGATGTATTTAGTCTTTATATGCCTAAGGTGGAAAGGTTTTGAAGATGTGGACCCAAAAGATTGAGAGAAAAGACTGTCCTGGGTTAACTTGTTGAAATAATTAGAGTAATAGCTGTCAAAAAGTGTCATGCTTACAAGAGGAGCCAGTGAGTTCTCTGCATTACTATCTTTGAGCTCCTGTCATGGTGGCGGTCAACCCTGCACTATTTCTGAGAAGTCTTTATTTAAAAAGGAAATTAAAAGGTCAGAAATTCTGAAAATAGAGAAAGATCCTCAAAAATAAATGCTAGATTTTTATATGATTATTCCTTAAGGTTTAAATGAATAGGTGGGTGTGATAAGTTAATGCTGAATGAATCATTATTTAGCAATAACAAATCTAACCTAATCATAATAAGGAAATATATAGCCTTCCCCGAAACAAATCTGTATCTAGGTAATTTTGCAACTCAATATATAATCAACAGCTTTTGATCTGATGGTCTACTGGTTAGCATTTTGACAGATTGAATTAATAAGATTTAAATTAGAGTGGCCTAAAATCTCAAGAGAGTTTAATTAAGAGACTCTGGCCCAAATGTACTATAGGTGTTAGGCAACTGCCCTACAGTGCTTTCAGCACATCTGACAGCTTGCATAATATATAGATAGATTTATTTTATTGGGCTAAAGTTTTTCCCTAATGCTAAACTTATACCTTATGCAACCCTTGTGCTGTTTCAAAATTTTGAAATTCAAAATTTGCTAATCTTTAAGGTCTATGTAATAAACTCATGCTAAACAAAATTTTGGTCTGCAAGTTGATAAAAATGTTGCATGGTAAAACACAACTTAACATGATATGCAATAGCTTTTATCTACTGTACATACAAGTTTTAACAAAGGTAGTAAAATGCTTGGTAACCAAAACACCTATGTTTATGTTTATTTATAAGCTTAACATACTGCTTTTCCATAAAATATTATACCAAGTAATATGTCATGCACGCTAGGTACCTGATAAAACCCTTTGTGCTTACCAGCCCTTTCACTATGGGCCAGTTATTACAGGAGATTTCTTTCCTAATTCCCATCCCCTACTAAACTGATGAACTGAAAATGGCCCCTCAGGCATAGCAGGAAGTCCCACTCACCTCTTCCCAAGAAAGGCATTCCTCCCACCCAAAGCAACCTCTCCCCCCACATAGTAAGACTCCCACTACCATCCTTCTGGAGCTAGGCCCGTACCGGTTCGGAGGAACACGAGCTTCATGGGCAGAAGGAATATTGAAGCCCTTCTGCCTAGCCATAGCAAGATGACATCAATAGGAGTTGCTTCCCTATATCGGATGAATGACCCATTTCACCATACGCGATAAAGCACCTCCTAGCAAAATCATGTAATGGTGGCTGTGGTAAGGGTAGGAGGACTCCAATGTCCTCTCTGTCTGTAGAGATTCTGCCCCTCTGGATTGGTGTGGACCTGGTTATGGAGAGGTGGAGGAAATGAGGGTTTCCTGCTAGGTGGAGGGAAGCTTCTGGACACATGTTTCTGGAAGGGGGAAGCCTCTCCGATGGGAGGAAGGAGGTCTGCTGACATGTGCTCTATGGGAATGCATTTTGATGGCAGGGAACAGGCACTTCTTGGGGACACATTTCTGTTATGCTAAGGAGGATGGTGCTTGGGGATTTGAATGGGGGCCACTTTCAATTCTGTGGGGTTGGAGAGAGAGGAAATCCCCTGTGCTAACTAGCCCAAAATAAAAGGCTGGTTAGTAGGAGGGGCTTTTGGGCTGTAGCAAGCCAGAAAACAATAACACTTGATCCAAGGCCAGCTTTGTAATGAACTTTAGTTCATTTCAAAGCTCATAGAAAATAGCAGGTATGGAGACCATAGCATGCTATTTCCTCTGAAACAGTAAGGCCTCATTTGCATATGATACTCCCTCATTTACATTCATGGCACATGAATTTTAGCCTGACCTCTCCAGCTTATTCTGGGAGCAACTTATCATGGAGATTAAGGAGCCGACATGCCCTAACTAAGGCGGAAGAGGCCACAACCAGGGAGGTGCTCCGTCTCAGGAGCATGGGAGTGGGCAGAGGCTGGGAGGTGGGCTTGCAAACATAATTTAAAGGTGGGATGCCCCCCCCCCCCCGAGTCTCTTGTCTCGGCGGTTTTGATAAGGTCTCGTTTCCTTCATTGCCTTCTCCCTACCCACCCACATGTGCATCACACTTTCTGGCCTACCTGGCTCCCATGCCTTGCCGAGAGGGGCTGGCATGAAGGGCCGCAGTCCGGGTGGTGAAGTCCTCTTATCATCCCTTCCACCCCTGTTTGATTGTGCAGGGAGTGCTGGGGTGCCCACTTGGGCGTCTGTTGTTGGCAGCGATGGCGGAGGCTGGGCGCCGAGCCACTCATGTGTTGAGGGATTTGTTTTGGCAGACAGCAGCAGTGAGGGACTGGAGGGGCCCTCGGTGTTGGCTTTCTCTGGAGTGACATGCTCTGCTGGTGGTGGCGGGGCAGGACTGAGGGCCCCCTTTCTTTTTTTTTTTTTGTTTGGCAGCGGTCTGGCGCCAGAGGCAAAATACGCACACGCAGCAAAAAAAAAAAAGCGGCTATGTCAGTGCATTCCTCCAGCACCAGGTAGGGGAGAGGGAACACACAAATTGATGGGGATGAAGTTCAGGGCTTGCATCTGTTCTCCTCGTCATGCAGGTGAGTCAGAGGTGAGGTATTTGCTCGCAGGGTGGGGTGTTCTGGACCGGTGGCAGTCCGGGTAGCTGGTTTGCTTTTAGCTCTTTTGCCCTCCTCTGCTCCGTGGCCCAGCTGTTAACAACTGTTCCGGCTCCTATTTCCAAAAAAAAAAAAAATTTACAAAACATCCAGAGCTGTGATTATCGGAGCATGCGATTAGGGGCTTCACGTGGAGAGAGAGTGGCCCATGCTGCGTAGCTCCCCTTCCGATTTTGAAGCCTTCAGATTTAAGTAGCACAAGTGAGGAACCAGAGAAAGGTTAGTGGGCAGTCCCTGCTGAAGGCAGGTTCAGGCCTTTCCTTGGTGGCACAGTTGGGTAATTCCTGCAGTGCACCCCCTCCTAACTGGGGGCCTTTCAGCTGAAAAATGGTGGCATGGAGTGTTTGGGCAGTAGTTAGGGGAGTCAGGAACTGCAGTTTGAGCTCTGTGTGGGCATGGGGTGGACGGTCTAGTTGGATGCTAGTGAGGATCTGGTGTTCCTTCCGGTCTCTCCAAGGTGTGGCTATGAGGCAGTTTAGGAGGAGTCAGCAGCTCAAGGACTGAAGCTGGATTAGCCTTAATGCATGGCCCCCTTGGTTGGCAGCCATATTGACAAATAGTGGTAATCATCGCCATGCACTGGGTCTTTGCTTGTGCAAGGAGGTATGTTTAAAATAAATAAAAAAATAAAAATTCTGCTATTACTGGCATTAGCAGCATGCCATTTCATGTTTGGGTACTTGCCAGGTACTTGTAACCGAGATTGGCTACTGTTGGAAACAGGATGCTGGGCTTGATGGACCCTCAGTCTGACCCAGTTTGACAAATTCTTATGTTTCTTATCATAAAGAAGGTTGGCCCACCATATATATCATGTGTTGGCATAAGTCAGCCAGTTACCTGGCATGGGGATTGGAATGGTCATTACCAAAAAAAAAAAAAAAAAAGCTATATTTTCCACGTCTTATTACCATGGCGAGATCTTATTTAAAATCCCGGATGCAGGGCTGGAGACTTCACCTTTGGATTATGTGGGATGGTTGCAGTCAGGAGATAGAGCCAAATGGGGAAGTGCGCAAATATTTTCTCCTCTCTGCTCCATGCCTTGGGTTCATCTGGCTGCATCGGCATCCTCTGGCAAGAAAACTGAGTGGCCTACTGTTTCAGCAGGCCCTGTGGGTGCATGCTCAGGTGCCTGTATTATATTAAAATCTTTCCAGGCCACCATCTAGGTTTCCCTCAGTCTTTAGTAACATAGTAATGATGGCAGAAATTACCAAATGGTCCATCCAGTCTGCTCAGCAAGCTTCTTATGGTAGTATCTGCCGCACCGTGCAGATTACTCCAGTGTTTCTCTTATGGGTAGCAACTGCCACTCTGTGCAGCTATTCGATGAGCCTTTTTGAAAATATTCCACCGCTCTTAAATGCATAGGATCTCCTTTCTGAGAACAGGTGTTCTTTTCAACTGCTTCCTTAGCTACTGCATGAGCCCAGAACATGGTAATTAATGGGCCTCTGGCAGGGCACAGACAGCTAGGCCCCACTTTGTGCAGCGCATACAACGCACTCAGCAAGCATGTCATTCCTGAGTCCAGTATTCTAAGGTTCAGATACCTCAGACTATTCTCAATATTTTCAATTCTTTTTGTGGTACTAGCATCTCCTTGAATCAATTTAGTTTGTACTTCCTGTAAAGATGTTATTTGCTCAGTCATATCTTTAATTTTAGTATCATGAGATTTTAACAATGGTTCCATTATTTGAATTGAATTCTGAGAGCTCTTTATAGCCACAGTCAATGAAGAAATTGATTTTTCTAACATGACCAAAGCACTCCATGTAGATTCCAAGGTAATCACGTTAGGCTTGGATAATTTCTGTATAGTGAGGCCATGGCTTACCCCACTCTCTCGGCACCAAATCAAATCAACGGGCATGCCTATAAAAGTGAAATTCAGACAAGTAGTGCAGTAGGAGGCATTTCCGATACCGCGGGGCTGTAATGATAACACCCGCGGAGGAGTAAGTTTATCTCTGGTAAATGAGTAAATACAGGAAACTCCGTGAAAGTGGTTGCGATAATATGCTTTGTTGTTGCAGAATTTATCCAAAATAAAATGGTGAAAAGAAAAAACCCTTTGAAAACCCGGAACACCGGCAATACAAATACCAATATCAGAGAGGACCCTGAGGCAGTTGGGACGCGAAATGTGATCACGTTCCTAATGTATTGAAAAGCATTTACCTGCGATACAATATCAAGTTTTATCATAATTTTGAAAAAGACAAAAAAAAGAAATGACCAATGACCAATGATTAAAAATGACCAATGACCAATTAAAAATGGCCCTTAAGCAGTATAACAAATGGAGCAGCAATGCCCAAGGATACTGCAGGGCGTTATGAAGGTCACATGTGATATATAAGCACTTTTCCGGGTGTCAAGATTTTTTTTGTACAGCGTACAGAGTATAGCGCACGTGCTAAGTTTGAAAGATATTTGTTGTTTGACGTCATTTTGAATATTTTAGTAGTGCAATCGTCAAAAACGTGTAAAAGAGTACTTGTTTACCCTTTCTACTCATCGTTCCACATTAAGGCTGTGCAGGCGTGCCTGTTCAGGCATGTGCCCAGTCAGCAGGAGCCAGTGAACCCAATCATCTTACTTTAATAGTGATAGACTTATTAAGGCATTGGCAGTTCTTTGATCAGTTGTTTATGGACTTTGCTTGTGCTACAATCTTGCAGGTCAACATGCTAGGGTGGTATGGGCATCCATTTATTGGCAGTCTCTCCTGCTAGCCAGTGTCCTTATTAATATTCCTTTGGAGTCCTTATGATTGGTTTACAAACATATCATAGCCTGCTTGACAATGCTTCTTAACCAGGCGCCCTCAGAATGACCTTGAATGTGCAGGAGATGCGCAAGAAAAGGTTCTCACAGCAGACCCAGCATTGGTGCAGCCGTGGCTTGGCTGCTTTCGACAGCACAATTAGAGCTGCCCGGTTACCTTGCTGCACCCAGATATCATTTTTTCTCTGCCTCAGCATTCTTTTGGCAGTGGTGCTCCTATCGCAGTGCCATGGGAGAGAGCGCAGTGCATGTTCCTGGTGCAGAGCAAAATCTTTATCTAAGCTGTCAGTAGAGATGTTCTTGCTTATTGTTATCATTTTAGTCCACTTTCTTCTGAACTAATCTCCTTTTAGCTTTAACATCCTCATAAATATGTTTCGTTCTGACCAGACATCTTTGGGTTGATCCCATGCTGCTTGACTTCTGTTATTGTTTTACTTTTCTCACTTTCATAGAAATGCCATGGCATGCATCCAGGTCTCAATATACAAAGGGCCACTATTAGCTTCAAGTGATTAGTGGTTCAAAATGAAATTAAAAGTTACAGTGGACTGTCTGATTCCATTTTCAAAATCTTCTATTTTTCCAAACAGTATTTTTTTTCTGAGGTCAACTGGTGGGCCAAAACTATAAAACGCACTGGTTTTGTTAAAAGTTTTATCCTACAGCTGCAAGCATCCTGGAATGAAACTCCAAACTAAATCAGTTCTTAGAAGCTTCAAGTCTGTGGCTAATTAAACATGTTTGGCATGGTGCTATTATGAGATACTTATGTAATGTCTGTGAGATAATTGTTCCATTGTTTTCCTTTAAATGTATTCCACGTAGCCTGTCACCTCCCAAAACCCAGCTGAAGTTGAGGATTGTATCCTAGCCTGACTTTCATGGTCAAGACATTTAAAGAAAATAACACTGTGCAGGGCCGGCGCGTCCATTAGGTGAACTTCGGCGGTCGCCTAGGGTGCCGAGTCGTAGGGGGCGCCGAAGAGCAGCCACGTGGTGCCGCAAGCGGGGCCTATCCTGCTCGCGGAAAACAGAAATAGAGACTGTGTGCTTCTCAGGGCTGCGAGCAGTGCGCTCGCGGCCCTGAGAAGCCCAAAGTGTCACCCCCCCTACTTGTTTCGGCGTCGATTGTTTCCATTTCTCTTTGCAGCGAGAGGGATAGGCCCCGCTTGAGGCACCATGTGGCTGCTCTTTGGCGCCCCCTATGGCTTGGCACCCTGAGAAGCACACAGTCGGCACCGAAACAGGTAGGGGGTTGGAGGGGGCATGCAACTGGAGGGGGGGGGGGAGGGGCGGCAGTGCAAGGGTCGCCTAGGGCACCCAATACCCTTGCACCGGCCCTGACTAAGTGGTATGCAAATGAAAAAGGTTGCGCTCCTAGCATAAGGTTTGTAGAGCATACACTTAGGTTAGATTTAAGCTATGGGAAAAGAGTAGAGCAAACTGGTTTGTGCCCTAGGGATGTGAATCGTTTTTTGACGATTTAAAATATCGTCCGATATATTTTAAATCGTCAAAAATCGTTAGGGCCACGATACAATACCAATTCCCCCGATTTATTGTCAAAAAAAATCCGGAACCCCCGCTGAACGACCTCCTGCAGTCGATCTCCTGCCGGCGCCATTTTCCATACGGAAAACGATTCGCGGCAGGAAATCGCTCCCGAACCCCCGCTGGACCCCCAGGGACTTTTGGCCAGCTTGGGGGGGCCTCCTGACCCCCACAAGACTTGCCAAAAATCCAGCGGGGGTCCGGAACGACCTCCTGCAGTCGAATCGTGTTGGTCTATGGCCGCCGCCATTTTGCGCCGCCATTTTGCAAAATGGCGGCGCAGAATGGCGCCGGCTGAAGACAACACGATTCAATTGCAGGAGACCGTTCCAGACCGCCGCTGGACCCCCAGGTAATTTAAGGCATTTGGGGGGGGTGAGGGAGGGTGAGGGATTTAATTTAAAGGGTCGGGGTGGGTTTTAGGGTGTTTTAGTGTGCCGGTTTTCCTGCCCTCCCCCTTCCCCCGATTTAGCTACAGACCGCCGCTGGACCCCCAGGTAATTTAAGGCATTTGGGGGGGGGGTTCGGGAGGGTGGGGGATTTAATTTAAAGGGTATGGGGTGGGTTTTACGGTGTTTTAGTGTGCCGGTTTTCCTGCCCTCCCCCTTCCCCCGATTTAGCTACGGACCGCCGCTGGACCCCCAGGTAATTTAAGGCATTTGGGGGGGGGGTTCGGGAGGGTGGGGGATTTAATTTAAAGGGTCGGGGGTGGGTTTTAGGGGGTTTTAGTGTGCCGGTTCACGATTTTAACGATTTTCACGATACTCTAAACACCCAAACGGCGACGATACGATTCCCTCCCCCTCCCAGCCGAAATCGATCGTTAAGACGATCGAGGACACGATTCACATCTCTATTGTGCCCTACTTTTGTGCTACTGAAAAGATTCCATGGGCAAAACAAAGCAAAAGTTTTAACCTATATTTGCACTGTAAGAACATTTCAGAAGACAAAAGAATGACTTAAACCAATGTTTCTCCTGGAGGCAAACCTAACCAGCCAAGTTTTCATGATATCTCTAATAGAAACATAGAAATATGAAGGCAGAAAAAAGACCATATGGCCCATCTAGACTACCCATCCGTCCAATATATGTAGCCTTTCCAATTCCTGTCACTCCTGTATGGGAATTGTAAGGGCTATTTATTTATCCCCTGCTTTCTTGAATTCAGATACCATTTTTGCCTCCACTACCTCCACTGGGAGGCCATTCCATATATCCAGTACTCTCTCTCTGTAAATAAATATTTCCTAAGATAATCGGTTCAGTGTGCTGCGGCAGTCAAAAAAGCAATCAGAATGTTGGGAATTATTAGAAAGGGAATGGTGAATAAAACGGAAAATGTCATAATGCCTCTGTATCGCTCCATGGTGAGACCGCACCTTGAATACTGTGTACAGTTCTGGTCGCCGCATCTCAAAAAAGATATAATTGCGATGGAGAAGGTACAGAGAAGGGCTACCAAAATGATAAGGGGAATGGAACAACTCCCCTATGAGGAAAGGCTAAAGAGGTTAGGACTTTTCAGCTTGGAGAAGAGACGACTGAGGGGGGATATGATAGAGGTGTTTAAAATCATGAGAGGTCTAGAACGGGTAGATGTGAATCAGTTATTTACTCTTTCGGATAGTAGAAAGACTAGTGGGCACTCCATGAAGTTAACATGGGGCACATTTAGAACTAATCGGAGAAAGTTCTTTTTTACTCAACGCACAATTAAACTCTGGAATTTGTTACCAGGGGATGTGGTCAGTGCAGTTAGTATAGCTGTATTTAAAAAAGGATTGGATAAGTTCTTGGAGGAGAAATCCATTACCTGCTATTAAGTTCACTTAGAGAATAGCCACTGCCATTAGCAATGGTTACATGGAATAGACTTAGTTTTTGGGTACTTGCAGGGTTCTTATGATCTGGATTGGCCACTGTTGGAAACAGGATGCTGGGCTTGATGGACCCTTGGTCTGACCCAGTATGGCATTTTCTTATGTTCTTATGTTCTGAGCCTACCCCCTTTCACCCTCATCCTATCACCTCTTGTTCTAAAGCCTTCTTTCTGTTGAAAAAGGCTTGCCTCCTGTACATGGAAACGTCTGAGATATTTAAATGTTTCCTTATCTCCCCTATCTTGCCTTTCCTCTGCGGTATACATTTAGATCTTTAAATCTATCTATATATGCTTTAGAATGAAGGCCACAGACCATTTTAGAAGCCACCCTCTGGACCGACTCCAACCGGTTTACATCCTTTGCAGGTATAGTCTCCAGAACTGTACACAGTATTCCAAATGACTCACAAGGATCCTATCAAGGGCAACATCACCGCCTATTTTTTGCTGAACATTCTTTTCCTTATGCAGCCAAACATCTTTCTGACTTTTGTCATCACTTTATCCACCTGTTTGGCCACCTTAAGATCATCAGATACAGTCACTTCAGATCCCGCTCTTCTTTTGTGCTTAGAAGAATGTCACTTCCAATACTGTACCTCTACCTTGTTTTTTTGATCCAAATGCATTACTCTCTAATTTTAGCATTAAATCTTAGCTGCCTCAAACTTCGCCAAATCACTTCTCATGTTTTCCATACTGTCCTGGCTATCTATCCTGTTGTAGATTTTAGTACCATTAGCAAAAACATAAACCTTTTCTGACAATGCTTCCACTCATGAAAATGATGAAAAGAACCAGTCTCAGAACTGATCCCTGAGGCACACCACTATTAATGCCCTCCTCCTCCAAGTAAACATTTACCATTACCCTTTGTCACATCCCACTCAGCCAGTTTCTAACCCAATCAGTCACTCTAGATCCCATACCAAGGGTGTTCAATTTATTTATAAGTTTTCTGTGCAGAACCATGTCAAAGACCTTACTGAAATCCAAGTACACTATGTCTAGTGCTCTACCTTGCTCCAACTCTCTGGTCACCCAATCAAAGAAATTGATCTGATTTGTCTGACAAGATTTACCTCTAGTAAAACCAAGCTGCCTTGGATCATGCAGTCCATTGGATTCCAGAATGCACTATCCTCTGTTTTAGCAGCGATTCCTTTAATTTGCTCACCCCAAAGGTCTGTGGAAGAAAAATATTTTAGTCATTTACTGTAATAACAGACTTCTTATTTATCCTTGGCTGTGAAAGAAAATTAGATCATGTTTACTATGTGAGGCAGAGAAAAAAGCCTTAAATACCTCTCTTTAGACTATAGAAACTATTTGTTCCCCTTAAATGAAAAAAGCACTAGCCCCTCCTGCTTTTTTGTCTCCATTGAAAACAACAGGAATTACTGCACATCCTTGGCAGTGATGTCATTTCCTGTGACATCATTAAAAATGGCTGCCTCCAGATGATCCACAATAATGCCATCACCAAAAACAAAAATAGCCATTTACTGAGAATGCTTGGCAGCAATGATATTTCCTGTGACATCATTAAACATGGCTACCTCCACATGCTCCATGGTGATGTTTACTGTGCGTGATCAGACTGTGCATGCTCAGCCTTGATGTCATTTCCTGCCCCATACAGCAGGCACCATCTTGTTAGTGCTGTCATTCTTGCTCTCATTCAGCTGGCTCCATCTTGGTAAAATGTATTTCTGTTTCCAGTATGTCATTCAAAAGGGACAGAAAGGGATGTGTCTTCCTATGATGTTATCAAAACCGACTGGAAGGGTATATGTTTTCGAGCATGGCTATTTTGGGGTATGGTTATGACAACTTCCTTGGATATCATCCAAATGACACCTGGGGTGGGAATAAAGTGTGACAAGAGGTGGGGCTTGGATCAGAAGTGAACATTGGCTGAATTGACCTGCCAAAACAAGTTTGACAAGTGCTATGCCCTTTATACTACTAGTCACAAAGCTCTCAAGGGTTGCCTGAGAAAGCCATGGGACTGGCGGTGTCTCTGAGAGAAAAAAAATCTTTCGCTTATGTTTGCCCATGATGGTAAATGGCAAAATAGCTTCAAAAGTCAGCTTCTTCTGCATCCTTAGAGATCAGCTCACTGCGACTGACTCAACCACCTTCTTGGCTCCAGAATTGGTTATTTTTTATCCTGTTCTTTTCTGTTTTTATTAAAATACATCATCAATAAGACACATTCAAATGTCATTTATTGTATCATGCACTAACAATATTAACATGAAAAGTTAGATTAAGAACATCTAAGACCCAGAGGCTCATAAGGATAATACCAGAGATCATGCAAAGGGAATAGATGTTGTGTTCAACAGTCCATGGCCCAGGTCTGTGGACCCGAGCCCAGTGGAAAGAGCACCGATGCCAGGGAAGGCCCTGAAAGAAAGCACAGCAGTCCTCCTTGCTCAACTTGCCTGTGATGCCATCCCTCGTGTGCAGTGTCCTTTCTAGGTGCACACGAGCTTCACTTCAGGGAATTTAAAGAAGCCACAGTGAAAAAGTCCCTGCGGCCCCTGCTGATGATGTCATCAAGGCTGTCCTATTTAAGGAGAGCTCCCCTGCAGCAAGACACCTTGGCAATAGGGCCACTAAATAGAGTAGAACAAGTTGCCTCAGTGTTTGTTCCAGTGCCCCTGGTCTTTGTTCCTATGTTCCTGGTCTTTATTCCTGAGTTCCTGGTCTTAATTCTCCAGTTTCTGGTCTTTGTCTTCATCCTGTGGTCAGTCTTCAGTTCTTCATCATGTCCTTGTCTTGTGGTCAATCTTCAGTTCTTCTGTGTCTTCTTGCCTGCCTGTGCCATTCCTCACCTCCCTGCCTGCCTATCCATCCTGCCTTCCCTCAGACTTATGACCTAGGCTAGTTTGACACTCAACTATACCTGCCACTGACCACTGCCTGACTCTTGACGATGCCTGAACTCTGCCTGCATTCACCACCACCTGCTACACATGAACCCACTCTGCCCCAGAACCTGACCTGTGACCTCATCATCTCCACAGACCTCCAGCTCTTCAGCAGAGGCCCACACCTAAGACCTGCCAGTTCTGGTACCTGAGAGCTCAACCTAAGGGGAACAAGGGCTGGTATAGGTGAAGCTCCAGTTGGGTGTCTGCTATAGCCAACTCTGCCAGCCAATGGTGGGGACCTGCAGGGCTCCTCCCTGCAGGTTGGGCCAACTCCACCTCCATCCAAGGTTCCACGCCTGCCTCAATAGGCAAACTAGATGGGCCTTGGGCTCTTTATCTGTCATCATATCCTGTTTCTATAAAACCCTTTCCCCCATGTCACTAATATCAAAAGACATACATCATATATGAGAGCATCAAGCGGTAACCTGAAAACAGATATAACTACAACAATTTTAGAATTGTTATCACACTACTAGTCATTGATCTGTATTCTTACCACCTGCATGACCTTCAGGAAAAAAGCTCTTGAATTTCAATTGTAGTTTAATTAAAAGACCCAATTAAAGAACTTGTTTGTTGCAGTTTGCTGTTTTAGAATTAAAACTTTAGGATAAAACAAAGGGCTACCAAACTTAGGGCCTGATTCACTAAACATTTTCCCATATACATAGGGAAGGCAAATTTTAAAGGAACCTAAGCATTTACATGGGAAAAGTCCTTGGCCTGAAAAAAAATACCGTCCTTGCAGCAGTCAAAAGCACATTCACTGTTTAACAACATATGTATCTTTGCCTGTGTTGAAAAGGAGTGAGGTTAGGGCAAGGAAAATAAAATACGTACAGAAATTTAATTTTTAAATCTAAATATATAATTTGCCATGTGTACTTTGCTTCTGCTGTAAAGCAGGTACAAAGTATGGAGTTACAAAAGTACTTGTGGTCCTCACTGACCCTACATTTTCAAAAAAGAAACTCTGCAGGTAATTTTTCTTTAAAAATTAGCTTGCAGGGCTACCACAGGTACGAAGTACCTGCAGACCTGCAAACTGCCCGCAGTGGTTGAAAATTACCCCAGAGCAGGGAAAAAAGCCTTCGTGAAGGAAGTCCTTTATTCAATGTAAGATCTAAATTCAGCATGATTAGTTATACCCCCAGAACATCCCTGACTTATCCAGCCAAATTGTAGCTGGATATAAAGTTATCTGGCTAGAATTTAGCCAGATAGTTCCCCAGGTATTCATTTTGCTGTTTAACTTCTGAGTTATCTGATTAAATGCTTCTGAATATGGACCTCTGTAATAACTTGTAGTTATTCTTTCAAATACTGGCAGATATAAAGGCATGACAAAACAATCAGGTCTTAATCCACTCAGGTTAAGCCTTTGAAAAATTTCCAGCTAATTTAATATTTGTAGGCCATACTGAATAAAAATACTGAATAATATGCTTAACAAACTGTGGGGGTCATTTTCCAACTCACATGATGGCGTTTTCGCATGCGTTAAGTTATTTTCACATGCGAAAAACACCTTGATGCATGTGAAAAGCACCATAGCGCATGGTGCGATGCTAATTTTTAAAATGGGAGGGGTTGGGGGCGGAGTCAGGATTTTTGTAAAAGTGGACTGGCTTTGCAAAGTACGAAGTCATAATGCATGATATCGCACAGTTTTAACGCCGAAAATAACTACACCTTTTTCATTGGTGTTAAGCTGTGCAATTGCGAATTATGTTTTGGGCATTTTTAGGCTGCGGATGGGGATGGGCCTGAGATGTGGGGAGGGGGCGGGGGGGCACTTTGACATGCAGAGTGAGACGTACGAACAGAACAGTGCACTTTTATGAAGATTTGATGTCTTTCGGAGTGTGCAAAGTCACATAACGATGAGCTAGGTTGAGAGAACATAGTACAAATCTCATGTCAAAGGGGCCCCTAACCCCTACATTACTACCTAAACTTCACCTCGAATTACCAGGTGGGCCTCCTATAGTAGCATAAATAGCTAACTACTACAAGGACCTTATAGACAGTCTTTTTCTCTCGATCTCTCACAGGTAGGAAATGCAATAATTGTGGTATCACCGAAAAGTTAATGCACTTTGCAGTAATACTGTGAAGTGCTAAGATGACACATATTGGGGTACATTTTAAAACACAGCGTGCGTGCGTACTTTTGTTCATGCACCAGGCACGAACAAAAGTATGCCGGATTTTATAAGATACGCGCGTAGCCGCGAGTATCTTATAAAATCCGGGGTCGGCGCGCACAAGGTGGTGCACATTTGTGCAACTTGCATGCGCCGAGCTCTGCGCACGCTGCCCGTTCCCTCCGAGGCCACTCCAAAATCGGAGCGGCCTCGGAGGGAACTTTCCTTCCGCCTCCCCCCACCTTCCCCTTCCTTCCCCTACCTAACCCACCCCCCCCCCCCCGGCCCTATCTAAACCCCCCCTACCTCTGTCGCACAAGTTACGCCTGCTAGAGGCAGGCGTAACTTTGCGTGCGCCGGGCCAGCTGCCACGTGCCATGTTCCGGTCCGGGGGCTGGTCCGGAGGCCACGGCCACGCCCCCGGAACACCCCTGGGCTGAAACCACGCCCGCATCACCGCCCCCAGATAACGCGCCGACCGCATCATGCCCGCCCGACACGCTCACCCCAAGAAAGCCCCAGGACTTATGCGTGTCCCAGGACTTTGCGCGTGCCAGAACCTATGCAATATAGGCTCGGCGCGCGCAGGGCTGTTTTAGAAAGGTTGCGCGCGTACCTTATTCACGTAACCCTTTTAAAATCTGGCCCATTGTGATAAATAGGCTATTACCATAAAACACACCCCTCTTCCTATCACATGTGATATTTTGATTTATTTAATGTATTTGCTTTTATATACCGATATTCAGCAATGCCATCACGTCGGTTTACATATAACAATTTTAACTAAAAAATGGATACTGTTCCCACAATGTAAGTAGATAAGAATGTGGACCCTTGGTCCAGAGGGTACTCACCAAGACACCAGCCTGATGAGTTCTTCTCTGGAAGGGGGAGTACCGAAGTCCAAGCAAACTCAAGTCCGTGTCCAAACAGAGGTCAAGGCAGGCAGCAGGCAAACACAAGTCTGGGTCCAAACAGAGGTCAAGGCAGGCGGCAGGCAACTCAGGTCCGGGTCCAAACAGAGGTCAAGGCAGGAGGCAGGCAAACACAAGTCCGGGTCCAAACAGAGGTCAAGGCAGGCGGCAGGCAAACTCATGTCCGGGTCCAAACAGAGGTCAAGGCAGGAGGCAGGCAAACACAAGTCCGGGTCCAAACAGAGGTCAAGGCAGGTGGCAGGCAAACACAAGTCCGGGTCCAAACAGAGGTCAAGGCAGGCGGCAGGCAAACTCAGGTCCGGGTCCAAACAGAGGTCAAGGCAACACAGAGAAGCACGGGAAGCAGCCACTCTGGATCCTTGTTGCGAAGGCAACTGCAGAGTCCCGGGGAGAGGTTTAAATCTCCCTGGGTGATGACATCATCTTCCGGGGCCGGCCCAGCCCTCGCGTCCTGGCCCCTTTAAGAGGCGGGGTTTTCCGGCGGTCTCCCCGACGCTGCAGTCTTGACGTCGGAGAAGTCGCGTCGCGGTCTGTGACTGCCTGCCGCGCCGAAGGACGGACCCGCACCGCCGCATCAACAGAGTTAGGGGGTCCTGGCCAAGGGTTTCCCCGGCCAGGAGTTGTAACAGATACAATGTAATAAATATAACAAATGAGGGGGAAAATGGGATATGTATTACAAAATATAATTATCAAATATGTTAAAAATAGGAGTGTGATCAATGAAAGATTGGGGGTTGAGAAGAGGGAGAAACAAGAGAGGGATGGGAAAGAGTGTAGTGATTGATAAAATAGAAGGAAGGGGGATGGGAAAAAGGGAAGTAAAGGGGAAGGTATAATTGAAAGTGATAGAGGGGTTATTGATCTTAAGACATTGTAAATGCTTTATTAAAAAGCCAAGTTTTTAATTTTTTCTTGAAAGTCTTAGTAGCTTCTTTGAGTCTTATTTCTGTGGGTAACGTATTCTATAAAGCTGGTCCTGCAATGGAAAAAAGCACGTTCTCTTGTAAATTGATTGTGTATCATTCTTGGTTAAGAAGTTAAGAGAAGCCCAGTATTTGTTGAACGTAGGTTTCTAAGAGAGTCTTTAAAAAGAAGTGTGTCTTTCATCCATTCAGTTTTATTATTATAGAGAGCTTTGTGGATTAGAGTTAGGGTTTTATATATTATCCTGTGAGAGATTGGTAACCAATGAAGTTGTTTAAGAATCGGAGTGATATGTTCTGTTCTTTTGCAGTTGGATAAAGATCTAGCTGCAGCATTTTGTAGAAGCTGTAAAGGTTTTATAGTTGAGATTGGAAGACCTAGGAGAATTTCATTGCAGTAGTCTAGTTTTGAAAAAATTAAGGCTTGCAAAGCTGTTCTATAGTCTTGAAAGTGTAGAAGAGGTTTAATTTGTTTTAAAACTTGAAGTTTAAAGAAACCTTCTTTTATTATATTATTGATATGTTTCTTAAAGTTTATTTCATTATCAATTGTAACTCCAAGATCTTTTGTAGTATGGATGAAATCTTTGTTTGTAGTGTAGCTATTGAACTGGGGATTAAGTAAAGGTGAGTTTTTATTGCATAAATATAACATTTCAGTTTTGTTATTGTTGAGGGTGAGAGCTATTTTTGTTAAGAGATGTTGAATTGATTTTAGGTGGGTGTTCCAGATGCTTATTGTATTTTTCAGATTGTCGTTAATTGGGAGTAGAATTTGGACATCATCAGCATAGATGAAGTAAAGCAACTTGAGGTCTGAGAGGAGTTTGCACAAAGGTAAAAGGTAGATGTTAAAAAGCGTTGATGATAATGATGAACCCTGTGGTATACCATGTGGGAGAGATATCTGTTTAGATTCATTATTATTTGCTCTGACGATATATGATCTGTTAGATAAGTAGGAAGCAAACCAGTTCAGAGTAGTGTTGCATAGTCCAATTTCTCTTAATCTGTTAAGAAGGATAGAGTGATTGACGGTGTCAAAGGCTGCAGATATATCTAATAATATGAGGATAAATTTTTGGTTATTATCAAAACCTTTGAGGATAGTATCAGTTAGTGATAAAAGAAGTGTTTCAGTACTGAGGGTGCTTCTAAATCCGTGTTGAGCAGGGAAAAGAATTTTATTTTTTTCAAGGTGGACTAAAAGTTGTCGGTTCACAATTTTCTCTAGTGTTTTAGCTATAAACGAGAGGTTGGAAATAGGTCTATAGTTTTCGATGTTAGTTTGGTCAAGATGTGTTTTTTTTAGAGTTGGCTTAATAACTGCATATTTTAATTTATCAGGAAAAATACCTTCATCAAGTGAAATATTTACTATGTCAGCAATTGGTCTAGCAATAATGTTAGAAATTGGTTGAGTGTTTTTATTGAGATAGCATCAATAGGATGAGAGGCTGGATTCATTTTTTCTATAATGCTTTGAACTTCAGTGGATGAGGTATTTTCAAACTGAGACCATTTAAAATTAGAAGTATTTGAAATGTTTGTAGTTGGATCATTTACAGGTGGGATTTTAGTGATAATATTTAGAATTTTGTCTTTAAAGAAATTGGCAAATTCATCACATTTAATCAATTTTTTATTTGAATTTGAAGAAATATTATCTGGCTAGGTTAAGTCTTTAATATATGCAAACAGTTCTCTATGGTTAAACTGATAATTATGTATTTTTTCAGCATAGAAATCTTTTTTTTTTTTTTTTTTTTTTTTTTTTAATGAATCTAGCCCTGTGTTTGAGATGCCCCTGCACCTCACCTAAGTGAATAAACCTTTATGTGAGCCATTAGGTTGAATCCTATGATACATTATCAGCCTCATCACAATGTTTATTTATTTTCTGCTTTTTGGCACTTCAAAGCAGATTATATTCATATACTGTAAGTATTTCTTTGTCTCCAAGAGGCTCACAATCTTTTTGTACCTGAGGCAATGGAGGGTAAAGCGAGTTTATGTCACAAGGAGTGGTAGTGGAATCTGAGCCTTGTCCTCCCTGGTTTGTACTCTGCTGCTCTAACCACTAGGCTACTCTTCCACCCCCAAGTAGGCATATGGGTCTTTTTCTGCTATCATTTACTCTGTTACTCATAGACGAGTCGTTCCATCCCCTTTATCATTTTGTTCACCTTTCTCTGTACCTTTTTCAGTTCAACCATAACTTTTTTGAGATGCAGTGACCAGAATTGCACACAGTACTCTAAGGGCGGTCTCAACATGGAATGATACACAAGTATTATGACATTCTCTGTTTTATTCTCCTTTCCTTTCCTAATAATTCCTAACACTCTGTTTGCTTTTTTGACTGTCGGCCCATACTGAGTGAGGAATTCAAAGTATTTTCCACTATGATGCCTTGGTCCTTTTTCATGGGTGGTAACTACTAATATGGAACCTAATATTGTGTAAGTACAGTGTGGGTTACTTTTCCCTATGTGCATCACTTTATACTTGTCCTCATTAAATTTCATCTGCTGTTTGGATGCCCAGTCTCCTAAGGGCCTCCTGCAATTTTGCACAATCCACTTGAGATTTAACAACTCAAAATAATTTAGTGACGTCTGCAAATTTGATCACCTCACTCATCATATTCCTTTCCAGTTCATTTATAAATATATTAAGAAGAACCAGTCTCAGTACAGATCCCTAAAGCACTCCACTGTTTACCTTTCTCCACTAGAAAACTGAACATTCTTGTTTCTTTTCTTTTAACTAGTTTGCAGTCCACAATAGGACATTGCTTGCTATTCTGTGGCTTTTTAATTTTCTCAGGAGTCTCTCATGGAGAACTTTGTGAAACACCTCTAAAAATTCCAAATACACAATATCCACCACCTCACCATTATCCACGTTTATTAACCCCTTCAAAAAAGTAGCAGATTGGTGATGCAAAAACTTCCCTTGTGCAAATCCATGCTGGTCATATCCCATTAAATCATGCCTTTCTGTATTTTCTGTGATTTTATTCTTAAGAATAATTTCTAAGATTTTTCCCAGCAGTCAAACTCACTGGCCCAAAGTTTCCCAGATCACTCTTAGAGCCCTTTATAAAGATCATTTTTACATTGGCCACTCTCCAGTCTTCAGGTACAATAGGTGATTTTAATGATAGCTAGCATTTGTGCAGGTTAAGCAAATTTATATAAGCCCTGGAGTACATGCATACTACCACCATTACACCAAAATGTACGCATGAAGAAAGAGGGCATTTAGAGGGCATTTTGGGATGAGGTCAGAAAGTGTATGCATATTCATGTATTTTATAAATGAAGTATGCATATATGCCATCAAACATGCACAAAGGCTTTTACACCTAACACAGAAACTTAGAAATAATGACAGAAAAGGACCAAATGGTCCATCCAGTCTGCACAGTAAGCTTATGGTAGTATCTGCTGCTTCTCTGTTTCCCAGACCATAGGTCATGGCCCTTGTTGATTGCTGTTTGAATCCAGTTCCCTGATATTCCATGCCATTGAAGAAAAAAGCAAAGTTTGAGTTGCATCAAAGTATCAGTCTTATTGGTTACAGGTAGTATCCGCCGCATCAGCAAGTTACGCCCATACTTGTTTCCTCAGACCTGCTATTCAAGCTGTGGAAATTAAACCTCACTTGTGTTTTGGTACAATGTGGTTGGATTGGTGGTTTCTACTGGAGATTGTGGAGAATTATAGCTCAATCATTGTCAGTGTTTGTACTTTTCGGTCTATTCTGTGCTGTTACTCTGTTTTATTTTCTTTTGCTTTGGGATTTTTTTCACTTCTTCTGTGTTTGTTCTGTTCCTGTACTGAGTGGTACTTTGTACTGTTTGTAAGTTGCTGTGTGTGAATTTTTGTTTTTGTCTACTGTTTATGAGTCTGTAAGTACTTGCTGTTTGACTAGTGGGTTGTGATGAACAAGTGGTGGATGCAGCGATGAGTGCTGTGAATGTTTTGATTTTTGTTAATTATTTATTTCTTTATTGTTCTTTGATTGCCACATCATACTCAAACTTTTAAATGAGTTCAGAAATAAAAATTATTTTAGGCATTAGAGGAGAGAAAGGCAATATTGGAGGAGGAAGAACACTTTCTAGAGGGTGTATAGGCCCCAAACCCAGTTTTTGGGCTTGTCAGAGGAACAATCATATACAGATTATGGTTTGATAAGGAAATCATTCTATATCTATCCCAGTAGTTGGAGAGGGATCTGTGGCTTCTACCCAGAGAAGTCACACCTTGCCAGACCCTGGCTTTCTTAGCCACCAGATGCTTCTAGACGCCTCTAGGGTTCACAGTATGCATAAACCAGTCAGCCACATGACAGGGTACTACATAATGAGTGATATTCTCAGGAGAATTAATCAATATATTTATTTTCCTGTAGATATAGCGCACCAATGGCAAACCATAACAGATTTTTATGGCAGTGCTCACTTCCCATCAGTTTTGGGAACAATTGATTTCACACACATTACAATCAGGCCACCTGCTAGAAGTGAGACCATTGCAACTTCAAGAGCTTTCACTCCTTCAATATGCAGGTAGTCTGCATTATTCCACAGGTCTCATTATTCCTGTTTTGCTTAGATTTTCTGGCTCATGCCATGATGAATATATTCAGTCATAGTCTAGCAGCATGACTGCTTCAAACATAGCAAAAGCACAGGGGAATTTCTGCTGGGTAAATCTGTAACCCAGCCAAACACTATTCTCTATATTAATGTTTTGATGCACCTAGCATTTACCAGTTGACAGAGGCTCCCTGCGGCAAGCCACTCAACAACTCCACTGCAGAGAATTCCTGTTCAAGCTGACAATATCCAGGACTGTTCCTCCTTTACCTGCTCCTACTTCTCCAGCTACTTGTCCTGCTCCTTCTCCTTGACCTCCTGCAATTTCACTCGTTGGCTAGCATTGTGCTGCTTCTTGACAATGACTGTCTCCCTGCAGGCCTTTTTTATGAGGCACAAATGACAGACCTGCTCTTTCCGACTCCTCTTAATCAGCAACATGACTGCAGCCTGCTGCTCAGGTGGCCTATCATCTTCCTCTTTTGCAAGGAAACTGTAATATTAGTTTGTAAAAAGCCTTTACTATGAATTCCAAAATGCTCTGTCTGTGGGTATTTATTTATGACGGGATGCTGCCCGCCTTTTTCTCTAAGAAATGTTCTTCAATATCACTTGTATGCCATAAGCATTAGGCCTGAAGGAGGATAATAGTTGTATTTCACACTTGTCTCCAGGAACTCTTTCTAAGTAGGACTGAAGTTTTACAGTCTTCACACCTTACCCAGCAAGACAAGGATCAGGCCTTAATCCATTACTGCCTTCTGGAAAGCATGCGTAGACGGCTTGGAGCTATTTTATCTGTTTTATGCAGGCATTTGATCCAGAGACATTTAATGCAGGCAAAGACACTCAAACTGTTTTGCTATGAGCAGAGAGAGTAGCTGTAATTTTCTAAAGATATCAGGTTGGATCCAACAGCAGCCTCCAACTTCCACTTTTTCCCAATGGGGAAAAGGAAGCAAGTTAAAAAAGCATGAACTGGCATGACCTGACAGAAAATCACCACTGCAAGAGAGGTTTGCTTTACCTGCAGGGCTTGCCTCTTGCCCATCTGCTAACAGACAATGCAAGCTGCCCAGGTCTCCAGCTGCAGGAGACAGACTGCTTGGCTAACTGTTGGCTTGCAACTACCAACCCACTGTAATTTGCTGTTTGAAGTCTCATTTTCATAACCTGCAAAATTCTCCTGCCAGCACTATTATGTCTCTGGCTGGTATTCATTTCTAACTTGCACTGGCCTTTAATCTTTCTCTCTCCCAGAACTGGGTAAATTGCCAGTTCTGCCATAGGCTACAACAGCCAAGCCTTAGCTGGTAGTGAACAGGGACAAGCTTACTTGCATCAGGGAAAGTATATAGCCCTACCAGACGAGTCCTAAAACAATGCAGCAAGCAGAAAAGAAATCACCCTGGCTGACCCCAGAGACTGGCGGGCAAGAGACCTTGCATTCCAGAACAGAGAGGGGAAGATCCCTTTTGCCTTATGACAGCCTGTTTGACCTTGACCTTTTTTCTCAGGTCTCTCCACTTTCTCCATAGCTCCTCAATATCTCGGCCATTGTGGAAGACAGCATTCATCTGGTTAGCCATGCCTTGCCACAGCTGCGGTTTAACCTTAGTGCATGTGGGCCCAAAGAGATACTTTTGAGTCTTTAGCATTATATTGACTAACACTGACACTTCCTCCAGAGATAAATTGGGACCCCTCCTTGCCGCCATTGTGCATAGATTGCACACAGGGAGCATTCACAGATGTTAAATAACTATCTATGTGTGTAAATTAGGGCTAATTGTACACAAATGTGGGAATGATTTGTTGTGGTAATTATTTGCAGACACTTTTCTAAAATGGGCATGAATTTTGTGTGATAAGCCTGTATGCATACACTTCTATGAAAGATTTGTGCATATATTAGTTAATTTTGAATGTATTGTCTGACTGGTTTCCAATTGTCTCTTGGTTTTGCTTAGCCTTTTTCTGCAAGATCATTTATCATAGGCTCTGTTTTCCTAGGACAAATGAATAGTTTGAAGATGTTTCTAATGCTAATGTTTTGTATGGCTTAGAAGAGAGGACTTTGTGCTACTCCAAGATGATGCTGTCATGTGCCTCTGTGCTATGCATTACCAAGATTTCACTTGCAGCTCTGTGCTTGTGTGGAATACTTGCAGGTTAGAAATGTTATTTGCCATCAGATATGAAGGTACTAAGGGTCTGGTGCTCAGGACAAGTGGGCCATATGATGATAGAAGTCAGGCAGTTGTGCAAAGTGAGAGCAGCTAAGTGTAAATGGATACTAATCATTAGGGATGTGAATCGTTTTAGGACGATTAAAATTATCGTCCGATAATTTTAATATCGTCTTAAACCGTTATGGAACACAATACAATAGAGATTCTAACGATTTATCGTTATAAATCGTTAGAATCGTGAGCCGGCACACTAAAACCCCCTAAAACCCACCCCCGACCCTTTACATTAAATCCCCCACCCTCCCGAACCCCCCCAAATGACTTAAATAACCTGCGGGTCCAGCGGCGGTCCGGAACGGCAGCGGTCCGGAACGGGCTCCTGCTCCTGAATCTTGTTGTCTTCAGCCGGCGCCATTTTCCAAAATGGCGCTGAAAAATGGCGGCGGCCATAGACGAACACGATTGGACAGCAGGAGGTCCTTCTGGACCCCCGCTGGACTTTTGGCCTCGTGGGGGTCAGGAGGCCCCCCACAAGCTGGCCAAAAGTTCCTGGAGGTCCAGCGGGGGTCAGGGAGCGATTTCCCGCCGCGAATCGTTTTCGTACGGAAAATGGCGCCGGCAGGAGATCGACTGCAGGAGGTTGTTCAGCGAGGCGCCGGAACCCTCGCTGAACGACCTCCTGCAGTCGATCTCCTGCCGGCGCCATTTTCCGTACGAAAACGATTCGCGGTGGGAAATCGCTCCCTGACCCCCGCTGGACCTCCAGGAACTTTTGGCCAGCTTGTGGGGGGCCTCCTGCCCCCCACGAGACTTGCCAAAAGTCCAGCGGGGGTCCGGAAGGACCTCCTGCCGTCCAATCGTGTTCGTCTATGGCCGCCGCCATTTTTCGGCGCCATTTTGGAAAATGGCGCCGGCTGAAGACAACAAGATTCAGGAGCAGGAGCCCGTTCCGGACCGCTGCCGTTCCGGACCGCCGCTGGACCCGCAGGTTATTTAAGTCATTTGGGGGGGGGTTCGGGAGGGTGGGGGATTTAATTTAAAGGGTCGGGGGTGGGTTTTTAGGGGGTTTTAATGTGCCGGTTTTGCGATTTTTCGATTTTTTGATTTTTCACGATTTTTCAACGATTTTTTCACGATATTTTACCCCCCCAAACGGCAACAATACGATTCCCTCCCCCTCCCAGCCGAAATCGATCGTTAAGACGATCGAGGACACGATTCACATCCCTACTAATCATCAGCTCAAGCTAATGAGTTATCTAGTATAGAAGATTGACTATGGGCTTTGATGATTTTAAAGCAATGGTAATATCAGCAGTGACTTGGAGCTCATGTAAAGGCTTAAACATTGTGGAGTGTGATAGTTTAGGGGCTTTGTCTCTTGATATGAAACATCTGGGAGAGCAGGTTGTGTGTATTGTTAGTACACACAAACCCCTGTAGACTTGATGATGTTGGAAGTGAAGATATCCTTTAATTACTGGCACCATAGGCCTACACTTGGGCTTACTGGCTCTAACAGTCATATGGATTCAATAAGAAAAACACGCTTGCTTGCTGCCAGTCTTCCAATTAACGCCATCGCACTCACAGAGCAAGTGTAGACTTTGTCTCCATGTTGAATGCTGTTTCAGGGTTAGCCAGTTTATTTGTTATATGTGAGGAGCAGATAGATAGTTTATGGATGAAACTATGAGCTACTTGTCTATTCTGTTTTGCATTTGCTTGTGCATAAAAAAAGGTCACATTTTTAGTTTTTACCACTGAAAAGACTTGTGTTGACTCTGTTTTCCAGGAATAGGATTCAGTGAAATGGAGGACTCAGGAAGACTTGTGATTTTCTTTGGAATCTTGGAGTGACTATATAAATGAGAGCATTAGAGAGACATGGGAGATCACTCAGCTGCCCTCTGAGAGGATTTGAATAGTCGTGCTGGGCTGGCTTTGACTCTATGCATGGCTCTCAGGGATAACTGACAAGTGTAGGAGGGATTCCCAATCTTATTCCTTTCCTCACACTGTTATGGATTCAGACCATGCACACTGGTATTCTGCCCAGGAGCTCTGACCGGGGGGGGGGGGGGAGGGTAATCTCACTGAGGTTTACACTGGAGCTACCTGAGGGTCTTATCCTATATAAACACTCAATTACTGGATTATATCTGAGGGCTTGAACCTAGCAGCTTCTTCCCAACACAAAGAGCCACACACAGACTTTGATTCAGTACATCACGGTTCCAGGTATTTAGGAAAGTGAGTTTATTTGAGCAATAGGAGGAAAGAACAATTAAAATCAGATTACACAGAAGAAGTAATGGTAGATACTAACAACTGCTACATAGATACAAAAAGCTTCTGTTTCCAGGATCAGCCTATACCATTATATCCAGAGCTTTCTCTCCTCTCTCTCTCTCTCTCACTGTCTCTCCTTATATACTACAAATGCTTATGGAAAACAAGCATTCCCTCCTTCTGATTTCTCATCAAATTTCAGGCACAGCTATGTGGCCTTCATTCTCTCTCTCTCAGGCTTTCTCATCATAGACCTAGTGGAATAACTAAGTAAACAGATTTACCTGTTCGTAAACATTTCACAGTACAAGACAGTAAATAGGAGTTCACTCAGAGGTTGGCCTGTGGCCTTCAAACTAGTTTGTGGCTGGGTGAAAACTCTGAATCCATACAGCCTATCCTCTATATCAGTGATCCCCAAACCTGTCCTGGGGGCCCACCAGCCAGCCGGGTTTTCAGGATATCCACAATGAATATGCATGAGAGAAAATTTGCATGTTATGCAGGCAGTGCATGCAAATTTTCTCTCATGCATATTTATTGTGGATATCCTGAAAACCCGGCTGGCTAGTGGGCCCCCAGGTCAGGGTTGGGGACCACTGCTCTACATACATCCTCAGCAAAAGTAACAAAAAATGACTCCAACACACACTTCCTGCTTAAGGGTTGGCTCCTCCCTTCAATGTGCATCTTCTTTCTACAGATTCGTTCCCCCTTACAGTCGCTGTCCCCGGGTTGCGAGAAGGTTGCATTGGGCCTGTGTAACACAGATAAAGGCATGTCACTGGCATTTTAGAAAATATAAGCAAAATCTGGCATATCATACAGTACTTCCTCCTCTTCCTCCAAAATGAGGTTCCCACCGGGACAATTAAAGGATGTTGGACTGTTGCCTAGTGCTTACCACCTAAGGGACACTGACTTAGCTGACAGAACTGAGAAAAGACATACTTTTGGACTGTTTAATTTTTGGGTGAAGATCAGTTGGAGATTTTTTGTTGCTGATTGGACTTGAAGTATTTTGGGTTGCAGTAAATTTATTTTGGAACACCCCAACAGAGAGTCCAGTGTCTTTTATGAGAACCAGATGTACCTCCAAAGCAAGGACATCCTAATTGTGAGTACAGTCAGGAGAGGAACCATAGAGATGCCCACTCCAGTGAGCCTAGGGCCCCAGAATTTAAATCCAGTGAGCCTAGGGCCCCGGAATTTAAATTTTCCACCCCGTTAGAATGAATCCCGGCACCCCGGGGCAAGTCGACTATGTTGGTATAAGCAAAGGGAGACATGGATCAGAGTGGCCCCAGGAACAACAGTGTGCCCCTGCATTCCGGGAAGTCCTCAAAGAGGGGGTTAATTATGTACTGCCTTATTTCTTGTTTTGCATCTTCTGCTTTCTGTGTTGTCTGTCATTTTTCATTTTTTCAATCTCAACCTGAAAAGCTAGCTAGCTGCTTCAGTGCCTTCAGGAGCAGGAGGCCCCACCTCCCCCTTACAGAACACAGAAGAAACAGTCATCCTCCCTTTTAAGGGAGGCCGCCAGTACACCAGTTGCACAATTGAGGCCCAAACCAGTGGGGAAACAAGCCCAGCACCCATATTTCTCAGATATTTTTTACCTCCTTAATTTGAAATTAAATAAAGGTTTCTATGTATGTACTTAATGATTCTGAATTTCCAACCTTTCAGAATACTCTGATTTGAGAATGAGCTGCAGCAGGTCCTGCTCAATTATCTGCAGTCCAGTTTTCCAGAAACCAATGGAGCAAGAGACCCTAACTTTTGCCACTGAAAACTCAAGAATATTTGCCTGCTGTAATGCCTGCTCAATGATCATCAGTTTTCTGAAGGCCTGGAGCGAGTGTGAGAAAGGAAAACAATTGTCCTCATTTAGCTCCAAGTTCAGCTTGCCGAAGGAAGCATAAGAAAAACAACAGGAGCTTTATTTAGTACAACAGGAAAAGCAGGGAAATAATGTTGTCAAAGTCAGTTTCCTTTCCCTTACATGTGGAAATCATCTTAACCAACTCTATCATAAGGACTACATTTTATTGTTTCAAAAGCAGAATGATTATTGAAAGTATTAAGAAAACAATTTTCAGAGCCGGTTGCCCTGGCAAATAGTGATTTACTCAGGTAAATTGGCCTGTCTGAAAATAGACATCAGCCCAGCTAAAAATTACCTGAAAAAAGAAGGGAGGGTGGAAGGATCATACGGGAACCACTTATCATACATAAAGCAGTGTTGGCTATTTTTGTCATCATCTACCTACCTGTGTCTCTAAGTCCAAAGAAAAACCTAAAAATTATCTCAAAAACACTCCTTAAAAACCATTAGTAAGTCCATATAAAAGAAAGAATGCTGTATGCATATTTGTTTCTCATATTTGCAGTGTGCTCTCTTCTGTCTTATTGTCCTTTTGTTCTAAATTGGAATGATAATACTGTTGGCAGAGGGTGGAGGTGAAAGTCATCTGGTGCATCTTCCAATGAATGTGCAGATCCCAGGATGATTACAAAGCATAGGGCATGGATGAGATCAAAATGCCCTCTTGGTGGTTGTGAATTGTCATCATCAATAGCTCAGTCTCCTGAATTACTAGATCTGATGGAAATCTCTATTGTCATACTTATCCTCTTATCTTGTAATGTAACATTGTGTTTGCAGAGCAACATGAGGTCCATGAAATATGTTGCAACACCTGAATCGATCATGACAAGTTTGTAGTTCCTATCCATTCCAAGAATGGATTTGTCATGTGGGAGATCTAAGTTTCCAGTAATGTAGGTAAACACCCTTGGGCACAAAATCATTTCGAGCACTGTCACATGGATAGCCAGATGATAAGGCTATTGGGGTTTCTGCTTTGAAAGAAGTTATGGAAATAGTTTGCAGATAAAGTATTTTCACTGGGAAATAAATCACAATAGAAAAATGATCTCAAAGGCACTTCTATAATCAAATTAATGTTTTTATTTTTGCTGGCAAATGGATAATATTCAGGTTCGTCACTTCTAGAAACAAGTGTAATTATTGAACAAAATAAACATTTCAAAAGTATCAATGAGAATATTTTGCTTCTGATGTATAAAAGAATTTTGAATATGTGGCTCTCACTCTAATTTTTAAACATAGTATTCTGAATAGAAACCAGTTCCTTTACAAGGATTACTTCTCACCAAGATAATGTTGGAAGAGGGGTGTGTTAATAGCCTATTTATTGCAATGTGTGCGAGAGAGAGAGAGAAAGCAAGAGAGAGAGATTGTCTATTTATATCTCTATGGGAGGCCTACCTAGTAACTCGAGGTGAGGTTTAGGTATAGTGTAGGTGTTAGGGACCACTTTGACATGCAGAGTGAGACGTACAAACAGAACAGTGCTCTCTTGTGCTAACTTCTACAAGGGCTTTATACATAGTCTCTCTCTCTCCTCACATCTCAGGTCCCTTCTCCAATCTTCTCCAGCCCAAAACAGTTTATGAAAAAATGACAATTTGCTTTATGGGCATATCACACAGCTTAACACCAATGAAAAAGATGCAGTTATTTTCAGCAATAAAACTGTGCGATATGGCTTCATGAAGCCAGCCCACTTTTACAAAAATCCTGACTCCTCCCCTTTTAAAAATTAGCATCACACCATGCATTATTGTGCTTTTTGCATGCGTTGAGGCGTTTTTCGCATGCAAAAACGCAATAACGCAAGTTGGAAAATAACCCCCTTAGTTACTTCTTAATGAGAACAAATGTTGAAATTTCTACTTTAATTCAAGAAATTTGATTCTTTGCATTAACTTTTTATCATTACTGACTCTATGGGGTATCTTAAAATTCTCCAGGATTCCCTTCAGGTAAGTATGAACAGTTTTTTCCTTTAACCCTGTTTAACTCAATGACTAACTATGATATCTTGTCTGTCCATGTGTGTTGCACTAATGCAACTTTACCAAATTTGTCAAAGTTCATTGTTGCACACTCATCTTTATTTTATTTCTGGGTAATAAATTTCGAGAGTGCAGCTTGTGAATGCTAGATAGGGACTGCTGACCCAGGAATGAAGTAAAGCTATGGTGGCTTTTTATCGAGGAATAGTATACGTGGCTTGATGGGGCAGACTAGACCTGGACTACCACTCTTGATCACAAAGTCTCAGGATACAGTGGTTTACTTACTATGCTAACTTAAATCAAATCAATTTAAAGACTGACTTCCTTACACTGCCAATCTTCCGCAGTTTACAATGTTGCTAATGTGTGCTTCCACATCTAATTGAGATTGGAGTTCTTGCTAACAGAAATCAAAATATAATTATATCAGCCTTGTCTAATTATGCAGGCTTTGTGAGAACTTATAGAAGAAGAAAAATATTTAATAACTATCTCTCTCACATTCCACTCATACATTTTCTAGTAAAGACAGGAACAATTTATGGAATTTTTATATTTTAAATTATTCCAAAGATTTTTCCTCTAAGGAAACACAGAAGTACCTTTATCTACAGATCCTATGATCAACACTGCAATACTTTTATCTACAGGTGGCGTGTATACAATTTGAATTTTTGGGACTTTTTTTTTACTTTATGTTTATTGATTTCAAAAATATAATACACCTTACTTACAGAAAAGAGATGAATGGTTATAAAATCCATGAAGGAAACAATACAAAAACAAATAGTAATGAATTACTTATTATATACCATTCATCAACTACAGTAATAATGGAAGGGGAGAGAAAATATAGAAGATAAAAAGAGAATAATTTTTTAAGAAATTGACTTAACATGATATCCAGCAGTAATAAATTCACAAGGATCACCATCTAGACTTATTTATTCCCAAGAGAGAGAAATAGAACACTTCTAGAATTATTGAAAGACTTAAGTTGCTTAGGCAGAAAAAAACACAAAGCAGTCATTACGATATCTGATAACACATTTACAGGGATATCTGAGAACAAAAGAACACTCTAAAAAAAATAGCCTGAGACCTAAGAACACAAAAATCTTTCCTTCTCGCTTGTGTAGAGTAAGCAAAAATCAGGAAAAATACGAATTGTTTGTCCATGAAATAAGGAAGAAATATTCCTGAAATTTCTTTTCATGACCTCGCTCTCATCCTCTTCAGAAATAAAAGAAACAAATAATGTGGAATGCTCAATAATCTAAGCACTGAAATCTTCAAGGAAATTTTCAACAACATTAGGTAAACGTACAGACTTGGACCGAAGGTAATAAAATACTTCTTATTTACAGGTGAACTACAGTAAAGTGCGGCCGCGGTTACCCCTGCTCCTAACCCGCTTTCTACCTACTTTTCGTCCGCGTTAGTCCAACCCGCGATACACTATCCCCTTTAACCCATTCTTACCGCCTCTTTAAATCACCGGGTAACCCCTTCCGCCCGCGGCATGTATATTAGATGTAAACGATCGAATTAGCTATTCCCTCCCATACAGTAAAGCGTTGCCCCGACTATTGCTTTTTTTACCCTGCCGTTTTGCCGCGTGTTTAACCTGCTAACCTACCACCTTACCCTTACCCCTGCGTTAGAGGCAGGGGTAAGGGTAGGCGGCAACTTTCCCCCAGCTCCCGCTCACCTGCCCTGGCCGCGTCCATGGGTGCTGGTCTCCAGGGCAGTCCCAGTCCTCTCTCCCCTCCTCCAGAAGCAATGAAAGCGGAAAAAGCGAAAAAAAGCCAAAAAGCGAAAAAAAAAAAGTAGCAACAAAGTGACTTACTTTTCTTGCAGCCCCTCCTCCGGAGACGGACATCGGCGGAGACGGACCGCGGCTCCCCTGCCTCCCGGAGGCAAGCTGCCGGCGAAGATGGATGCCTGCACGGGCGAAAGCGGCCCCTGTGCGTGCAATTGGGCCACTCAAGGCGTGACGTCACGACGTTTGTTGTCACGGCATGTGACGTCATGTCTTGAGCGGCCAATTGCATGCACAGGGGCTGCTTTCGCCCGTGCAGGCATCCATCTTCGCAGGCGGGGCCACTTTCGCCGCCGGCTGCCCCCGGAGGCAGGGAAGCCGCGGTCCGTCTCTGCCGATGTCCGTCTCCAGAGGAGGGCTGCAAGAAAAGTAAGTCGCTTCTTGCTTTGCACTTTACATGTCGTTTCACCATTCCTCTCTCCCCCCCTCCCTGCGCCTTGCTTCGGGAGGAGGGAGAGAGGACTGGCAATCCCAAGCGTAGGAGAATCGTCCACTTCCTGGTACCTGTCATTTCAAATGTCATTTGAAATGACATTTGAAATGACAGATACCAGCGTGTCCGTGAAGCGTTAGGCCCGCGCACCCAGGATACTGTATAGCGCTCTATACATTAAAATGGGTTGCGCGGGCCTAACGCTTCACGGACGCTTCACGGACGCTTCTTGGACGTGGCTTGCATTTGCAAGCTATTTAAATACAGTATCGAGCGGTAGGTGAGTCGGACTGTGCGTGCGGCAACCGCGGGTGCGCCCGGCACTAACGCAGCTCTTCCTACCGCTCCTTACTGTATCGGCCTGTTATAGTGGGGATCTTTTCAGAGACAAACTGACATTTCTCAAGGAAATACTTCCTCAAGGTCTGATAGGAATTCTCACCCACCACCTTAGGGAAGTTAAAAAAAAAGTAGATTTAAATGTCTTATGTGATTCTCCAGGAACTCAAGCCTATGAGAGAGATTATTTTGATCCTTAACCAGCATGGCATTAAAGATCTGAATGTTCCCAAAAGCAGCCTCAGTAGCAGAAATGTTTTATTATATTCAGAAAACTGAGTATCATAATTGTTCCCCATGGCGTCCATCTTATTAGTCAGAAGATCAATTTTTTTATTGCAATCCTTCAAGGAGCAACCGAAGCCTACCATCAAATCCCAGATTGCTTCTGGTGTAACAACCACTGGCTTTGCTAGAAGAAGAGGAAATTCACTAAGGTGCCCAAAAGACACAAAACCCGGAGCACCAGACAACTTCAGAGCCAAAGAGTACACTGACTCTCCCTGAATCTTGGTGCTAGGATGAAGAAGCTAAACATGCAGAAAAACTAGCTCTCCCTGCATCCTTGACTAGCAATGAAAGCAGTGGCAATGAAAGCAGTGGCAATTCAGATACCAAACCTCCATGCACTCCTCCCTCCGCAGACGCCGTTAGCTCATCAATCGTCGATGCCACATTCTGCAAAGGGGAAGTGAGTCTCTCTGCTGGCAGGAGCCAAGGATCCAGAGAATTTAACGTGACCTCTCCAGGTGAAATGGGTGCTCCTTCACCCACAGTCCCAATGGAGTTAACAGCCCCCAAATGTACTGCTGAACCGGAGAGGAAAGATGAAAAAGCTATTGTCCAGGTAAGAGGGGTACATTCAGAGGGAAGACTCACACTTTACCTTTCATTTAGATGGTATAGCTGAAGAAAAAAACAAAGGTTCCAAAAGGTAACAGAGAGCAGTAATTAGTACATCCAGTATCAGGCTGCCATCTTGCTCCCCCAAGTTTTGGGACTTTATGAAATATTTTTTCTCTAAGGTAGAATGTACTTTAGTTAAATCAACTCAAATTTCAGATCTTCAGTCATCCACTTTTCTCACATTCAACTGACTATCAAAGCTGACAAATACTATGGGTCAGGCCCAAAAAACAAAGAGGAAGGCGGTCTAGGAAAGCCGTGAGGAACAGAATACGAAGTAGCTGAACGTCCTTCAAATAATCCTTTATTAATTGCCCGACTTTAGGCCTGAGTTTCGCCCGAAAGGGGCTGCTTCAGGGGCTCTGGATAGGCTTTGAAATGTCACGTGCTTAGGTAAACTCGATCAGTACGAATACATCACTAAAATACAAATGAAAAAAGCTTTTTTCATTTGTATTTTCGTGAACGCTAGACGCATTTGAATTTTGAAGCTGCTCTAAAACCACAATCGAGGGATCCCGATTGTAGGATGGAGACACAATTACTGTGTGTATCAATGGACAGGGCAAATTTGTAAGCCCATTGACGATACCTAAGTGAGCCTGTGATGTATTCGTACTGATCGAGTTTACCTAAGCACATGACATTTCAAAGCCTATCCAGAGCCCCTGAAGCAGCCCCTTTCGGGTGAAACTCAGGCCTAGAGTCGGGCAATTAATAAAGGATTATTTGAAGGACGTTCAAATACTATGGGTCAGCCATAAAAAAAAAATCCTTAATTTTAACTGACTCCTTACCTCAAATAGGATTAGAATTACAATAAATACTACTTTCACACACTGTCATACAGAAATCTGATGTTTCCTAAGCTGTTTGGGTGCTCTTCCGCTTAGTCTAGGCCTCTGTGACAGGAACCTGAAACCTGGTCTCTCCCCTTTAGTTCAAGCTCACTCTGCCTGAGTTTCACAATGTGCTCAGTGAAAATCCTCAGCAGAAATCCCTACTCCTCTGATGTCATTTTTAGGAAATAGCACTTATCTACTTCAGAAAACCTACTTGTTCCTTAAGAACTCAACCAAAAACCCCTTGGCTAAGGAAAACATCCTCAAAAAGAATTTTTAGTAAGCTCCAAGCATTATTTTTAGGTAATTTACTTCTTAAATCTTCCTGTACTTTGGCTTAATTTAGTACTGCTACACAGATCTGATCACTTAATTGCTTTGCATAAACATTGAGGTGATCTAGTATTGCTATAGCATTGCCAATGGGATGCCTTCAGGAGGTTTTTTCTCCATCTTTGAGAGCTGAACGGATCTTTTTTTTTTTTACCACCTTTTACATTGCCCATAAAAATGAATAGGGAAAATTAATTCAATGAAACCAATAAAAAAAAACTCTGCTCACACAATTTTCAAACCACAACAAATTTTCAGGTTAGCTTCTCAAGAAAAGTAACACATTTTCTATGTCTTTTCATAACCATATTATTTAATTTAAGCGCTTTTAAAGCTAATTATCATTTTAACATGCATATAAAATACTTTTTTCCAAATCAAGGGTCAAAATCATGTTTTTCTAATCCCATTTTGTGACCATCACCTCCAAATCCTAGTTTCTAAAATGTTTTCAACACTTTTTATTCACTGGAAGCCCCTGGGGAAAACGGGTGAATAACTTGATTAAAATCCATTTTTGTCTCCAAACTCTTAATGTGGTCAGATCACAAGAACCCCTAAACCAGACCAACAGTTGTAAACAAATTTTATTAAATTGAGAAAGTTTATTAAACCTATTGGTACCAGGGCTACCAGGGTGCTTCCTGGGAGCTGAAACCTATGTAGTAGGAGCCTCTCTTGATGCTCCCCACCAAAAACGCCATCTTTTTACATTTTTTAAATTGTTCATTTAGTTGTATTCACTTTTAAAAACTTGAATGTTGCCTTCAGGCACTTCTTGGGGCAGCCTCCCGCTGACACCATCACCAGCATCAGAGAGGACCCCTTAAACTGCACTTCTAATGTACCAGGGTTTTGATTACATCCTCGATGCTCTGTCTCTGCTTAACTTTTCAGCAGCAGCGTCCCCAGTACTGCCGCTGCACTCTGGCCACAGCCTCATTGAGCGGCTTTAATTTTTTTTTTTAATTTTGCCATGGCACTCTGGCCCCCTTTTCAGGCTGCTGGGAGCTCCCCATGCTACCACGGCCTGGGGAGCTCAGCTGCTCACTCTAGGATTCCCCAATGTGCAGCCGAACCCCTTTCACTCGCGGCTCAACCACCTCTTTCAATTTCATTCGTGGTTCAGCGCCACTGGCAGCAGGAGGATGCTTCTTGCTCTGGGCCCCATTTAAATTCCCCCTGAGAGTTTCCCAAGCCCATGGGCACTCCCTTCAGTATCACAGCTGACAGCTGCTTCTATTTTTAAATGTGGCTTGGAGTCGCTAGTAGCAGGAAGTGCTCTGTTCCTCCCAGGCCTACAAAAAAACTTGGGGCACTTCTTTTAGGTCTTCCTAGCCACAACACAACATCATGCCACCAGATCAGGGCTTCCTTAAGCCAACCAACTGCTGGGCAGGAAATTATTTATTTATTTTTACATGTGTTTGGTCAGAGATGGCTTATTACTGCTTGTCCTGAACGCCTCCCCTCTGCTGGAGTTGAGACTGTCTGTTCCCCCTCTCAGATGCTCTGACAAGTATTTGGCCTACTGGGGAAGCTGACTCATTGATGCACTTGAGCAGGGCTGGTGCAAAACTAGTTTGACTCCAGCCGGTAATCGGGTCAGGTGAGGATGGACGGGTTGCTCGTCAGTTGGCAGCAAGAGAGAAGAGAAAGCAGCTACCGGCAGGATATTTCAGCGACCTGAAATATCCTCCCAGCAGCTGCTGATCTGCCAGTACCGCGCCGCAGCAGCAGCTATCTCTTTTCTCTTGCTGCCGTGGCTGCTGCCCCTGGGTCCCTGACACCCTAGGCCCCTGTCTAGTTCATCTAGTGCTTCCACTGGCCTTGACTTGAGCTACAATAGAGGCAGAAGCCTTCTTAATGGCATCTTTCCTTTTCCTCAACTGACAGTTGATACCTCACAACATCAATAATTTGGGCTATCTGGATGTCATTGCCTACTGGAGGGTGATGAACTTCTCTTGATACCAGGGTCTACTGCCTTCTTTTGTTTCCATTCTATCAAACATCTGTCATTTCAGACAAAGGGTAAATACAGCCTCCAGGCTGCCCAGAGGGTCCATCCATGCAAATGAATCATTTTTGTGGATTGCAAGACTTCATATAAAGCAAAATTAAAGTGATGGTTCATTCCAATCCAGATCAGTGGCCCAGCATTGAAATTCTGCAGCTTACTCTACAACTGTCCATTGACCTTGGCAGAGATGCCTAAGTCTGTCCTCTATTAAATGGACCCAGCTTAGTTTCCCAAAGTTCTGGGAGATGCTTACTTTGAATTGATCCACATGGTTAAGGATTGAACTTTCTTGTTTTAGAAGTGAGGTGACCCAATTCAAAGTCTTCTTTGAAAGTAGATTTATAAAGTCCTAGTTATCTGTTAGTTTTGGCCAGTCCTGTTTTAGATAGCTATAAGTATTTTTTGCCATCTAAGATACTTGCTCCAACTTAGGATTTTGTTGGATAGGGCTATGGCTCTAGAACATTCTTGTTTTTAGCATTGATATTGTTGTGCTATGTGAAATTAGATTGTTGAAACTAATTGTTATTTATGTGATTTGCAAGTTATATTCATATTGGAGAGAATTTTCAAAGGGGTTTAGCATATAAAAAAGTAGTGTATACATATGTAAGTAGCATATACGTGCATATATGCTATTTTATAAACCTTGATATTATGTGCATGCTTCCAGCATGGCATGTACATTTTGCTGAACCCTCCGCCAGTTTACCCAGACTTCCTACCCCAAAATTGCCAACAGACAAGTCCAATTTCACTTGCATGAGTCAATTAACATGTGCAAAAGTGTAAGTTTGGTTATGTATGTTCATAAGTTGCCAGTTATGTGCCCTACTGGAAATGTACTTCTTGAAATCTAAACGGTGGCATTAATGGAAGTACTTTGGTTGATCTCTGTTTCACTTTCCAACATCTCCAGTACTGAGAAGGCAGAAGTTATTGATTTCCAGAAAGTGTTACTTTTTGTTCTTTAAGAAAGAAGGATTTGCTATATGGACTTTCAAAAACATGAAAATTAAACCAAATTTAAATAGTTGTTTTGTGCTAATAGTTTGACTTGAAGGATGACAGAGTATGGTAAGGTCATCAGTAAACAATAGAAAGAAATGTTCTCACAGAGTGAATTACCAGACAAACCTACATAAAATTGCTGCAAGCGTTCTCACAGACAAGGTGTAATTTAAATAAACTGTTGCACTCTGTAGCCACACCTTTCCTTTAACAATACTTTGGATAGACCTATCTTTAGAGACTGTACTGTAGAAACCAGACTACTTTAACCTGCTGGACTGGCCTGCTTAGGAATTTAGCATGTAACATTCAGTAAAGTGGAAAGGTGCAGCCTTCATAGTAGCTAGCATAGCAGCATAGTAGATGACAGTCCATCCAGTCTGCTTCGCTATTCTGTCCATAGCAAGGATACATCCCAACTGTCAGTCACAGACTGTACTCACTTGCAAGATGTCTCCTTATCCAGGATATCTTTTTTGTCTTCCTCCTTTATACACTACCATTTTGAGTATAAGAGCATACAAAATCCCCACTTACTTTCCTCCAGCACCCATTTTTCTTGTGCCCAAAAAGATCTGTAATAATCTAAACAGTCAGCAATACTAGTACGGCTGCTGCCTGAACATCCGGTCTCCTAGCTCCCCTGCATAACCTACCAGACAGAGCCGGCTATGTGAATGCCTACATTTCCACTAGAATTTCTAGTGTAGCCCCTCCCCTATCAAACATGGGGGCACATTAGATCCATTACTCCCAGAACCCCTGTTTCCTCCTGCAAGTTCCTGTCTCTCTTTGGGTTCATGGAATTTACATCCCCAAAAACCCTACAATCAATCACACCTGACCCAAATTGATACTCACAACCTCATGCCCTTTGGAATCTCTCTTCCTTCTTCTCGGGCCTTTCTATCAGCAATGTGAGGATTCTGCAGTCTCCTCCACACTTCACAGAGCTCCCCTCGTCTCTGGACCCCCCTTCATCGCCTTCTTTTCCAGGCCATTTGTCCTCAGAGGGAACAATTGCCTCTACTCCAACTCCTCATCACAGTTCCTCAGGGGAGGAATTATGAGTTTTCGACTCTTCAGACTTGGGCTTATATCCTTGGGGGAGGAAAAGCTCCTACAGAGCCTGGTCTGTACTGGAGGTTGTCCATGGGCCCCACTAGCCCAGGGACTAGGTACTCCAGGATGGTGCATCCTGGAGGTCCCTCTCTTCCCACGCTCCATCCTAGAAAAGGCAACTCCAGCCAATTTGACCCAGATATATACTGTCCTTGAAAACCTCCCAATCAAAATCACCCATACACTTTAAGGGGACAGCACATTATACAAAACACTAAAATTCAGATGCCTTTAAGTTTCCAAGCAGATTCAAGCATAAGGAGAAAAGTACTGCTCATAGACTTACTACTCCTGGGGTGCTTTGCACAGACTAAAAGGATTCCATGCCAGGGTTTCCAAGTGGTTGACTAGAGAAAACTCTTACAGCCTGGAGTTTCTAATTTATATAGCTTGCAGCACAAGTTGTAGACAATTAATAACAGGATACATTTCAAACTTAGATGTTCAGGGTTTTCTACATACACAATTTTCCCCAAAACATACAAGAAGAGAGCTGACCAAACATGGCTTTTAAATACTGAACTTCCACTACATGGATTCAGCACACCCAAAGTTATGGGTTTCAAAGTACAAATTAACTACTCAGTGAGTACAGCCAATTAACACACATGCAAACTGCTCCAGCACCTAAGATAAAACTTCATCTTAAGAACATAAGAACATAAGAAATTGCCATGCTGGGTGAGACCAAGGGTCCATCAAGCCCAGCATCCTGTTTCCAACAGAGGCCAAAACCAGGCCACAAGAACCTGGCAATTACCCAAACACTAAGAAGATCCCATGCTAGTGATGCAATTAACAACTTAATCTGTCTTGGTGAATACAGCTCAGCCTCTCTGCTGCCTTTAATGTTGAGCTTGTCTTTCTCTCAAACTAACCTTTTTTTTAACTTGTATTTTATTGGTTTGAACAATAACATCAAATAAAAATATCATATTTGACAGAAACAGAAGTACAACACAATAAGGGAATAAAATACAAATCAGGGGAAAAGAAAACCCAAAAAGCAATTTCTATGAACAATACAGACCACTATAATGGGGGGAGACTGAAATGGTAAAATTCTAAAATGGTAAAATATCAAAAAGAAAATAGGAGCCCCTGATCAGACCACCCTTCGTAAATGCTAAAACCAACCAATATCACTGGGAAGCCTGGGTGATAATATTACCCCTAACATCTAAAAACCTGCACAACTGGAAAGGATGAAAACAAATATTTAACACCAGTCAAGTTGATCAGACATTTACAAGAATATATCACCGGTAGCACCTAAAGACAGAACTTTAGAACTCTTGCTAAGAAATTTCTTTCTACGATTCTGCGTTGCCTTGGACAAGTCTGGAAAAATCCAAAGCTTATAGTCTTTAAACAAAACTCCTCTATGGCGAAAAAACAAGTGTAAAAAATGGTTTCTGTCTTGAAGAAATACTAATGTGACTAGAAGTGTAGCTCTAGAAGAAATACTCTCTTCGGTATTTTTCAGAAAATTAGACAAATTAGACAAACTTTGAAGAGTCACACTATCCACTTGCTTCTGAGAAATAGGAAGGTAATACAACTTGGCAATTGGAGGTAAAGCTTTATCTGGAATCTCCAAGACATCTTTCATATAAGACTTCAACAAGTCTGATGGTGAAAGAAATTCAGTTTTTGCAAAAGTGAGTATTCGCAAATTCAAAACCTTTGAAAAATTCTCCAAGTTCTCAATTTTATGTGAGGAGAAAGATAACTCTTTAATGTTATGAAGTTGTACTGCTTCCACTTGTTTAACAGATGACTCCAAATCTATTATTTTCCTCTCACATTGCAATAATTGTGAATCTTGATTTAACATCTTGGAGTGAATGTCCAACATGAGAACAGCCAAAGAAGAAACTGTCTTATCCACAGTAGCCATAATTTGCCATAAAGTGTCCAAGGAAACACAGGGCAGTTTAACAAAATTAGATCTGACCTGAAAGTCCAGAATGGCATTCTTCATCACCTGAAAATCCACACCAGTCGATGGCACTTGAGCTATTGCAGTCCCAGATTTCTCTTCGAGCCCTGGAGAAGGTGGAAGCTCCCTCACTTCTAAATGCTGCTTTCCTCCTGCAGTCTGTATCGGCAAGTTGCTGACTGATGACATGGTGGAATCGCCAAAAATAAGCTTGTGTTCCAGTGCCTCTTCTACCACGCAGGCAGTGTTACCGGGCAGCCACAAATCAGACACAGCTCAGGGCAGAGGGAAACCTCAGCTGTCAATGGTCCAGATGCCTCAGCTTCAGCCAAGCCGGACACTGGGTGGCTGCCGAAAGGAATGCTGTGTGCAAAGGCATTGTTTTTTGCCATGTTCCTCCCACTGAGGGAAAACACCACACTTTTTCTTTCCTTTTCCCTATTACAAAGACAGGCTAAAACAATAAGGCAAAGAAGTAATTTAGAGACAGTTAAGAAGTGTTCAGGCACATACGTCTGATATGGGCGCCATCTTGACTCCTCCCTCTCTTAAACTAAGCTTTAGCTAATACATTTAAACAAAGTAGAGCAGAAGCTCCTCTCCTTGAAATTGGCTACAGACTTCATTAGTGTTCTCTAAGGTTTAGATAAACCCTTTTACTCTCCCTATTTTTGTTCTTTATTTCCTTTTAGATCTGGGTTTCTCGTGAATTGTGCTCTATCAGGACAAGCGTTCTGCAGTGGCTTCTATTACATTGATTAAAAGTCTAACCATCTGCTGCTTTCTACATATGTTCTCATGCCCAGCATGCATGAAAACATGCATGCTGGGCATGCATATTCTCATGCAAAACATGCAAAACATGCAATTGAACAGGGTGGCACACCATTGGGGGGGGGGGGGGGGGGCGGCAATGTGGGGAGCCGGAAGACGCCCATGCTACCGCTGGTGGACCTGAACCCTCTGGCAGCAGAAGAAACAGGAAGCCTGTGTGGCTGCCGTTGTACCCCCATCCCACCGTAGGCAGAAGAAAAGAAGGTCTGTCCATCACCAGTGGATGCGCATGTTATAAAGTCCGGGGTCGGCGCGTGCAAGGGGGTTCACCTTGTGCGCGCCGAGCCCTAGGGGAGCCCCGATGGCTTTCCCCATTCCCTCCGAGGCCGCTCCGAAATCGGAAAGCCTCAGAGGGAACTTTCCTTCCGCTCCCCCCCCCCCCACCTTCCCCTCCCTTCCCCTATCTAACCCACCTCCCAGCCCTACCTAAATCCCCTCTACCTTTGTTTTATGCCTGCCTCTGGTAGGCATAACTTGCGTGCGCCAGCCAGCTGCCAGCGTGCGAACCTCCAGCATGGTCACTGTGCCGGAGGCCTCGGTCCCGCCCCTGGATCGGTGCCATGCCCACAACCCCGCCCCCTTCCTGCCCCTTTTTCAAAGCCCCCTGGACATACATGCGTCCCGGGGCTTGCACGCACGCCGACCCAATACAAAATAGGCTCAGCACGTTCAGGGGCAGGTTTTCGGGGTTATGCGCATAAGTTACGCGTGTAACCCTTTGAAAAATCTACCCCTGAATGAACAAAGGGGGGGGGGGTGGGCAGCACAGTAATTGTTTGCACAGGACAGCAAAAAAGCTAGTACTGGTCCTTTATTTTCCCCAAATCCCAAGGGAATAGCCACAATTCCTTGCTGTTTCTAGGCAAGAGACTTAGCTTAGAAATGGGAATGTCCATCTGATTCTATCTCATCCTCATCAACACTGCACTACATTGTTTGCCAGGTACCTTTTGTTTCCTCTGCCTCCTCTGATTTCTTTTGTGGAAACTAGCAGCCTGTTGGTGAGCTGAGATAGTCTCCCTCTGACTCAGCCCCTTTTTTGCAATACCTTTCTCAGACTAGGTGATTAGAATCCTGGGATTTGTAGTCCTGCTAGAGTAGCCCATTGATCCTGAGCTTCAAACTGTTACTGCCTTTTGCTTAATGGTTGCCTTTTCATGCAGAGACCACTACCAAGACACCTAAATCATCACAGTCCCCATATCAAAGTCCAAAAGTCATGTACATGTGCACAGGAGAACAGAAGATGAGAAAGAGCACCCTTGACCGTATTACAAGACCAACATAAATCATCACCCCCTTTAATACATTTTATCAGGTTTACAGGTGTCCAGATAGAAGTCGATTTTGAGACTATTGAAGTTACCATAATTCCAAAGCAAACTCAGCTTCCCATATTCTCTCAGTACCCTTGCATTGTCAACTAGATTTGATTTTCATCAATTTATAAAAGGCTGCCACCTGATTCGAAGGCATCCAAATAGGGCTACATATGCATTACAATTTAGAATCCACCTCCAATCCTGACATCTCAAAGCCACTAAATATTAAGCAATGTCTCAATTGTAGCCAACAAAAGCCCTGTCGGATTGGAAGGGGAAAAATTGCTAAAGTACTGGAAATGTTAACAACTAGCCATCCTTCATCACTTGTCCTAAATTCCAAATCCCGTATTCCTGCAACAATACCTATAGACCTGTCAGTTTTAAAAGTAGGGTTATACCATAAAGGTTTCCAGATGAGACTTCTGATTGAAAGACTTTTTTCAGTCAGTATCTCATGGCAAAGTTTGCACTATGCTTTACTACTCTGATATAAAATTTCAAAACAGCTAGCAACATCTATATAACATTCTCCATTTTGCTTTTGCTGTTCCTGTTCCTCAGCCATAATGTCAAATGAGAAGAGAACTGGTTTAACCCCACCAAGCAGTGTCTACTCAAGACAAAGTAAAACTAACCTTTTACCTCTGGTGCTTTTTTTCTACACATCCTGTCATCTGACCTCCTCCCAATCCCTACACATGCTTAGGACTTCAGACAGATTATATAAATCAACTCTAAAACAAAGAAAAGGGAATGTATCAAAACAATTACATTAATAAAAATGTTCTTTCCCAGATAGTTGGAATAAGGTTTGATTTTCTGGTGAAATGAGTTGCATACTGAATTTTGTTACTTTCAGTAAACTCTATTAGTATTTTAAAGTAGCAGAGAGCGGAGCAGTTCCAGAACTCCAGCACCAGCTTCAAGATCTGGAACTCTCCCCCATTCTGAATTCAGCTCCATCCCGGCTCCAGCAATCTTGGCATCGGCTCCACTCCAGCACCGAAGCATAACTAAAAAAAAAACCTGACCAGCTTCACGCAGGCTTCAGGTCTTGCAACTGACTCCAGAGCCAGAGCCCCAACCATTCCAACATTGAATCTTATGAAGCAGGGCCATGTAAGTGCTTTTGATCATATTTCAATGAAGCAATGTGGGCATGCATTTTTGGCTTCTTGCCCTTAGTTCAAATAGATATCAGAGCAGGAATATACAAAGAGCACTTCAGAAGAATGACTCTACTAATCATAGTAACATAGTAAATTATGGCAAAAAAAAGACCAAAATGGTCCATTCAGTCTGCCTAGCAAGGTGTTCAGGAAAGAGATAATGAACTTTATACATATTGTAATGTTATTGCTCCAACTTCTACCTGGCACATGGTCTCATTAGGGAGGTCATGGGCAAACCTGGGAATTCTTCCTATAAAGGAAGGAAAAAGTCAGACTTCAGAATTTTCTTTTCTGCAAACCAGTCCTACCAAGATCAAAAGAACTACATGCCACACTAAAGATGTTGCCCCCAAAACAAGTCCTTTACAGGTCATTAGAGATGTGAATCGTGTGCCCGATCGTTTTAACGATCAGGTTCGGATGGAGGGAGAAAAAAATCGGATCGTTAGAGATGTGAATTGGAATCGGTTCCAATTCCAATTCACATCATTAATTTTTTAGTGAGGCCTGAGCAGATAAAAAAAACCCCACTCCGACCCTTTACAAATGACCCCTTTACTCTCCCACCCTCCCGAACCCCCCCAAAATGTTAAATTACCTGGTGGTCCAGTGTGTGGGGGGGGGGGGGTCCCGGCGCGATCTCCTGCTAATGGGCCATCGGCGCCATTTTGGCTACCACTGATAAAAATGGCGCCGATGGCCCGATAAAAAAAAAACCCACCCCGACCCTTTACAAATTACCCCTTTGCTTCTCCCACCCTCCTGACCCCCCCAAAAACCTTTTACATGTACCTGGTGGTCTAGCGGGGGGTCCGGGAGCCATCCCTTCAATCATACCCTCGGTGCCGGTGCTGGACTGGTTTCAAAATGGCGCTGATCGCCTTTGCCCTCACTATGTCACAGGGAGCGACGGTCGCTCCCTGTGACATAGTGAGGGCAAAGGCAATCGGCGCCATACTGGCAGTCGATCGCCTTTGCCCTCACTATGTCACAGGGAGCGACGGTCGCTCCCTGTGACATAGTGAGGGCAAAGGCAATCGGCGCCATACTGGCAGTCGATCGCCTTTGCCCTCACTTTGTCACAGGGAGCGACTGTTGCTCCCTGTGACATAGTGAGGGCAAAGGCGATCGGCGCCATTTTGAAACCAGTCCAGCACCGGCACTGGCACCAAGGGTATGATTGAAGGGATGGCTCCCGGACCCCCCGCTAGACCACCAGGTACATGTAAAAGGTTTTTGGGGGGGTCAGGAGGGTGGGAGAAGCAAAGGGGTAATTTGTAAAGGGTCGGGGTGGGTTTTTTTTTATCGGGCCATCGGCGCCATTTTTATCAGTGGTAGCCAAAATGGCGCCGATGGCCCATTAGCAGGAGATCGCGCCGGGACCCCCCCCCCCCCCACACACACTGGACCACCAGGTAATTTAACATTTTGGGGGGGTTTGGGAGGGTAAAGGATTGGTTTTAAAGGGTCGGGGTGGGTTTAGGGGTTGTTTTGGTGTGCCGGTTTTCCCACCCTCCCCCCAAATAATTTCCGTACTCGATTTAACGATTTTTCACGATAAATCGAGGGAATTCCTATTGTATCGAGTCCCTTACCGATTAATGAGATTTTAAAATTATCGGACGATAATTTAAATCGTTAAAAATCGATTCACATCCCTACAGGTCATTGATAGCTGGAAAACAAAATCCATATGTACTATACTAAGGCTTAGGGCATCAATCAGTATAGGAAAATATAAAGTCCCAAAAACATAAGAAATAAACTCACTCACTCTTACATAGAATTAAAATCTACACAGCCAGGAAGTTATGCTCTCTGGGCTGGGAATCTTCCTCTCTCCACTGGTACCTTTTTCCATTGGAAGCAATGCTCTCTGAGATTATATAGCAATCTGGAACTCCCTCTAAGTAAGTCCGGAAACCCAGAAATAATGCTTCCTTTTGAGCAGCAGCTTTGAAACCGACCTCCAAGCCTGGCAGTCTTCACAAGACTCCAACTTGAAAATCCACTAAGGACTAATCTCCTTCTCGAGAAGCACTTCTCCAACCTTCTCTGTCAACAGCTGAATAAATCTGATCTCTGGTAACTCTTCAAGTCTCTCATGGTTCTCCCTGCTGCAAACCTCATGACTTTTTTCTCCTTCCTGGAAGTACTGAGTACCCCTCCCTTGAGTCTCAGTCCATTAACTGAACAAGAAATCCTCTCCATTCCAGACTTTCCTCAGTGGTGAGAAGGTGCCATTCCAGGTACTTTCCCTATGAAAGAAAAACCCTACAAGCACCACACTGTGACGATGTGGCACCTTCAGAATTCCGTGGGCAGACGGGCTTCTCAAGATTTCAATAGCTCAGGAATCCCTCTGCATACTCTTACTGCATCACATGGGTGCAGGACTTTTATTAAAACTTCCCACTAGGGAATGTCACATCCTTACATTGACCTCACTAACAGCGGCTCAGTCTGGTGAGATCACTCATTCTATACTACTGGTATACCAGATCTATTGAGACCACTGTGGCTATAACAATTAAGGAGAACTCCACTAGAAAGAGGAAAATTTGGGGATTTCCTTACAGCAGCTTCAAACTTCCTATGTCCTAAATGGCATTGAGCAAAATTCAGACAGGTTCTGATTAGGGTCTAGTTGTGGAGAAAGGTGAGCCAGTCCCATAAAAATTATTTATGCAATGTTTACATAGCCCTCTCTTTATGAACTGCATTTTTACAAGACAAATTGTATTCTTTTTACAGCACCCTATATGAAATTCCTTCTCTGCTTGAAAAATGACAATCTTTGGACCTGATTCCACTTTAGAGAGGAAGTCCATGGAAGAGAAGGAAGGAGCTGTTACATAGCCCCAAAACTGCAGTGGCCAATAATTCTCCAGTATCCTTTTTCAATGTATCCATACTGAACTGAATATTAACCAGCTGAATACGTCCATCTCCCAATTGCTTTCCAGATCCCATTCTCCACCCTCTGCTGATCCTCCTCCTTATTGTCTGCCCCCTACCCACCCCCACTCCCTCAAAACTCCACCCTAACTGGCCAATAGAAGGAAAAGAGAAGAGGGATATCCTCCCTCCTGCTAACTAACATCTACTAGTTTTGATGCTGCAGTTCAAGTCTTCATTCTTTGAACCAGCATGCACCAAACTTCAACATTAAAAATGACAACAGCTATCCAGCAGGAGGAAGGCTGTTCCATTCCACTTTGCCCTTCCTTCTGTTGACCAGTGAGTGGTGTGTAGAGCAGTGGTTCCCGAATCTGTCCTGGGGGACCTCCAGCCAATCAGGTTTTCAGGATAATCCACAATGAATATGCAGGAGATAGATTTGCATGCACAGGAGGCAATGCATATTCATTGTGCCTATTCATTGTGGATATCCTGAAACTCTGACTGGCTGGGGGTCCCCAAGGACAGATTCGGGAACCACCAGTGTAGAGGATTGGGTGTTGGATTAGCAGTGGTTGGGAATGGGGGGAGGAAGGGAAGGACAGGATTGGGAAAATCAACTGGAAGGATGGAGAACAGGAAAAAGAGGAGAATCAGCGGAGTCACTTTTAGAATAAACCTTTGAATAAGCATTCTGTGGACTCAAGGAGTGCAATGGTTTGCTTTATTGGAAAGATAAAGGTACAAGTGCCTTTGAAACAAACAGCAAGGAGAAGGATCTGTGAAAAACAGAGGTACAGCTATCGCAGGCTTGGAACAGGCACCAGGAACCAGAGCACATAACTGAGGTTAAGAGAATACCTGCTGGAGAAACAGACTAGTAAAACCTGTAGAACTACAAGGATGTGGAGAAGAGTCCTGGAATGTGAATAACTGGCAGAGGGAGGGGCATTTATCCAACAGCACTTTGGAAAGCCTGATGTCATCATCAACCAAGGAAAATGAATGCAAACCAGAGCTAGGTCAGCTGTGACCCAGTTTGGATTCTGTCCCAATTCCTGTCGGCTCTGGGTTTGTCAGACTCGGTTTGACAAATGACTGAATTAGATTTCATCTCTGATCTTTTAATGTAAGATTCTGAATTAGTCAAACTGAAACAAATACATCTCCTAAGTTCCACTTTTTTTTTTTGGTTAAAAATAGTTTCTTGATGGTCCCAGGCAATAGATACTCCAATCTGGAATGGCCTTCAGTAGTGCTGCAGGGACATCATCCTTACCTCAGAGCTGGGGACAGACTCCTGAACCCCTGGAAGATTTGGCACAACAGGTCACATCATCCTCTCTTCAGGGTTGATGTACTAACCTGCTGGATTTCTCATAGGTCAGTGGCCATTTGAGCGACAGTTTGCTATGGATTCAAATGAACGGTGTAGCAAACCTTTGCAAGAAATTTAGCAATATGGCCCGGATGAGAAAGATAACTGCACCTCCCTGAAGTGGATTTATCTTTTATATGAAAATCAGCCCTTGAAGACATCTCCACCTGCCGAACTTTGCAGAATTCTGAATTCATGAGCTGCTTGCATGACATTACATCGTGGCAGCTCATTATCTCAGAATTTTAACTTTCACATATAAATTAAGCATGAAAGCTTACTAAATGCAAGCATTTTGAACCGTTTTGCATGGGTTTTTTTTTCACTAGCTGGCCCCTTTTAAGAAAAAACTTATACTCTTTTATTCCTCTCAGCTTCTCACACTCACATATCAGAGGATGAGCCACAACTAGATGCTGCTTCAAAATCTCCCAGGTTATGAGCAGGGCATCTGGCAAGTCATAGAGGAGCAAGGAATTTTGCAGCCTTCCAACCGAGATATTTTTCTCAGAACAAAGTTAATTTGAAGCTTCATTTTTTAATAAATGGACTGGGGCAATGTCACTATTCCTCTTTAGCAGCTCACTTACTGCAAATGTAGAATTTGCAGCAAGCTGCAAGGCACTGCTGTTTTAAGAGGTCAAATGAATCTATTACTATAGCCATTAATAGTCACAGTATGAGAGTCTAGACTATAGATATTAATCCTTCAGCTTTTACTAGGGTGTACCCTGTTCCACCTAAAGAATGCAAAGAAAGACACCCATCATTTCAGTGGAGATGAACAGAATCAGCAGTAAAAGATTTCTATAGTAGAAGTAGTAGAATGCTCCTCTCTAATATTAACAGAACCAGCCCATTTTTTTGAGGGGAAAGGAGGGGGGAGCACAGGACTGAATGAAGGGGAGGGCGTGACTTTTATTTTAGGCACGTGCTGGGATATCCAGAATAGTCTTTCCCAGTGTGCAGTCTTTGACAGGCGCATTTTTATACTGCAAAACAGATTAACCATAAGTGAGTAATCCTTCTAGATATCCATGGGAACATAATCTAAGTCCGTGTAATAGAAAAGACTAAACTGACAGTCACACAGAGATTGAAGCATCATTACATAAGAACATAAAATATTAGGGATGTGCATTCGTTTCCGACGAAATAGGAAATAGAGATGATATTTCCTATTTCGTCGCGTTTTAAGGGGGGGGGGCGACGAAACGATAAGAATAGCCACAAAGGTTTGTGTGTTTTTTTTATCATTTTCGGTGGGGTGGGAAAGGCACATAAAAAAAACAAACGCAACCCTTCAAATTTAATTAATTGCAACCCCCCACCCTCCTGACCCCACTGCCCGAGCCCCCCCCCCCCAAGACTTACCGAAAGTCCCTGGTGGTCCAGTGGGGTCCCAGGAGCGATCTCCCCCTCTCGGACTGACGGCTGCCACTAATCAAAATGGCGCCAATGGCCCTTTGCCCTTACCGTGTGCCATTGGTCGGCCCCTATCACATGGTAGGGGCAATGGATGGCCTGTGCCATTTTTTAAGATGGCGCCGGCTGGCCATTGCTGCTACCATGTGACAGGGGCCAGCCAATGGCATCGATAGCCCCTGTCACATGGTAAGGGCAAAGGGCCATTGGCACCATTTTGATTACTGGCAGCCGACAGCCCGAGAGGGGGAGATCGCTCCCGGGACCCCCGCTGGACCACCAGGGAATTTCATCAAGTTTTTGGGGGGGTTGCAATTAATTTGAAGGGTTGGGTGGGTTTCGGGCTTCGGTTTGTGAGCATCCATAATAAAATCAGCCCGAACTGCAGGAAATTGAAATTTCCTGAAGCGGTCCGATAACGAAGGCTGAACCAAAAGGTTTGGCCGAATCACATCTCTATAATATATGCCATACTGGATCAGACCAAGGATCCATCAAGCCCAGTATCCTGTCTCCAACAGTGGTCAATTCAAGTCACAAGTACCTGGCAAATATCCAAACATTAAATAGATCCCCTGCTACTAATGCCAGCAACAAGCAGTGGCTATTCCCTATTGATTAATAGCAGTTTACGGACTTCTCCTCCATTACTCATCGCTAATAAAAAAAAAAAAATCTAGCATTGTATTGAGATAATCTGGTTTTCTAAAAGTTTTGAATGCTTTGATGTAACAAAGATGATCTCTGTGATACCTGTTTGTTTATTTTCAGAAAAAATATTGTCTGGCATGTTGTTTGTGATGAGAAATTCCATATTACGAGGACAATTTTGAAAATAAGATCACCGCGTACTAAAGTTTCTTTCCTTTTCTGTGTCTATGGGAAAAATGCTTGGTAAATTAGACCATAAACATGGTATTTTCAAAGTTTTCCTTTGAAAATACAATCTAGCAATGAAATTTGGCTATGTACTGTGCATCTGCTTTGAAGCAGATGCACAGTACATGGGTGCCAGATGCAAGTATGCACATTAGAGTACATGTGGGGATTTAGAAATGACTGCTTGTATGTACTTTCCCTCTTCCAAAAAACACCGCCCTATTTTTTTCCCATGGCTAAAAGTACATGGGCTGTTTGCAGCATGCATACTTTTACATATACTGTGGGGGTGGGAAACTCCCATGCAAAAATCCCTGAAGGTATAGTGTTCACTATTGCCCTGTTCCCCCCCCACCACCACCACCTTTCCCTGTCCCCCCTACCTAGGCCGGGATAATCGTGGCAAAAGAGATCCCAGGATCAGTTGAATCATTTTGAAAAATAACTCTAGCAGGGCAGGCGCAATTGAGGATTGCTCTTCTCCCCATTGGACGCTCAGGGAGTTAACAGTAAGCCTAGGAGGAACTGAGGGGTAAGGGATTAGAAACTGGAAAGGGTGTCGTTTTGGTCATCAGGGTGTGGGGTTTCTCACTCGGGGACAGGATTTAAGGGAGGTAGCTTTTTTTTTCATTTTCAACCCAAATGGGGATTCAAGGGTAGTGTCCACTAGCCCCCACTTCCAAAGATTTTTGCATGGGGAGGGGGGTGGCAGGGATTTTCACGGTCTTGTAACCCCTTTAAATGCTGACCCACTAGAGCATTTTTATTTATTTTATTTATTTAGGTGTTTTCTATACCGTCGTTCCAAAAGAAGATCACAATAGTTTACAGTATTAACGCTCATTTTCGTGGTCAATGGACATAAGCTTTGGGTTAATGATCAGTCATCAAATTCAGCATCACAGAGAATATATATTCTGGCTCATAATTAAACATCTGCATTGATATCAAGGTAGTTCTTATCTAATTTAGTTCAATTTAATTCATTTTAGGACTACATCACAGTAAAAAAGATTCTAATCATATACTAGGAAAACCTTTATTTCATTCATTATCTATTGATAGTTCGACTAGCGTTAACTCTTGTCTTGTCAGAGCAAGTCTCAGAATTGTGGTTATGTTAATTCAAAAACCTTTCTAAAAAGCCATGTTCTCAGTTCCCATCTGAAGGTCTTTTTTTCTGTTATCTGATTCAATTCTGTTATCTAACTCAGGCCTGGATTTATCAAAATGCGGTAAGTACTGCATGCGATAGCAAAAGGGGTGTGGTTTATGCAAAAATTCAGTTTATTGCAATTTGTGCTAATTAGCTATGCAAAGAGCTAAGTTAGTGCACATTGCATAACATTATTTGAATTTGCAATAGGTGTCAGACCTTTTGTATTTCCTGCATATAAGAGAGAGAAAGAGAGAGAGCCAGAGCCTGGCCATAATGTCAGCCCCATAGGTAGGTATTTGTATCCCTATGGTAGGCCCACCTAGTAACTCGAGGTGGGGTTTAGGTATGAGTGTAGGGGGGTTAGGGGCCACTTTGACATTCTATGTAACACATACAAACAGAACAGTGGTCTCTTGTGAACATTTGATGACCCTTGGAGTGAGGAAACTCACTCCAAGATGAGATTTGGGCAATGTTCTTTCCACCTAGCTTGATGTTACCCAGGTAGAGAGTCCATCAAGCTAGGTTGAGAGAACACTCCACAAATCTCATCTTGGAGTGAGTATCCTCACTCCAAAGGTCATCAAGTCTTCACAAGAGACCACTGTTCTGTTCGTATGTGTCACATAGAATGTCAAAGTGGCCCCTAACCCCCCTACACTCATACCTAAACCCCACCTCGAGTTACTAGGTGGGCCTACCATAGGGATACAAATATCTACCTATGGGGATGACATTATGGCCAGGATCTGTCTCTCTCTCTCTCTCTCTCTCTCTCTCTCTCTCATATGCTGGAAATACAAAAGGTCTGACACCTATTGCAAATTCAGATAATGTTATCACAATGTGCACTAACTTAGCTCTTCACATAGCTAATTAGCACAAATTGCAATAAACTGAATTTTTGCATAAACCACACCCCTTTTGCTATCACATGCAGTACTTACCGCATTTTGATAAATCCAGGCCTAGGTGTAGTTAAAATCGGCGTTACAGCTGTGCGATAGCTCTTCGCAGACAGGCTAACCCAGCCCACTCTCCGCCCCTAACTCCTCCTATTTTCTGAATTTGCATTGCACCATACGATAAGGTGCTATCGCATGCGTTAAACACGTTTTCGCATGCGGTAAGGGCCTATCGCATGCGTTAACGGGGCTTTTTGCATGCGATAAGCCCTTTATGCATGTGAAAACGCCTTATCGCATTTTGATAAATGACCCCCTCAATTTGGCTCTGCTCCCTACTAAGAATATATAAACCCACTCGACAGTTTCGATCCATGGACAAATGCACACTAGAAGTACCATCTGTAAAAATCGCAAGTTTAGCTCTGACCCGAAAGCAGGCCTTCTCCGTTGCGGGCCCAATCCTGTGGAACTCTCTCCAGGAACAAATTTGCTTAACCGCTAATACTAAAGAATTTAAGAAAGCTCTAAAAACTTATCTTTGTACCATTGCCTATAATATTCAATAACTATTACCACATACTCGTTGCAGAAATTGTTTTAATAATGTTTTTACTGTAAATGTGATTTATGTTATGATAGCTTAGTTTGTCTTTTAACTGAGAATGTCTTACTGTAAACTGCTTAGACGGGCAGATTCCTGTCCTATTTGCAGTATATAAAAACTTTTAAGTAAATAAAATAAATAATGGCTCTAGAAGTGAGTTCCACAGGCATGTAAATTTGGTGATGCTCCCAGAAGAAAGTTAACTATATCTTTTCAGGTAGAGCAAGCCATGTTATTCTGTTTGCATAGTAATGAGCTGCTTTGTGTGCACTTGTATGCAATACAGCTCATTAGCATATTTCCATTGTGCTGGGTTTAGGGGCTGGGAAATAAAGTGTAGAAATTGCAAGTTCTGGGTGTCATTTCCATTTTTGCTGTATTTACTTGTTTTATTGCTCAGTAAACTATATTTATTGCATGCAAATGCATTAATGCAGTTTAGTAAATATTAGAGATGTGAATCGTGTGATCGATCGTCTTAACGATCGATTTTGGCTGGGGGGGGGTGAGGGAATCGGATCGTCGAGGTTTTGTTTTTTTAAATATTGTGTAAATCGTAAATCGGGGGAGGGCGGGAAAACCGGCATACTAAAACAACCCTAAAACCCACCCCGACCCTTTAAAATAAATCCCCCACCCTCCTGAACCCCCCCCCCCCAAAATGTCTTAAATTACCTGGGGTCCAGTGGGGGGGTCCCGGTGTGATCTTCCACTCTCGGGCCACGGGTGCGTTGATAGAAATGGCGCCGGCGCTACCTTTGCCCTGTCATATGACAGCCTACCACTATCTATCCACAAAATGTGGGGGTAACCCATATATTATCAATCAAACAACCCACACAAATGCAATCTTATTGTCTTTAATTAAGAAATCTTTTTAAATATTTTTGAAAAAAAATTTTTTTTTTTATTTTATTAAAACACACCTGCGTGTCCCAAAACTTAAAAAATTCTTAAATGTTTTTTTAAATATTTTGCAAGTGTTAGGTGATGCTTCATATAATAACCAGAACACCAAACCTTGGTGTCTAGCTCAATTTTGTGATATAATCATGAGCACCACCCTCCACCGCTTCAATCCTTTTAAATAATTTATTAGAAAACACTTTTTGTTTTAAAATGAATTTCACCTAACCTATTTTCGTATTATATCTTATTGTTAACCTAATCAATCTTAGTAATTCTTCGAAAAAAGTTGGCAAAAACATATGTTTGAAACGCTGGATGTGCAACAAGGAATTCAGGTCGCCAAGCGTTTGAAAAACAGAACGTTACTTAGCTTATGATAATATTGCACTCAAAGTCCTTGGAACCAGTCTTTACAGCGGCACTTGCCCCAACAAGGCCCAGTTTCGACGAATCTTCTTCAGGAGAAGCCACTCGAATTGCGTCCAAAGTGATATAGTGTTATAGCCTTTTTAAATCAATGACGAGCTCGCCTAGACGCTGCTCACTCCGTTTCCATCTCCAAAAAGATGGCGAACCCATTCTTTCCTTGTCGGCGTCCCCGGTTTAAAGGGAAAGACCATCACGTGACTGTACTCATGGCTAGATGTCAAAAGGACTCCTCCTTCCGGAAACTCACTCATAGGAGGGATGGCCAGTCATTCAAATCATTCAGTCCTGTGGGTGCCTCAGTTTTTAATTTAAAAATCCAAAACTGTTCTCTTCGATTCAGAATTGTGCTTAAATCGTCCCATGTAGATTTTAAAGTGACCTGTTCGATTATAGTCCATTTTAAATCATCAAAACTGTACCCATGCTCAGCACAGTGATTAACCAAGGGCGCAGTCAGGACCCCATTATTAATACGCGATCTGTGCTCCATCAGCCGGGTTTTAATAACCCTCCTTGTACGTCCCACATATACCTTGGAGCATTTACAAACAATGGTATAGATGACATTTTTTGACATGCAATTAGTACTTGCTTTACGTTTAACAGCATATCCCGTGTTTATATCTATCCAAGTGTTACCTTCAATGGTGTTAGCACAAATTGAACACGCTCCGCATTGCTTATGCTCTCCCCTATTCTCAAATAGGGGCCGTGTTCTAGTTAAACTGGCGTGTACCACTTTATCCCGTATATTAGACCCCCGGCTTGTGGCAAACAACGGAAGGTCATCAAAGATCTCATGAAGTCCCAACACATGCCAGTGCCTCTTTACTGAATCAATCAACGCCACAGTAGAGGTGCTCTGCTGAAGAACAAATACTAATTGTTCTTGTGCTCTTCGTTCTCGGTGATCTTTGATGACCTTCCGCTGTTTGCCACTTTATCCCGTATATTAGACCCCCGGCTTGTGGCAAACAACGGAAGGTCATCAAAGATCACCGAGAACGAAGAGCACAAGAACAATTAGTATTTGTTCTTCAGCAGAGCACCTCTACTGTGTCGTTGATTGATTCAGTAAAGAGGCACTGGCATGTGTTGGGACTTCATGAGATCTTTGATGACCTTTCGTTGTTTGCCACAAGCCAGGGGTCTAATATACGGGATAAAGTGGTACACGCCAGTTTAACTAGAACACGGCCCCTATTTGAGAATAGGGGAGAGCATAAGCAATGCGGAGCGTGTTCAATTTGTGCTAACACCATTGAAGGTAACACTTGGATAGATATAAACACGGGATATGCTGTTAAACGTAAAGCAAGTACTAATTGCATGTCAAAAAATGTCATCTATACCATTGTTTGTAAATGCTCCAAGGTATATGTGGGACGTACAAGTAGGGTTATTAAAACCCGGCTGATGGAGCACAGATCGCGTATTAATAATGGGGTCCTGACTGCGCCCTTGGTTAATCACTGTGCTGAGCATGGGTACAGTTTTGATGATTTAAAATGGACTATAATCGAACAGGTCACTTTAAAATCTACATGGGACGATTTAAGCACAATTCTGAATCGAAGAGAACAGTTTTGGATTTTTAAATTAAAAACTGAGGCACCCACAGGACTGAATGATTTGAATGACTGGTCATCCCTCCTATGAGTGAGTTTCCGGAAGGAGGAGTCCTTTTGACATCTAGCCATGAGTACAGTCATGTGATGGTCTTTCCCTTTAAACCGGGGACGCCGACAAGGAAAGAATGGGTTCGCCATCTTTTTGGAGATGGAAACGGAGTGAGCAGCGTCTAGGCGAGCTCGTCATTGATTTAAAAAGGCTATAACACTATATCACTTTGGACGCAATTCGAGTGGCTTCTCCTGAAGAAGATTCGTCGAAACTGGGCCTTGTTGGGGCAAGTGCCGCTGTAAAGACTGGTTCCAAGGACTTTGAGTGCAATATTATCATAAGCTAAGTAACGTTCTGTTTTTCAAACGATTGGCGACCTGAATTCCTTGTTGCACATCCAGCGTTTCAAACATATGTTTTTGCCAACTTTTTTCGAAGAATTACTAAGATTGATTAGGTTAACAATAAGATATAATACGAAAATAGGTTAGGTGAAATTCATTTTAAAACAAAAAGTGTTTTCTAATAAATTATTTAAAAGGATTGAAGCGGTGGAGGGTGGTGCTCATGATTATATTACAAAATTGAGCTAGACACCAAGGTTTGGTGTTCTGGTTATTATATGAAGCATCATCTAACACTTGCAAAATATTTTTAAAAACATTTAAGAATTTTTTAAGTTTTGGGACACGCAGGTGTGTTTTAATAAAATTAAAAAAAAAATTTTTTCAACAATATTTAAAAAGATTTCTTAATTAAAGACAATAAGATTGCATTTGTGTGGGTTGTTTGATTGATGCTGTCATATGACAGGGCAAAGGTAGCGCTGGCGCCATTTGGTTCCTGTCCCCCGACGTCACGAGCGTAGGAGATCGCTCCCGGACCCCCGCTGGACCCCCAGGGACTTTTGACCAGCTTGGGGGGGCCTCCTGACCCCCACAAGACTTGCCAAAAGTCCAGCGGAGGTCCGGGAACGACCTCCTGCACTCGAATCGTGTCGCTGTATTGGAAAATGGTGCCGGCCATATGGCCGGCGCCATTTTTCCTGGCTAATTGGCCAGCCATTTTGCCTGGCTAATTGTTTAGCCAGATAAAACTTAGCCAGATAACTTGGAGGTATTCTGAGGGTATTTTGGGGTGGAGTTGAGTTAGCTGGATTACTTATTAGGCTAAGTCCAATATTCAGAGTTAGCTGAAAGCTTATGTAGCTAACTCTGGCTGTATCATAGAGCACAGCCAAATAAACTTTTCCGGCTAACTTTAAGATAGTTGATATATTCAGCAGTGCCACCACCACGCAGCTGAAGATCCCTTCAGAGTTAGCTGGATAAGGTTTTAGATGGATAAGGTTATCCAGCGAATTTTGCTGGCTAGACAGTGGCTGAAAATGGACCTCTTAGTTCCTGTTTGGCTTCCATTTTCCCCATCCAGTCTCCTGCCTGATTTTTTTTTAGTAGAATAGACGTTATTTAGAGGAAGATGGAAAAGAGAGCTAATGGGAGGAGGAAGGAGAATGAACAATGAAGAACCCTAAAATGCTACGGCTATCATTGGGCAATCCATGCCACACATAAGGAACGACACGGTTAAAATGAAGACAATATCAGATTGTCCATAGATTTTCATAACATGCTTATATTTTGTACTGCTTTTCATATTGACTTGAAACACATATGGAGAGGTTCTTTCCATTTATCTATAACTCTGTCTGGAGCAGAGATTCTCAACCCAGTCCTTGAGGCACACTTAACCAGTCAAGTTTTCAAGATGTCCACAATGTATATATATATATATATATATATATATATATATATATATATATATATATATATATATATATATATATATATATATATAAGATAGATTTTTATTCAATGGAGGCAGTGCATGCAAATCTATCTCATGCATATTCACTTCAAATATCCTGAAAACCTGTCTGGCTAGATGTGTCCAGAGACTGGATTAAGAATCACTGCTCTGGAGACATGATAACTTTTGTTAAAGTGCACCAATCAGGTTCAACTTGATGTGATGACCAACCCAGGTCTTGAAATTTACCTTATCGAAATTCACCAGAACATGATCAGTGGCCATGGCAAAATTTATGAAATTTTGCCAAAAAGCAAGTCTTAACAATTTTCTTTCCATGTGTTGTATTAAAGTTTAAAATAAAATGCATTACAAAATTCCTGCATATGCATGATGTTGACTGCCATACTAACAATCTGCTTTGCATCTCTTTCTTTTAAGTCTTCTACCCTGTTCTTTATATCTCCTAAACATTTTTCTCTCTCCCTAGAGCAGGGGTGCCAACTGCAGTCCTCAAGAGCTACAAACAGGCCTGATTTTCAGGATACCCACAATGAATATGTATGAGCTATATTTTATATGGAGGCAGTGCATGCAAATGTATCTCATGCATATTTAATGTGGATATCCTGAAAACCAGGCCAGTTTCTGGCTCTTGAAGACTGGAGTAGGCCACCCCTGCCCTAGAACCACTTCCCTTAATATAATGGTATTCAATCCCAGCCCTCGAAGGCCGCAAACAGGTCAGGTTTTCAGGATATCCCTAATAAATATATACAAAATAGATTTGCATTCACATTGCCACCATTGTATGCAAATCTGTCTTATGCATTTTCATTAGGGATGTCCTGAAAACCTGAGCTGATTGTGGTCCTCAAGGGCTGGTAGCGAATAGTGCTGCCTTAATATTTTTTACCCTCCCATTTTTCATCCCATCCTCCTTCTGTCATCGTGTCACATGATCAAAGAAATCCATATGAAGTGGAACTTATGTTGCCTCAGATCCACCCGCTTAAAGAAATATTGATCCATAATTATTTGGTGATACAATACCAGTTATGACATAAAGAAAATATATTTTATTTAAAATCATGCATGCTTCCCATTTCTGATGGATAGTGTTCAACAAATTCATATTTTCCGCACTGAGGATGTCTCACTGTCTGTGGTATTTTAGAGGCAATGAAACGTTGCATACATTGGGATATAACATAATTCACCTTTCTCACTCCGCTCAGAGTAACAATTGTAGGGGGTGACTGCTGTGCTAATCCTCTTTTGAATAATGACAAATCCATCATGTCTGTTTCCCATGTGTCCAGTCCATGTTTGAAACAAAAAGGGGTGTTTCCTGGGAAATGGGTGGATGGTATATTTTCTGTAATTCCTCAGCATTGTTGATGCTTTCTTACTTTGATGACTTATATACAAAAGACTTCCGTAACTCTAAGGCTGAAGATTTAAAAAAAATAAATCTTGATGAGTCATACAAGGTCTGACTTTTTTTCAGAATTAAAAGCAATAATGATGTACTGTTTTTGTACTGCACTATGTATATCCTAGCGCAAGGGTCTGCCAAAAATGACAGGTTAAAAAGAAATTTATGTACATAGAGTCACACCCCTGCCCTCCTGGGCCGGGAATGGCCCTTTTCTCAGTGGCAGAGATTGTGCACGTTGTTACTGCACGTACCTTCGTTGGCAGGTACATGCACTGTTACACAACATGTCTACTTGTACCTAAGTAGAGGCCGGACGATATTCATGTTGCATTCAGTGGTTCCCACTCCTGGGACCTCTGACTCGGCCTTTCACCATCTGCGTGGCAGACTGCCATGCTCAGCCAACCTCTGATGCTGAATCTGTCCTGGGGTCTCCTAGGTATGTGCATGAGCTGACTTTGCCTTCTTAAAGGGCCAGCAGCGGGAAACCATGGCTGGCACTGCCTGATGACATCACTGGAACTCTGGTATATAAAGCCTGCCAGAACATCTCTTCAATGCCTTGGCAATAGGTCGACTCCATTGGAGAAGCGCTTTGCCTCTGTATTCCTGGTTCCTGATTGTTGCTTCCTGGTTCTTGATTCTGCTGTGTGTCCTTCCTGAGTCCTTTTCCTGGTTCCTTGGCAGTCTGGTTTGTCTTCTGAGTTCTTGTCTTTGTGATCAGTCTCCCTGTCGACTCTCTTTAGTGTCTTGTCTTGCTCCTGTGGTTTCTCGTACTTCTTCCGCCTCTTCATTCCTTGTCTCATCGGATTGAACTTCTGGCTTCGAACTTGGATCAGAGTTCTGGCTTTGACTTTAGATTGGACTTCTGGCTTCACCTTTGGATTGGACTTCTGGCTTCACCTCGTATTGGACCTTGACGCTGCTTGACCTCCGCCTGCCTCCGACCACTGTCTACTCACCGTTACTGCTTGAACTCTGTTTGCCCTGACCACGGCCTGAACCTCAACACTGAGTAAACTCCACCTGCCTTTGACCACTGCCGGCTCACAGTTACTGCTTGAACACTACCTGCTCTGACCACTGCCTGAACCTGTCTCCATTTGCCTGCTGTCTCTCCCAACTGCTGCTTGTCCTGACTTTCCGTCAATCCTGCCTTGCTCGTAGCCTTTTTCAGGCTACTGCCTTGCCCTTAACCTGGTCCAGTTCCTGCCATGCTCCTCTGCCCTGCCCTGCCTTGTATTTCCTCCTAGTTCTGCCCTCTGTCCCAGTCCTGTCCGCCCTACTTCCTCATTCCACCTGCTGTCTGTTGCCAACTTGGACAATCACCTCTACAGAACAATGTAACTGTATATATAATGTTTATTATTTTCTGTTCCAGCTTCCCAAGAAAAGATTCCTTGCATGCTGACACAGTAGGGCTTTGAGTCATCTCTGCTTCACAGTAAGTGTTTCTCTTAGAAGCTTGAGGATCCCTGAGGCTCACACACCCAGTTCTGACTCCCAATAAGCAGATTGGCCTGAACTGCTACCAGACAAGGAGAGGAAATCCATCAGTGGATAGGTGAAGTGAGTTACATGTGTGGAGGTGTGTGGGTCTATCTAATTAGGTATAGTGAGAATCTCATGGTGCATACAAGCCTATGACTGCAAAGTGTGTGCATCTATTCACTTGGCGCATTGGCTCTCTATGCATGTGCATGGAAGTGAGTTGGTTTGTGTTCAAGTGATGACAAATGTGAGCGCATCTATGCAGTGTGACCTCTGACTCTGCGAGTGTGGGTGTGAGTGGGTGTAGTCTGAGGTCTGTGTGTGACTGGTGCACAAAAAAAACTAGTTTTCATATGTGAATCTCACTCTAATTCTTCACACAGTTTGGAATAGAAACAGGTTCCTGTACAAAGATTACTTCTTAGTGAGGACAGTGTTGAAATCTGATTCTTTGTGTTAACTTGTTATTTCAAGCTCTTTTGACAATTCTGGAAATCTCCAGGTAAGTATTAACTACTTTTATCTTTAACCTGATTTAACTCAATGATATTGACCTCTTGTATGTCCATATGTGTTGCACTAGTACAATTTACCAAAATTGTGTCACATTTCGTTGGTGCACACTTATCTTTGATTGCTGGGTAATAATTTTTGAGATCACACTGCTTATGAACACTAGGTAGAGAGTGCTGATCCAGGAATGATGTGAAGCTTTGGTGGCTTGTGATTGAGGAAAAGCTCACACTGCATGATGGCACAGACTGGACCTGATCTTGACCATGAAGTCTCAGGATACAATGGTTCACCTACTATGCTATCTCAAACTAAATCAATAATCACCGCTAATGTTCCACAGTCTATAATGTTACTAGCATTTGTGTGTATAAATGACATTGGAGTTCTTGCTAATAGAAATCAAAAAATAATTATTTCAATTCTGTCTAAGGATGCTTGCTTTGAGAGAACTCACAAAGTAAAGAAAACATTTAATCACACTCTCTCACATTCCACACTTATTTGACAATAAAGACAGGAACAAGTTGTAGAACTTCTATATTCCAACTTATTTCAAATATTTTTTCCTCTAAGGAAACAGCACAGTAGAGATGCACAGTCATTTCTAACGAAATAGGAAATAAAGAAGATATTTCCTATTTTGTTGCATTTTGGGAAGTAAAAGACACGAAAGGAAAACCCACGAAATTTCATGTGGTTTTCCTATCATTTTTTTGGGAAGTGCACATCTAGAAAAAAAACACCCCAAACCCGCCTCAACCCTTCAAATTTAATTAAATACAACCCCCCCTCCCAACTCCCCAAGACTCCCCCAGTGTCCCTGGTGGTTCAGTGGGGGTCCTGGGAGCGATCTCCCGCTCTCAGGCCGTCGGTTACCGGTGCCATTGGCCGGCCGCTGTCACATGGTAGGAGCAATGGAAGGCGCGTGTCAGCTGCCAGTAATCAAAGTGCCGTGGGCTGTCCATTGCTCCTACCATGTGACAGGGGCCAGCCAATGGCACCGGTAACCCTTGTCACATGCTAAAGGCAAAGGGCCGCCGGCACCATTTTGATTACTGGCAGCCAACTGCCCTGGACCGGGAGATCATTTCCGGGCCCCCTGCTGGACCACCAGGGACTTTTGGCGAGTCTTGGGGGGGTCAGGAGGGTGGAGAGCATTGTATTTAATTAAATTTGAAGGGTTGGGTGTGTGGTTCTTTTTTTTAATGAAATTGGCAACAAAAAAAAATTTACGATCCAGGGGTGGACCGAATTAGCCCAGCCCCAAACCAAAAACGAAATGGAGACAAAAATAAAAATTTATGTACATTTCTACAACACAGAGGTACCTTTATTTACAGGTTCTGTGATTAAACACTGCAGCAGCTTTATCTACAGGTGGAGTGTACATAATCTGAAGTCTGTGGGACTTAATGAAAATTTTTCTTCCTGAGGTAGTATGTATTTCAATTAAATCAGCTCAGAATCAGACTATCAATTGTCCACTTTTCTCACATCCACTTATCTTTCAAAGCTGGTACAAATACCATGGACCAGCTATAGAAAGTAGGGATGTGAATCGTGTCCTCGATCGTCTTAACGATCGATTTCGGCTGGGAGGGGGAGGGAATCGTATTGTTGCCGTTTGGGGGGGTAAAATATCGTGAAAAATCGTTAAAAATCGTTAAAAATCGAAAAATATCGAAAAATCGAAAAACCGGCACATTAAAACCCCCTAAAACCCACCCCCGACCCTTTAAATTAAATCCCCCACCAAATAACTTAAATAACCTGCGGGTCCAGCGGCGGTCCGGAACGGCAGCGGTCCGGAACGGGCTCCTGCTCTGAATCTTGTCGTCTTCAGCCGGCGCCATTTTCCAAAATGGCGCCGAAAATGGCGGCGGCCATAGACGAAAAAGATTGGACGGCAGGAGGTCCTTCCGGACCCCCGCTGGACTTTTGGCAAGTCTCGTGGGGGTCAGGAGGCCCCCCACAAGCTGGACCTCCAGGAACTTTTGGCCAGCTTGTGGGGGGCCTCCTGACCCCCACGAGACTTGCCAAAAGTCCAGCGGGGGTCCGGAAGGACCTCCTGCCGTCCAATCTTTTTCGTCTATGGCCGCCGCCATTTTCGGCGCCATTTTGGAAAATGGCGCCGGCTGAAGACGACAAGATTCAGAGCAGGAGCCCGTTCCGGACCGCTGCCGTTCCGGACCGCCGCTGGACCCGCAGGTTATTTAAGTTATTTGGGGGGGGTTCGGGAGGGTGGGGGATTTAATTTAAAGGGTCGGGGGTGGGTTTTAGGGGGTTTTAGTGTGCCGGCTCACGATTCTAACGATTTATAACGATAAATCGTTAGAATCTGTATTGTATTGTGTTCCATAACGGTTTAAGACGATATTAAAATTATCGGACGATAATTTTAATCGTCCTAAAACGATTCACATCCCTAATAGAAAGTTATCCTTATTTTAACAAATTTTTTACCTCAGAGAAGGATTAGAATTACAGTAAGCACACTTTCACACAGTCACAAACAGCTCTGTTTGCCTGCAGCTTCTAAAGCACAGGGGCAGATTTTAAAAGCCCTACGAGCGCGAGCCTATTTTCCATAGGTCCAGCAACATGTTCAAGTCCCGAGACCTGCATATGTCCAGGGGCTTTGTGAAAGGGGCAGGGCGGGAGTGGGACAGAAGCCTCCGGCACAGTGGCCGTGCCGGGGGATTGCGAGCCAGCATGCACAACAACTTCCAAAATAAAGGTTGGGGGGGGTTTAGGTAGGAATGGGTGGCGGGTTAGATAGGGGAAGGTGGAGGGGGGTGGAAGGAAAGTTCCCTCCGCTCTCCTCCCCCCCCCAAACAGGAAGATCAGTTGGCCGTAGGGCCCGAAGATAGCAGGAAGCGGGTGGCAGCAGGAGAGGCCAGCTGATCTTCCTGCTCTGGGGGAAGGAAGCAGAAGCTGTGCATAGGCTTGAATGTGAATGTGTGGATGAGAATGGGAGCCTTGATGTATGTGTGTGGTGGTGAAAATCGGAGCCTGGGTGTGTATGGGAGTGAGAATGGAATCTTGAATGTGTGTGGGTGAGAATAGAAGCTTGAATTTGTGGGTGAGAATGGAAGCTTGAATGTGTGTATATATAGGTGAGAATGGGAGCCTGGGTTTGTGTGTGGGTGAGAATGGAAGCTTGAATGTGTGTATATATGGGTGAGAATGGGAGCCTGGTTTGTATGTGGGTGAGAATGGGACCTTAAATGTGTGTGTGTGTGTGTGTGTGTGGGTGTGGGTGAGAATGGGAGCCTGGGATTGTGTGTGGGTGAGAATGGTAGTCTGGGTTTGTGTGTGTGGGTGAGAATGGGAGCCTGGGTTTGTGTGTGGGTGAGAATGGGAGCCTGGGTTTGTGTGTGGGTGAGAATGGGACCTTAAATGTGTGTATGTGTGGGTGAGAATAGAAGCCTGGGTTTGTGTGTGGGTGAGAATGGAACCTTAAATGTGCATGTGGTGTGGATGAGAATGGGAGCCTGGGATTGTGTGTGGGTGAGAATGGTAGTCTGGGTTTGTGTGTGTGGGTGAGTGGAAGCTTCAATCTTGTACCAACACCCCCACCACAGTACCTACACCCTCCCCCTCGAAATAAACACAAACCCCTCATGTAACATCCTGCACATAATAATTTATCACTTAGTAGAACCCATACACATCCTCTCACCTCCTTCACTGTTGCTTATGCGCTTATACAATACTCGTATAAAACCTATGTACATATCACTTGCCCATTGATTCCCTGTACATATCCCCTGTACATATTCCCTGTACATATTTTTTCCTCTTGTATCTGTCTTACCCTCCCCCTGCTCCCCCCTCTGTCTCGATCATCCCCACCCCTCCCTCCCCTAGTTACCTAGTTATTACTCTGTTACTATGTTTATGTTACACACTGTTCCTTGTAAAGGCTTTGCCTACATATAATCTGGTTGTAAGTTATCTGTAAACCGGCACGATGTGCAAACGGTTGTCAGTATATAAAACTAAATAAATAAATAAATAAAAATAAGAATGGGTGCTTGAATGTGTGTATGTGTGGGTGAGAATGGAACCTTAAATGTGTGTAAGTATGGGTGAGAATGGGAGTTTGAATGTGTGAATGTATGGGTGAGAATGGGAGCTTGAATGTGTGTATGTATGGGTGAGAATGGGAGCTTGAATATGTGTATGTGTGGGTGAGAATGGGTGCCTGGATGTGAGTCTGTGTGTGTATAAGAATATAAGCCTGGGGAGGGGTGAGAAAGTGAGAGCTTGTAAGTGTGTCTGCAGAGAATGTGAACTTGGGGGTGAGGGGACAGCATATGAGAATGAGAGCTTGAGTGTGTGAGGGAGTCTGTGAGAGAAAGCAAGTATGTGTGTATGTGTGTATGGAAAGAAGACAGTAGTAGAAGAAAGACACTGAAAAGGAATTAGGAAATGAGCGACAAGTGAAAAAATGGGAAAAAGAGACCAGGACCAACTGATTAAAAAAATACAAAGATCAGACAACAAAGGTAAAAAAAAAAAAAAGATATATATATATATATATATATATAGAGAGAGAGAGAGAGAGAGAGAGAGAGAGAGAGAGAGAGAGAGAGAGAGAGAGAGATGTTAACAATTTAAATATGTCATCTTTAGGAATGTGCATTTCTTATATTTTGGTATTTTGCTCTTTCTTAAGTATTCCACTGTTCAGACATTTTAGTTTCTCAGGCTTTCTATTTTGGTTTTATCTGCATGTTTCTGTTTCTAATTTATAGTCTCTTATTTCTATAAGGGTCGGTCTCAGTTTGCCTGTGTGTGACAGAAATGCAGTATTTCTAGCATATAGTTTCTCTATATTAGGTAAGGGTCGGTCTCAGTTTGCCTGTGTGTGACAGAAATGCAGTATTTCTAGCATATAGTTTCTCTGTAGTAGTAGTCCAGCTTGTCCTGTTATTCCCGTAGGTGATGTATTAATGTTCTAGGGCCTGGTGTAGTATTTGCATTGCTGCTTTTTCATAAGGTTGCTGTTTGAATCCTGAGAATCAGTGCTGTGACTGTATGGCAAGGTTCTAGATGCCTCTTTCTTTGCAAGAGTTTGTGTTACTTCACAAAATAGCAGTGGAGGGTTATTTTTTGCTGAGGTGAAACTAGAATTTGAATTTTTTTTTTCATGTTATGTGAATTGCTCTAGCTCTGTGCTGCACCTGTTCTGATGATTAATTATATTGTATTGTATTTATGAAGATTTCTGGTTTTCTGCAAAGATGATTCATGAAAAAATACATTCATTTTTGTTTTATTACATGAATGGATCTGATTGTTTTCTATACTTGTGCATTTATAAACTGCAATAAATATAAAATAAATTCTGATTAATAAGGAATTTTTAATGCTGGTAAGTGCTTAAATTATTGAAGTAAATTATTTTAAAGTTTCATCCATGATGCATAATGGCTGTTGCAAATTACTTAAAAAGCCATTCTAGGGTGCAGTATATGGTATTATTTAACAATAAGAAAACAACTAGTAGGTCTCAGACCTGCATGCCTACAACCCACCAATGTTAACCTTGTGCCCACCCAAAAAATCAATTCTGGCTACGCCACTGAAGGAGAAATCAAATGCATGTGTGGAAGAATTTAGACCACATGAGTTGGGGAGGGGGAGAGTACGTGGATTGAGGGTCAGGGTGGAGAAGAGCCTGTGCCTGAATGTTTGTGGCTGAGCACAAGAGAGGAAAGTTGGTTTTTTTTTTTTAGATCTCCTCCCCTTGCCCTAATCTGCAGCAGTCTCAAGATGACTTTAATCAAAAGCTCCAGGTAATGAGAAATGGGCTTTTTTTTTTTTATTCTATTTAGTTAATTATTTAGTGCTGTTTGTGTCTGCTGTTATAAAATATTTTATTGGTGTTTGGGAAATGTTTAAATAGTTCTTAATTAATGGATGTTCTATGCATCAGCTCTCGAAATATTTTTATTAGTATGTGTTTACTATTATTGATTTATATTTTTTGATTTTATATTTGGATGTTTCTGTTTTTCCATTTTTGTGCTACATACAATGTCTGGCTTATTTACAGTTCAGTTTTTGTCTGCATGTTTCTATTTTTAGTTTAATTTATTATGTATGAGTTTTTCAGCATTCTGCATGTGACTCTAAGGTGAGGTATTCTGCTAACATATAGTTTCTGTACAGGGATCTAAAACAGCCTGCCTGGCTTGTTTGTTTTCCTAATAGGGCCTGGTGTAACCTTTGCAGTTTTGCCTTTTTCATAGGTAGGGTTGTGACTGTTTAGGTGCTGGCAGTTAGTGTGGTTTTAGTATGAGAGGCTTACTACATTGTAACTAAGTTTGTGTGGCTTTCTGAGGGTCAAGCACACCCAATAGTCATAAGTCATCTAATGTGATATGGGTTCCAAATGTCCTTTTTTTGGGCTTTTTTTTTTTTCAGCTTTTTTCTGGCTAGCACCACAGCAATGTATGTAAATATAATTTATTTAGGGAAAATGTGATACCTACCGGTATGTTGGAGATTTTTTTCATTCAATCCTGCCAGACTCCAGATCACATAGGGATAGATTTTAAAAGGGCGTGCACACATGTACACCCGATTTTATAACATGCGCAGGCACGTGCCTGTTATGAAATCCGGGGTCGGTGCGCACAAGGGGGTGCACACTTGTGCGCCGAGCCGCGCTGCCTTCCCCCATTCCCTCCCAGGCCACTCCGAAATCGGAGCCTGGGGCTGAAGTAAGGTCCGTGCGCGATCCCCTGCACAGTGACACAAATGGCTGCTGATCCGGTAGCCTGCCCCCAGACCACCCCGCCTACTCCCTGCTCCCTCCACGGCCCATTTTGCAAGCCCCGGGACTTACACGCGTCGCTGGGCCTTCTTAAAATAGGCCCTTTTAAAATCCTGCCCATAATGTAAAATAGGCCCTTTTAAAATCCTGCCCTTAATGTACTTCTCAGGGGTCAGTTTGGCTTGCATGGGAGCTTTGAAACATACGCTGCAGGGGAAAGCACACAAGGGAGGCAGACAGTGGTTTTGAAAAAATCTCCCTGACTGATATTTTCCTGCAATCTGCCCCTCTCTGTTACCCTGGTCCTGGATTTAAAGCAAAACTATTGATTTTTATATCAATAGTTAAATACATTGTAGTTAAACCAAAATCTCAAGAGCTCTCTGTTCTAATTTTAAATTTCAGTGAAGAGGGACTGGCTCTGCACTGCCACCTGCCCCTCCCTGTGGGTCCTCTAGTGGGCTCTTTAGTATTAAGTGCTGCTCCTCCCTGAGGTTCGAGTGAGTTTCTAACTCTGCAGGGCTGAACCCACTCAGTTTGGGCCTTCCTCTTTTCGTCCCTTCTAATTTAGAGTTCTCTCAGTTGAAAGAACATTGTAATGATTTTGCATCTTTGTATAAGCCAGACATTCGGGCAGACTCTCTCTATCTATGAACCACCGAGAGAGTGAAATAGCTATGCCAAGGAACTACTAGAAAGCATTATAATGTATGGTAAAGATGTTTGTCCAAATCTCATAGTTGCTTTAATTTTAATGCTTACTGTGGCCATTTCAGTGGCTTCTTGTGAGCAGAAGTTTAGCAAATTGAAGATCATAAAAAGTCATTTAAGCTCAACAATGAAGCAAGAGTGCCTTTCAAACCTTGCTTTCTATTGAAAGAGATGTTTTTGAAAGTGTTAGATACATTTGCTGAAATTAAAGCTCAAAGTTGCATTTTAAATGTGAGCAATGCAGTGTAATCTATGGTTATAATTTTATATAATTGGTTATCTATTCTGATCATTGCTTTTCCCATGGGAGTGATGACTGTGTGACACATTGGGGGTTTCTGTTGTAGTTGCTTTGTAGTTGTCATCTGGAGGTTTTGTATAATGCTAAAAAATGATTTGCTGGTTCAGGCTCTTGTGGGCCATGGTATAATCCTTACTAGATTAATAGACAGCTTAAAACTGAGTTTTCCTTATTTTGGGAGGAAAAAAACACATTACTGCTGTTTTCAGTTGCATGTTCTGGAAAAAATAAAATCTTTCTGAGCATACAGCCAGTGGTCCCTGTGTGCTCCCTCAGAGAGGCTGAACTTAGTGGGTCTCCTTTTTCTCATTAATTTCAAGGGGATCCCTCCCCATTACCTTTTCTCCAGTCTTTTCTTTTCAAATTTGTCTTTCCCTCCCAAGCCCTGGGGCACCAGGAGCTGAGTAAGATTTTTCCATGTTTCATTAAGCAGCTGGAGCATAGGAATCCTTTTTTTTTTTTTTAATATAGACCTCTACAAAATGAATTCTAGGGTGAAGTCAGTGTTCATCCTAATAGTGAAAGAGATTACCTTCTTTCATCACTGTGAGCACAGAGAAGCTATTGCCCCATAGACTATTCACAAAAGTCAGTTGTTTTTTTAGGGGGGGGGGGGGGTTATATCAGTGTGACTTTCTATAATATTAAGCATTTCCACAAGAAGGATATGTCTCAAATATTTTTGTGTATATTTGATCTGTTTTTATGTATTTTATTCTGTATGTTTAATTGTAAGCTGTTTGGGTATTAGCAGCCTATAAACACAAATAAATAAGGGGGTGGGGGCACTGGGAAGTTGCAGAAATGCATTGTCCCTACCCCCTGGGCCCTGGAGACCCTTTCTATGCCTCTGCTCCCTGCCTCAGGCTCCAGCCAGCACTCTTAGCAGTCTCCACGTACTTTCTCTGCCTCAGACTACAAGGACTTTCTGAAAAGAATCCTCAGAAGAGATCCTCTGAAGTCTCTTCAAGAAATAGTTCTCATCTACTTTAAAAAAAAAAAAAATCCTTCTTATCCACCAAGAAACATTTTAAAAACACCTTGACTGAGGAACACAGCTTTCAAAAGAATGTTTAGTATGTTGAAAACATTCTTTAAAGGCAAATTGCTTCTCAAATCTTTCTGTGCTTTGCCTCAGCTTAGTGTTATTTAGAGATGTGAATTGGAACCGGAATCTGTTCCGATTCCGGTTCCGATTCACATCGTGCATTTCTTTTCCGTGCGGCCTGATCGGGGTTTTTTTTATCAGCTGCGCCTGAGCCGATAAATAAAAAACCCACCCCGACACTTCAAAACAGCTCTCTTAGCTTCCCCCACCCTCCTGATCCCCCCCAAATGTTTTAAATTACCTGGTGGTCCAGTGGTGGTCCCGGGAGCGATCGCCCGCTCTCGGGCCATTGGCTGCCACTAATAAAAATGGCGCCGATGGCCCTTTGCCCTTAACATGTGACAGGGTATCCATGCCATTGGCCGGCCCCTGTCACATGGTAGGAGTAATGGATGGTTGACGCCATCTTTAAAAATGGCGTGGGCCATCCAGTGCTCCTACCATGTGACAGGGGCTGGCTAATGGCACGGATACTCTGTCACATGGTAAGGGCAAAGGACCATCGGCACCATTTTTATTAGTGGCAGCCGACGGCCTGAGAGTGGGAGATCGTTCCCGGGACCACCACTGTACCACCAGGTAATTTAAAACATTTTTGGGGGGTTGGGAGGGTGGGGGAAGCTAAGGGAGCTGTTTTGAAGTGTCGGGGGTGGTTTTAGGGATTGTTTTGTGTGCCGTTTTCCCGCCCTCCCCCAAAATGATAAGAGAACCCCACAAACAATTTCATGGGGTTTTCCTATCGGTTTCGGGGAGCCCCCCAATTTCTGATGACTTTGAAAATATCATATGATATTTTCAATCGTCAGAAATACGATTCACATCCCTAGTGTTATTATACAGACCTGATCACCCAGCTGCCTTGCATAGACCCTGGGATAGGCTTGCCATTACTATGGCGATACCAATGTATTGTCTATGGGATGGCAAAGAGTTTTCTTTTTTTCCCCTCTGACTTTCAAAAATGAAACCAATAAGAAAAGTCCACTTGCACAGTTCAAAATCACACCAAACTTTCAGGTTAGCTTCTAAATAAATGTAACAGAGTCCCATGTCTTTTCATGACTATGGGCCTCATTTTCCAATATCGCATTGGTAACGCATTAAGGGGCGTTTCCCATGCAAATGAGGCTTTTTTCGTGCAGCGGGGAAACTTCACATGCCGTGATGTTTTCGCGATTTGTGCAAATGTATTTGTGAATCGCGAAAACATCTTCGCGGTGCACGATAAAACAACAAAGAATCATCACACTGCATGAACAGCCTGTTTCATTGTGGTTCATGATGTTTCTGGGCAGGAGAGAGAGAGAGCACCTTGCTATAATGTCTACTCCCTAGACAGGTATTTGTATCTCTATGAGAGGCCCACCTAGTAACTCAAGGTGGGGATTAGGTATGAGTGTAGGGGGTTGGGGGCCGCTTTCACATTCAACATGAGACGTACGAACAGAACAGTGGTCTCTTGTGAAGATTTGATGGCCTTCGGAGTAAGGAAACTCACTCCAAGATGAGATTTGGACAATGTTCTCTCCACCTAGCTTGTTGTTGCCCAGGTAGAGTGTCCATCAAGCTAGATGGAGAGAACATTGCCCAAATCTCATCTTGGAGTGAGTTTCCTTACTCCGAAGGCCATCAAATCTTCACAAGAGACCACTGTTCTGTTCGTACGTCTCATGTTGAATGTGAAAGCGGCCCCCAACCCCCTACACGCATACCTAATAGGGATGTGAATCGTGTCCTCGATCGTCTTAACGATCGATTTCGGCTGGGAGGGGGAGGGAATCGTATTGTTGCCGTTTGGGGGGGTAAAATATCGTGAAAAATCGTGAAAAATCGAAAAATCGCAAAACCGGCACATTAAAACCCCCTAAAACCCACCCCCGACCCTTTAAATTAAATCCCCCACCCTCCCGAACCCCCCCCCCAAATGACTTAAATAACCTGCGGGTCCAGCGGCGGTCCGGAACGGCAGCGGTCCGGAACGGGCTCCTGCTCCTCAATCTTGTTGTCTTCAGCCGGCGCCATTTTCCAAAATGGCGGCGAAAAATGGCAGCGGCCATAGACGAACACGATTGGACGGCAGGAGGTCCTTCCGGACCCCCGCTGGACTTTTGGCAAGTCTCGTGGGGGTCAGGAGGCCCCCCACAAGCTGGCCAAAAGTTCCTGGAGGTCCAGCGGGGGTCAGGGAGCGATTTCCCGCCGTCGATCTCCTGCCGGCGCCATTTTCCGTACGAAAACGATTCGCGGCGGGAAATCGCTCCCTGACCCCCGCTGGACCTCCAGGAACTTTTGGCCAGCTTGTGGGGGGCCTCCTGACCCCCACGAGACTTGCCAAAAGTCCAGCGGGGGTCCGGAAGGACCTCCTGCCGTCCAATCGTGTTCGTCTATGGCCGCTGCCATTTTTCGCCGCCATTTTGGAAAATGGCGCCGGCTGAAGACAACAAGATTGAGGAGCAGGAGCCCGTTCCGGACCGCTGCCGTTCCGGACCGCCGCTGGACCCGCAGGTTATTTAACTCATTTGGGGGGGGTTCGGGAGGGTGGGGGATTTAATTTAAAGGGTCGGGGGTGGGTTTTAGGGGGTTTTAGTGTGCTGGCTCACGATTCTAACGATTTATAACGATAAATCGTTAGAATCTCTATTGTATTGTGTTCCATAACGGTTTAAGACGATATTAAAATTATCGGACGATAATTTTAATCGTCCTAAAACGATTCACATCCCTAATACCTAATCCCCACCTCGAGTTACTAGGTGGGCCTCTCATAGGGATACAAATACCTGTCTAGGGAGTAGACATTATAGCAAGGCTCTCTCTCGCTCTCTCTCAACAGGCTTCCCAGAAATTAACTTACATTTTTTCCCAAACCAAGGGTTAAATTCATATTCACCTGGTGACCACCACCACCACCAGAACCCCAGTTTCTGACAGGTTTTAATCACCTTTTAAACTTTAATTTTCCTTAGGCATTGTGTAGGCAGCCTCTCGCTAACTTCACTGTCCCAAGTCTGTGAGGACCTTTTGCTCTGCACTCTAATCGTGCCAGGGCTTTGATTACACTGTCTGCTGGCTTCAGCTGGCAGAGGCAACATTCCCAGCACTGCTATTTAAAAAATAAATAAATAAATAAATCATTGCAGCACTTCTCAGCTCTCTCTGGCTGCCAGGAGCACTCCAGGCTCCCATGATCTCAGCAAGAATCAGGCAGGTGTTTATTTTAATTTTATTTACCCCATTTACATTTTCCCTGGCTGACTGAAAGGTCGTCCTGACATATACCTCAAACATCTTATTATAGGTACAAATGACATCCTATACCTTAAGACCCCAACCATGTATTTTTGCAAATCAATTCAGTACAGAAATCAGTGTTTCTTTACTGGGACCACATACAATGGGAAGATAATTTCTCTGAAATTCACTCTTCAGAGAAATTTTATATAAATCAGATTAGCTCTTTCCATTGCCAGCTTAGTTCTCCCTACTTGGGATATGAACTAGAGAACTTTGGTTCAAAAAAGAATATAATTCTCACTAGAAATTTAGATAATTGGCCTTTATTTTCCTGTTAAGATCTATGGGGAAATTTTCACTTTCCTCAATGCTAGCAATATCACCTCCATCTCTCAACAGGAATTAGTCTTTTTCAGTGTCTTTCCTCTAACAGAAACAATGTCTCTGTCCTCGGGATCCTGTGTTTCTTTCTCTATTTCCTCAGTTGTCTCTTCTTCTATAACCCAATACAGAAGTTTGAAACAAAATATGATCTCAGTGTACTGTTTTGGAAATTCCTTTCTTTTCAGATTTTATTTGTACAGTGTTCTCTTTAGAGTTTATTTTCTCTGTGACATAAATGCTTTCACCCCATAGATCCTCAATCTTGCCCCCTCTCATGAATACTCAGTTTCTCAGCAACAACCTATCTTCAATCTGAAATATCTGGTCTTTTGCTCGATGATCATAACATCTTTTCCTTTCAAGATCTGCTGCTGTTTCTCAAGCTTTCTCTAGTCTGTAATGGTGATCCTTCACCCATCTGTCCAGATTAGGAATGTCTTGCTCTTCTTCAGCAGTAGAATCATAGAAATCAGTGGAAAGTCTACGGTCGCTACCAAACATTAAATAATGTTGAGAATTTCCAGTTGATTGATTGAATCAATCAATTGTAGGCCATGCAAATTTCAGGCAAATGATTTATCCAGTTTTCTTTTTTTGTGTTCCGTGGCCGTGGAAGGCCACGACTGCGGTCCCCTACCATGTCCGCGACGGCGACCCGCCGCGGGAGCTCCGGGGGAAGCCCATGATCTAGGCCTGTCGATTCGGCACGGGCCCCAGGGTTGGTCGCCGGGTGGGGAGCCGTCCCTGCTCCTCCCTCGCGGCATTCAGCAGCGTTTCCTCCGCGGAGGAAATCCAAGATGGCCGCTGCCACCTTTAGGCGCGAGGCTGTGCCTCCTTGTCAGATTTAAAGGGACCTGATCCCTTTAACTACACTCAGCTGTTCCCTATAAACCAGAGCAGAGGAAGTATAAAAGGAGGCTTCCTCTGCTCATTCCTTGACTTGGCAATGTCTCTTGTAGCGCTGTTTAAGTCTGCTTTCTTCGGTGAGTCTTCTTGTGCTTTGGATCCTTGTTCCTGGTTCCTGTCTCACCTTGGTGTTCCTGGTTCTTGACTTCGGATTGGCTAGCGGTGATTCTTGGTGTGTGACCAGACTGGCAAGCGGTGATTCCTGGTGTGTGACTTCGGACTGGCAAGCGACGATCCCTTGGTGTGTGATCTCGGACTGGTAAGCGACGAGCCTCTGGCACTTGACCTTGGACTTCTTCTTGACCATCGTCTCCAAGGCCCCACCTAAGTCCCAGTGGCCCGGGTCCCTACAGGCTCCTCCCCGGGGGACCGCGGGCTTTCAGTGGCGAAGACACAGTTCCTTTCCTCGACGTCACGACCCTTCGTCTGCCTCCACAGTCGCTTCAGTCTCCAGTGCCGAGGGTCAGCTGGTCACGTCTTCTGTTCCTGCCTCGCCACCCAACGGGAGAACATACGGATCTTCCTCCTAAGGTATACCATCCTCCCATCGGCCCAAGGGTTCACAAGCCTGAGCATAACATCTTTTCTGAATTTGGAAGAGTTCTCAACATCTCATGAAGCATTCTGTTTAACCTTTCACATCAACCATTCCCCTAAGGGTGATAGGGAGTTGATCTACTTTTTTAGATGCTGTAGATGCTACACAGTTCTTTGATTAAGTTAGATTCAAAATGTCTTCCTTGATCGGAATGCAACTGATCAGGTGCTCCATAACATGTAATCTGTTCTTTCACCTTAATCTTTGCAAACCATGTGAATATATCGGTAATCAGTAAGATGTTTTCTATACCACTGTGAAATCTACTGCCAGGACTTCTCCAGGGTAAGTGACATGGAACATACCACAAAGTCTCAGGATACAGAGGTTCACCTACTACACTATCTCAAACCAAATCAATAATAAAGACTGACTTCCTGTTGCAGTCTGGGAAGCTGCAGTCCAGGTGTGAACCCTTGAACCGAACTACCCTGGTTAGAGTAGCTTGGGAGGCGGAGCCACAGGCACAGGTCTTCACCCGGGAACCAGGAACCCCCCAGGAGGAGCCCGTAGGGTCCTAGAACCTTGGGACTTAAGAGCCACAGGCAAGGGTCTTCACCCGGGAACCAGGAACCCCCCAGGAGGAGCCCGTAGGGTCCTAGAACCTTGGGACTTAGGAGCACAGTAACAGTCTCTATAGAGAAGGCCTGGGCAAGAGTAATCCACAGAGTCCAGCAGCAGGAAACAGGAAGGCCCGGCGAGAGCGGGGCAGTAGATAGAGTCTGTAGCCTGCTGAACAAGCAGTAAAGAGCAGGCCCGGGATCCGTAGTATGCCGCGGAGCGGAGCAGACAGGTAACAGGAACAGAGTCTGAAGTGGAATGTAGGCTGTGACCTGCTGAAGGCAGGACCGGGGTCAGAAGCGTGCAAAGAGCCAGACCGGGCAGGGAGTAAGGAAGACAAACCCGAGTCAGGCTGACAGCCAGTCGATGCAGTCTCAGGTGCAGGCCAAGATCGGAAGCTGGCGGCAAGCAGGATCGGAGTCGGGCACAGCTAAGGTCAGTGGCAGGCAGAAGCGGAGTCAGGAACAAGCTGAGGTCAATGGCAGGCGCAGGCAGAAGCGGAGTCAGGAACAAGCTGAGGTCAATGGCAGGTGGCAGGCAGAAGCGGAGTCAGGAACAAGCTGAAGTCAACCAGGAAAGCAGAACAGCAGAAACCCAACTAAAAAACTACTAACAGTAGCGACCCTCGTTGCAAGGCAATGAGAAGGCAGATGAACGCCGGTTAAATCAGGCTTGGGGCGTGGCGTAGTTAGTCCAGGCAGGGCCAGACTTCCGGTGACCGTACGTCCATAATGCACGTGACAGCAGCGAGATGACCCAGTAATGGCGGACGCCCCACAGGCCCAGCAGAGCCGCGGAAGCGGCGTTCCCGGCATCGGAGGTGAGCTCTATGTTCAGCAAAAAGAGGGGAAGCGGTGGAGACCGCAACACTTCCTTACAACGCCAATCTACCTCAGTCTATAATGTTACTAGCATTTTGTGTATAAATGACACTGGAGTTCTTGCTAATAGAAATCAAAAAATAATTATTTCAATCTTGTCTAAGGAAGCTTGTTTTGATAGAACTCACAAAGTAAAGAAAATATTTAATCCCACTCTTACATTCCACACTTATTTGCCAATAAAGATAGGAACAAGTTGTAGAACTTCTATATTCCAACTTATTTCAAATATTTTTTTCCTCTAAGGAAACAACACAGAGGTATCTTTATTTACAGGTCCTGTGATTAAGCACTGTAACACCTTTATCTACAGGTGGAGTGTACACTATCTGAAGTCTGTGGGACTTAATGATATTTTTTATTTCTGAGATAGTATGTATTTTAATTAAATCAGCTCAGAATCAGATTATCAATCGTCCACTTTTCTCACATCCACTTATCTATCAAAGCTGGCAAAAATACCAAGGACCAGCTATAGAAAGTTATCCTAATTTTAACAAGAGAGAAGGATTAGAATTACAATAAGCACACTTTCACACACTGTCACAAACAGCTCTGCTTGCATGCAGCTTCTAACACACAACTTTCTCTGTAGTTTCCATGTGCATTCTCTGCAATTTCTAACACAAACCTGCAGCCTCCAGGCAAACAGATCTCTCTGTCTCTAGCACACAGCTCTCCCTGCCTCAGGTTCCAGCCAACTTTCTCGGCAGTCTCCACGTGCTGCCTCAGACTGCAAGGCCTTTATTAAAAAATCCTCAGTAGAAATCCTTACTCCTCTGAAGTCTCTTCAAGAAATAGTTCTCATCTACTTTAAAAACAAAAAAACAATGTTTTATCATTTAAAAACATCTTGACTAAGGAACATAGGTTTCAAAAGAATTTTTAGTATGTTCAAACCATTCTTTAATGACAAATTACTTCTTAAATCTTTTTTGTGCTTTCCCTCAACATGGTGGTGTTATGCAGACCTGATCACCCAGCTGCCTTGCATAGAACTTGGGTGGGCTAGAGTTTCTATGGCGATACTATGGTATTGTCTATGAGATGGCAAAGAGTTTTTTCTTTTTTTTTCCCTCTGACTTTGAAAAATGAAACAATAAGAAAACTGCACTTGCACAGTTCAAAATCACACCAAATTTCAGGTTAGCTTCTAAACAAATGTAACAGTAGTTGTGCTGGCTCAATAAGAAATACACGGATTTCCCTCTTCCACACAGCTAACTTCTCCCCTTAATCAGTCATTAGGCAAAGATCTTTTAAGTTTGAAATTATTTATTGCACAGATAATTTTCCATTACTTACAATTGTTGCTTCCAAACGTATATATATATGCCCAAGGCAGAGATTTTTGTAGCTGGAGATAGGCAGGAGTAGGGAGATGGAGTTTCTTGGGATTCAGGATGAGAAGGCAAGGGGTTCTGAAGCTGATTAGTCTTTAGGATTAAAGCAATGAGATGTAAAAAAGCTAATTGTATTTCAGGAGCTGCAGGTAGTTCTAGCCTTTAGGCATCATAGTGGATAATACTTTAAAATCATTGGTTCAGTGTGCTGCAGCAGTCAAAAAGGAATTATTAGGAAGGGAAGGGTTAATAAAATGGAAAATGTAATAATGCCTCTATATTGCTCCATGGTGAGACCACACCTTGAATACTGTGTACAATTATGGTCACCACATCTCAAAAAAGATATAGTTGCGATGGAGAAGGTACAGAGAAGGGCAACCAAAATGATAAAAGGGATGGAACAGCTCCCCTATGAGGAAAGGCTGAAGAGGTTAGGGTTGTTCAGCTTGGAGAAGAGATGGCTGAGGGGGGATATGATAGAGGTCTTTAAGATCATGAGAGGTCTTGAACGAGTAGATGTGACTTGGTTATTTACACTTTCGAATAATAGAAGGACTAGGGGGCATTCCATGAAGTTAGCAATTAGCACATTTAAGACTAATCGAAGAACATTGTTTTTCACTCAACGCACAATAAAGCTCTGGAATTTGTTGCCAGAGGATATGGTTAGTGTAGCTGGGTTCAAAAAAGGTTTGGATAATTTCTTGGAGGAGAAGTCCATTAACGGCTATTAATCAAGTTTACTTAGGGAATAGCCACTGCTATTAATTGCATCAGTAGCATGGGATCTTCTTAGTGTTTGGATAATTGTCAGGTTCTTGTGGCCTGGTTTGGCCTCTGTTGGAAACAGGATGCTGGGCTTGATGGATCCTTGGTGTGACCCAGCATAGCAGTTTCTTATGTTCTTATGCTTGAGACTGACTAACAGTCCTGGAGAGTGATTACAGGAAACATCCCAACAAGCTGGGGCTAGAGGGTGAGATCTAATGGCAGCGAGCCTAGGATCCATGTGACGCGGGGGGGGGGGGGGCATGAAGGGCAGTTCCTTGAGCCAATAAAGCACTTAAGAAGACTCGTTTGAGAGGGCATGCAGACCCTTCTCAATGAGAGAAGCAGGGGGGAGGGAGTTTCTCTTAAAGGCAAAACTCCCCTTAAGGGCAGGGCTCACAGGCTTTTATCATGGGTTACAAGTAAGGACTGCACTAGACACAGATAAACTGCAATGTATATACAGATACCAAAATGTACCCACTGCTGGGGACAGAACAGTAGTTTTGTGTCTTCGTGACCATATTAGCTTTTTAAATATTTTTACAGCTAATTATATTTTTAATTTACGTAATAAACATTTTCCCCATACCAACTTACTAACATCTATTAGCATTTCATAATCTGTTTCCCCATCCTCATCAGGTAGATAGAAGTAAATCCCTCCTACTATACTTCTTCCTAATGAATTTCTAACCATAGAGATTCCAGAGAACAGTTTGCTTTCTACAGCTGTAATGAACAGGCAAAAAAATACGAAACAACCATCTGGCTGGCAAAAAAAGGCTGTGAGGTCGATATTCAGCCAATAAAGTTTTTGCCTGCAATAAGGAAAAGAGTTGTGGCAATGAGAGAGAGAGCACCTCTTTATAAGCCTCTCATAGTAGTCAAACTATTTTTATCACTATAGGAGGGCTAGCTAGTAACTCGAAGTTTTGGTGATAGTCTAGGTTTTTTGAGCCAGTTTTACATGTACAGTGAGATGTATGAACAGCACCATATACATGAGTGAAGATTTGGAGTGAGGAAAGGTACACAAAGATGAGATATCTACAATGTTATCTCACCCTAGCTTGATGCACTCTCTACCAGGGTACTGTGCTGTTCGTATGTCTCACTGGGCATGTAAAATTGGCTCCAAAACCCTAGACCACCACCAAAACCTCACCTTGAGTTACTAGCTGGTCCTCCTATAGTAATATAAATAGTTGACTACTATGTGTGCCACCCCAGAGTCTCTCTCTCTCCCTCTCCCTCTCCCTCCCTGCTGCCCTAAGATGCCCAAAATGGAATTTGTGATATTTATCTCAAATTCAGTTTCGGGACCCAACATTTTTTCCCATAAAGAAAAACCTGGCCTGGCCAGGGAAAAAGATGGATGAATGAAACCCTCTCACATGCACATGAATTTTATAATGATCACATATTTCACATGCATTTATAAAGTTGTATGTGTCCATCACAGGTCTGTCCTTAAAATCTTTCATTTCTATCTTTCATTTATGAGTTATTTATAGTTTAAAAAAAATGTATTACTGCATTTAAAAAATGGAAACATTCATTCTGACTTGCCATTATATAGACACTTAAGCAGAAATGCACACCCTTTTGAAAATATTCTCAGAAAACTTAACTTAAATTTAGCATAGCCAACAAAGTCCCAAACTCAAAACAGGCCGTGTTTTGATGCTGTACTGCATCTGCCTCAGGGGTAGTTTTTCTACAGCATTCATATTTTCACTGAAATCTCTCCTCTCATTCGTTGATCCCAGCAATGAATACTACTACTTGCATCTTAGTTTTAGACTTCTGGCATTTGCCTACAGACACCTAAATACCATTTTTATTCCTTTTCATAACCTGCTTACTATAAGTTGATTCAGGTAGTTTGGAATGAGCTTTTTCCATATCTGCACTGCCAGACCACTCTGATTTCTCTCTTATGAATGTATCCTTTGGGGAAACCCTGCATTTGGGTTCCATTTTGGTTGAGGTGGATATTGTATCACTGGAATAGGCTTCCCCTTCCCAAAAACATTCTTCAGTTTCTAATGAATCTGAAGCCCTCATTCCTCACCATTTTCTCCCTCACACATTAAGATGCCAGAGCTCAGTTTGTCTCTATGGTCCTGCACATAGAACTGGGAGCATTTCTGAGAATGTTAGCCTGGACTTCTGCATTTCAGATTCCTACATGGCAGCCTAAATCTCTCTCCTACATCATTGGTACCCACATTGACCATGACAGCTGGCTCCTCAGTTCTCTCTAAGATGGTAACTTTTTTAAACTGGCATGTGAGTGCGCACTGTGTGCGTTCGTCAGCCCACACCCAGGGACGCAGCAATTTTATATCATATGCACACATGTTATAGCCTGGCCACATGCTCAAGTGCGCCTAATTTTAAGTGGGCGTGCACACAAATCCCACTTCTGGGTAAGTGGGGGGATTTTAAAAGGGACGCATGCTGACACATTAGCCAGTTTTACCAGTTCGCCCAGTTAACAGGTCCTCCAACATCCCCTGGTTTGTTAACCTATACACCACCCTTTAAACACCTCCAAAATGGCTTATTTTTTTTTGTACTTACACACCATCCATAGCAGAAGTAAAGTTACGCAGCAAGAGGGCCTTGGCACACTCCGAATCGCATAACTATTTATACACAAATCTCTGGCTATGCCCTGCTCAGATCATGCCCACACCCCACCCCTTTTTCAGAAGTTCCAAGATGTGAGTTCAGTGGCATTTATGCACGTATCCGAGCGGCTTTTAAAATGTGCTTGGTGCTTACGAGCCCGACATATTCGCGCATCCCCTATTTAATGCTCATGTGCTTTTTAAAATTAATCTTTAAGATTCTATCTAGATAGTGCATGAGGACCACTACCCATGCACCGGGCAGACAAGTTCCCAAGCAATCCTCCCAGCTACCAGACACCCAGCTATCTATCATACCTAACGATTGAATCACCAATAATAATAACAGTCCTAACCATACCTTCCTGGATATATAGCCCTGAAAATGCATTTTCAGTATGAAAGGGCAGCACATGACCAGGAGACCAGGTCCCAGCTACAGGATCACATCCTACTGCTGAGATGCCACCTTTCCTGGTAGCCTTGTTCCTCTAACACACAGCAGAAGGCTGCCTAATTTAGGCTTAAGCATCTTTTTTTTTTTTTTTAATTGACTCCATATTGCATAACAAGTTAGCTTTTTGACATAATGTGACTTAGTTGTGCTTTTCCCTAAGGGTACAAACATTCTAAACTGAAAATACATATTTGTAGCCCAATGGCACAGTGTGTGTTGCAGCTAGGCAGGTGGACCCCTTGCCTGAGGTGGAGATGCTACTTGTGGAGGAAACCCCCACAGGTCCCCACCATCGGAAGGTGAGGCCAGGCTGGAGCAGAGAACCTGATGGAGCTTCACCACTACCAGCCCTCGTTCCCCTCAGGTTGAGCCCTTGGGTACCGGGGCCGGCTGGACTTATGTGGGATCTCTAAAGGCTGGGGAGACGAGGCTGGAAGGAATCCAGGAGGGAGTCCAGGAGCTGTCGTGAACGTGAAGCACGAGATGGCAAGAACCAGGACAGGCCACAGTACTCATCGAAGAAAGTCAGGCGTAGGTAGGAGCAGGCGGCAGATCTCATAGTCAGGAGGCGAAGCAAGGGTAGGAATCCAGAAGGTAGACTAACAGGAACACAGGCAAGGGCACAATCCTCCGCAGAGGAACAGGAAACAGGACCTTAAGAGCAGATGGTACGGGCCATCCATTGCTCCTACTATGTGACAGTGGCCGACCAATGGCACCGATAGCTCCTGTCACACAGTAAGAGCAAAGGGCCATTGGCGCCATTTTTCAGTGGCAGCAGACTGCCCGAGAGGGGGAGATCACTCCCGGGACCCTGCTGGACCACCAGGGACTTTTGGTAAGTCTTGGGGGGGCGGGCAAGTCTTGGGGGGTCGGGAGGGTGGAGGGTTGCAATTAAATTTGAAGGGTTGGGGTGGGTTTCGGGCATCGTTTTGGGGGCAGACGAAATAAATTCGGCCCAAACCATTGGAAAACAAAATTTCCCGCGGCAGGCCAATAACGAAGGCTGAACCAAAAGGTTCGGCCGAATCACATCTCTATTTTTTTACCATCCTTTGTGACAGTATATCCCTGCTGAAAATGAGCTTGGATGATGTACTACTTTTCAGTTGTTTTCTAAGGAGCAGAAAAGTAACAAAGTAATTTCATGTAACTGACAAAGTAGACTCTTGTCCTTGAAAGCTCATGTCTCAATAAACCTGTTATTCTGTAAGGTACCACCAGCCTCTGTCATTTTTGCTGTATCAGACAAATATGGCTACCTCTCTGGGAATTTCTCTTTTTATCAAAGACCACTAAGAATAGAGGATCATTATGATTTAACTCAAAGCCCAAAACAGCAGGCGGAAGTTGCCAAAACAAACAAATAAGGAACTGAATTTTATAAATAATGAATGGGTGTAAGTAATGGATGCTAAATTAGGATTGCCAACTGGCTCCAGATTTTCCAGACGGGTGGTTTGACTTCATTGCCTGCAGGAAATCGTGATTCCATTGTCCCTATTGATTTCCCAAAGAAAGTCAAGACTACAAGTCCCTGCAGGCTGTGGGGGTCACACCAGGACTCCATCAGCCTGTCCTGAAATTCCAGAGCCAGATGGCAGCTCTTAACACTAAATATCCTGCTATAGAAACTGTTTCTATAACAGTTCTGTAACCGTTTTGTAGCTGTCTGTGAACTTTTAAGATCTGTTGCTGGAAGGTCAACAGTTTGTGTCAACACTGCAATTCATCTCATTTTTAGGGGGATTGTTTGGCAGCACAAACACTGGCATGTCTGGAACCATTATTATGTAGATTTCCAGAATTTCTGTGAAACCAAATTTTCTCTGTCACTCAGACTGTGACTAGCGACATTACCTATATCCTAGGATAAAGCATGCATGCTTTGCTTATTCATATAGAAACATAGAAACATAGAAATGACGGCAGAAGAAGACCAAACGGCCCATCCAGTCTGCCCAGCAAGCTTCACACATTTTTTCTCTCATACTTACCGTGTTTCCCCGAAAATAAGACAGCGTCTTACTTTCTTTTTACCCCCAAAAGTCCCACTATGTCTTACTTTCAGGGTATGTCTTATATTGGAAAAAAAGTCGAATTTGGTTTTAACGGTGTAGCTCTTCCTTTTACCACTGGAACCGGAAGCGCTCATGTCTAGGGGCAAAAATATAGCGTACGGTAAAAGCACTGCTTATGGTTCCATATCACAGTCTCCCATAGGGTTACAGCCTCATACAGTATCCCAAACAGGGATAGTATATGTGTTATGCGAACAGGGGACATAGGCAATATACTATAGGTGTTATGTGAACAACAGGGGGCAATATGCACACAGGACACAGAACAAGTACTGTATGGTGATATCTCACCGCTGCAACAGCTACCGTACCTCTCTATCCTGTGTCTTCGCAGACAGCGTGATATCAGTGCGGGAGATCGCGCGGGGCACATCCAATGAGAGCTGCCGGAGACACATGACGCTATGTCTCTGACAGCTCTCATTGGCTGTGCCCATGTGACCTCCTGCTCTGCTACACAATTCAATTAAGCCGGCGCCACCGTCCTCCTCCGCGCTATGCCGTGGCTACCTTTTACTTTACTACGTCTTACTTTCGGGGGATGTGTTACATTAGCCGACCCCCCTAAAATTCCCACTACGTCTTACTATCAGGGGTGTCTTACTATCGGGGAAACATGGTATCTGTTTCAGTATGATCTCTCTTGTGTCATTTGCTGGTGTCATTTTTTGATCACTATTGTTGTTTGTGTGTGCACATGAACAGTGTAATAATTAATTAGTCTGCTATGCATGCAGCTGTTTGAAAATACTTCATAGTGACTCAGACAATTCTTGATAAATTTCACAGCATGATGTCATAGAAATTAGCATTAAGTAGCTGAGGACACGAGTTTTAAGCTATTAAGTACAGGTGAAATCAATTATGATGCATAAAAATAAATACATATGTATGCACACGATAAACTCTATGGAAAAGGAAAGTAATCTGTAGGGTGCCATGGGGATCAGTGTTAGGTCCAATCCTCTTTAATGTTATGAGTTGACATTATGGAAGGGGCTAGAAGGGAAAGTGTTGGAAGATGATACAAAAATGTTCAATAGTGTAACCTTACTGGGTGGGAAGGAGAGACGAGATAAAAGATGAGACAAATACCAGAAGAATGATCAAGGCGGTCCAGAGAAGGGCAACCAAAATGATGGATGGTCTCCATTGAATGACTTACGAGAAGAGGTTGATGAACCTGAATATATGTATACCCTGGAGGAGAGGAGGAGCAAGGGTGATATGATACAGACCTTCAGATACTTGAAAGGTTTTAATGATCCATGGTCGTCATCAAATCTTTTCCATTGGAAATAATTTAGTAGATCTAGGGGTCACAATTTAAATCTCCAGGGAGGAAGACTTAAAACCAATGTCAGGAAATATTTCTTCACTGAGAGGATGGTGGATGCTAGGGATGTGCATTCGTTTTCAATGCATTGGCAATCCGCAATGCATAAGTCCCTATTCATTGTATTCGTGGGTTCGCAAAACTCATTGCGATCCCTACCACGAATACAATATATCATGTTGGTTTCATCCTTTTGGCTCACAGTGATTCTTAGCAGCCATTTGAAATAGGAGATAGCAAAAACCAGCCCTTTCTTGTGAGTCATAAGTGACCTCACAGCCCTGTCATAGAGTGGGTCAGACAGGTTGGCAAGGAGACCAGAATGCAACCTATCAGAGCTAAGCATTTTTTGTAATGCAGCCAGTCTCCGCTCTCACTCAGTGCTCTGTGACGCTATTCCTGATGACACAGCACTATTTATACGTTAAGCACACGGCATACCATGCACTTTCTTTGCGGAGGTGGTCTGGGGATGGTGGCTTTACTCAGAGCTAGTCTGAGTGTCTCAAATCTGTATTCAATTGCTAGCTACTTTGATAGAATTTTCCATTGAAAGATATTTCTTCATTTTTGCTGCTGTGCCAAGCAAGCCATCCTTTCTATTTAACTGCAGTATTTTTTTTTTTATTGAACTCAGGCTGTCTCTTTGTGCTCTTTTAAGCCAAGAAGACAGTGCACTCACTGGGCATCAGTGGGCACTGGGCAGTTTTGCAGACTCACATATATTATTGGGACAACGGTGCTCTCTGAAGCCAAATCCCCAGTGGGCCTCTTTTGTAGTTACAAGCTTGGTGTGTGCACAATACAGCGGTCCCAGTTTTAGTGTACATCCACGCACAGCCTAGTGGGCACTTTTGCAGACTCACGTATATTGGAACAGCAGTGCTCTCTGAAGCCAAATCCCCAGTGGGCCTCTTTTGGAAATAATTATTTTAAATGAAATCCCTAGTAGGCAGTGACATTAAATCCATAATGTCAGTGAAAGCTAGACGTGGTCGAGTGATTGGGACTGGCAGAGGAGGCACTTCAAAAGGCAGTGCCAGTCCCCCATTAAAGTTAAAAAGGGACCTGTTCCAATCTAAAATCTCTGGAGGGGCAGGCAGTTCCATCCGGAAAAAAATGAAATTTAAAGATGATGGATCGCCACCATCTGTTTCTGACCCTGTAGTTTTGGAGGTGAGGGAAGGGGAGGCTGAGTCATGCCAGTCAAAATGGTGACACCCAAAAGCAGCAGTGCAACAGCAGACTCCTCATAGTAACAATATAGCGCAGGCACTGTTTGCTTCTGATTCCGATGAAGAATCATCTTGTGTGGGATTCTTATCATCAGAAATGGAAGAAAGTTTAGGAGGATTAGTTAGTCCTGTCTTAGCCTCCACTTCAGTGCAGCAGGGGAGAGATGAAACTGATGAGGAGGAGGAAGAGCAGTCAGCGATCTGGAGCCACTTTAAAGTGATGGAGGACCCACGTTTTGCTCAGTGTAATTACTGTGCCAGGGCTATTAGCAGAGGCAAGCAAATGGGACATCTATCTAATTTTGGCATGAAGCATCATATGAAGAGGCAACACCCAACAATAGTACAACTGGGGATGGTGGCAGTACAAGTCAGGGGACCCCTTTTTACAGGCAGCGTAAAGTTGTTGAAAAGGAGCAGAGTCATTCCACGCCTACAGCCCCTTCTAGCAGTCTGGTGGCAGGCCAGCAGCCCCCTGCCATGTGGCAGAAGCGGCAACCCACCATGGAGGAAATGGGGTGGTGTGTGGTAATGCTATCCCGGGGTAGGAGGCAGGCAGCCTCAAAAGTTGAAACCAGGAGCATTGGGGAAATGAATGCCCCTGATGACCAGCCTTTGCAGATAGTGGAGAATGTGGGTTTCAAGCATTTGCTGAAGGTCTTAGTTCCAAATTACAAAGTCCCCTCCAGAAGCACATTTAGCAGAAAGGTCATCTCCAGCAAGTACAATCAGTGTCACAGCCACATCCAAGCGCTGCTAGCTAAGGTACAGGGGGAGTGTGCATGTCACCTGCGATATCGGGACCGCCATGAATGCTACACACTCTTACCTCTCTCTGACAGCACACTAGTGGGACCTAGCTGAGGCAGGGGCAGGCAGCAGCTCTATTAGTGAACAAGTATCAGGGTGGAGGTGGGCTTTACTGCACACCCACCTGACGGACAAGGCCCATACCTCAGCCAATATTCTAGCATGCATTAGACAGATGCTGGTGGGCTGGCAACTACACCAGAGAGACAGGAATCCTCAGGCCTGGTTCTTTGTCACAGACAATGGTGCAAACATGGTTAAGGCAATATACGACTGGCGCTTTCAGAACATCTGATGTTTTGCACACACTCTGCACCTGGTAGTGAAGCCAGCTCTTTGGTTGGAGTCCAATCACCAAGCAAATGAATACCTCCATATGTTAATACACAAGTGCAGGAACATAGCAGTGCACTTCCACAGAAGTGTGAAGGCAGGGAAGGTTCTCTGACAAAAGCAGACTGATTTAGAGATGCCTGACAAGTGTCTCATTCAAGACATTGGCACCTGGTGGAATTCCACCTTTATGATGCTGGAGAGGTTAGTGGAGCTGCAGACACCCCTACATAAACTTTCTGGTTCAATGAACATAGGTGTGCAGAAACCCCTAGGGCATCATGATTGGTTAGTCATGAGTTAGCTGGTAAAAATCCTGCAGCCCTTCAAGAATGTCACGGAGGAGCTGAGTTCCAGAAGTGCCACCTTGGCTGACATCATCCCTATAGTTCATTTTCTGAGGAAAATTTGGAGGGCTTTTAACAGGAAAAGGAAATGACAGCAGAGATGCTGCATTGTCTGGGTATTTTGCAGAAGCAGGTGCAAGAGAGATTAAGGCCTTTAACAGAAGACCACACATACATGCTCGCCACAGTCTGTGATACCCGTGTGAAAGGGAAACTCGCCCTACAGTCCAATTGTCTCTCATTTGTGAAGGACCTGCTGTTAGCAAAAGTCCGTGGTCAGGAGTACCATAGGCAGAGACAGATTAGGCATGAAGCAGAGGAGGAAACAGTGGCGGGCACTTCAGAGAGCTGTGCTAGCCCAAGTAGGAGCAGCAGTCTGTCAGCAACAGCTAGTACCTCCTCCTCTTCCACTTCAGTACGCCAAAGGCAGGTTGCCCATAAAGAATCATCTGTTCTGCTACAGGCTAGAGAGAAAGCAGCTGGCATGAGTGACTCAACCCACCCAAGCAAAGGAGACACCAGCACAACTGTCAGTGACACGGTATCTCTCAGAGCCCACAGAGGACATGCAGACAGATCTGCTGGCATATTGGGCACACAAGTCCACTGTGTGGCCACACCTAGCCAAAGTGGCTCAGCGATATCTCATGTCCACCAACCAGTGTGCTCAGTGAACATGTATTTTCAATGACAGGGGATATCATGATCCCTCACCGCTCAAGGCTGGCACCAGAGTTGATGGAAATGCTAGTGCTTTTTGAAAATAAACCTGCCTTTGCTTGGGTTTCCAAATTTTCCCTGTGAATGTCAAGATGAATAACAGCAATTGAAAGCCTTGTAGCAGCTCCAACTGCTTCCTATGCTCCAGATAATATCAGCACATGTGCATGTGCATCCACTGTACAGGCCATACGTCCCTACAAGGGCTTGACCTCTAATGCTGTGCCTGTCTGTCCAGGCCTTATGTCCCTACAAGGGCTTGATATCTATCCTTGAATGCTGTGCCTGTCCGTCCACATTTGGAATGTAAGAACATAAAAAGCTGACTTAAGATGTTTGGAGCTTGCATAGTTCATGTGCTCAATAGTTTTCATGACCTTCATAATATGGGCCATGTTCCCAAAATCTTTCTTAAGTGCCAACAGTAATGTTTCTAGTACTATAGAAAACTGGTGGTAGTTGCACTCTAGTTCATCCTCTGTGTTCCCATAGTTTTATAGAGGCACTGTGTAGGGTACAAAGTCAACATAGGTTGATATTGTAGATTTGGGCAGGAGATGACGTCAGCACTTCTTTTGGTCCTAACGGCTGAACCCTCAGTCTCTAGCAATTCAAAATACTAATCCTTCACAGCATGGATCCTTAATTAAAACAAACAATTTTCTTTTAGTTTCAGGGCAGAGCAGAGAACTTCCTCTGTCATGATCTGTTTGCACATGCTTAAATCCTAACAGTTTATACCATTATACACTCTTGGGGCCAACCCATTCCAGGGAGTCCTTTCCTGCTCAATAGAAAGGGAACCCTCCCCGGGGTAGCCAGCCTATCTTAGTACCTGTTGACCCGTTTGTATATCTGCTAACTCCAACAGATTTTAAAAGACCCATTCTAGGGAGCCCTTTCCTGTGCAAAGGAAAGGGAACTCTCCCCGGGACCATCCTGTCTTGCCCCTATCAAAACCACATGGACCAGACTACCTCCACTCTGCCAGTCTGTCTTACCCCATCAGCTTTCTGCCACTCTGCCTTGCTGCCATACACACCAGATAACTCATTCAACTCCTTGTGGTCTTCTTGCCACTATCATGGTTCCTCAGTGTGTTGGTGCTAGTATTTCTGCTTGCTGTGTTCCCCCTTCATTGTGCTGTAGGATGTTGATGCCACTTGTCTTGCCACTTTGCCTGTCATGCTGCCTTCGAGGGTTCATGCATCTGTTATCAGTGCTCTTGTTTGAAGCTGTGGTGTGTTTTTGACACTCTTGCTGCTGCTTTGCACCTCTGTTAAAGCACTCTTGCCACTCCTGGTACCACTTTGCCCCTTTAAAGTGCCTTAGGCTATTCATGCCACTTTGGTGCCACTTTGCCACAGTCTAAGTACCTTGGAGCTCTTTTGTTGTTCTGATGATTGCTCCTCAGAAGTTTCATCAGAATTGATAAGAAAACTCCAATTCTGCAGCCAAAAATAGGCTGCAAATACTTCCCCCATTGACTTTAATGGGAAATTGGGAAAACGAATAAAACTAATCAACAAATTGGTTTTCCCCCTATGAAATGAATGCAATGAATTTGGGTCCCAGCGAAACGAAAACCGAATTGAAACAAAATTTTGCCTTCTGCACATCCCTAGTGGATGCCTGGAATGCCCTTCCGAAGGAAGTGGTGAAGACTAAAACTGTGAAGTATTTCAAAGGGGCATGGGATAAACACTGTGGATCCCTAAAAGGCTAGAGAATGGGAATAAATAAAGCTTAACCTGCATGAAGTGGCAGTTACTACCCTTAAGAGAAACATGGGGATTACCTGCACGGAGCAGCAGTTACTACCTTGGGAAGTTTGCTGGGCAGACTAGATGGACCATTTTGGTCTTTTTTCTACCTTCATTACTATGTTACTAAGTAATTTAATCTAATAAAATGCAGAATTATGCATTTGGGAAATAGAAATTCAAGAGATAATATACTACTTTGATGAGGAAGCACTAGCAGTCTGTCTGCAAACACAAAAAGAGACCTTTATCTTTATTAATATTTGTTGCTTGCTTATGCCATAGCCCAGTATAGTATAACATCCTTAATTTAAAATAATCCAATTCCAGACATAAAATAAACAGACACAAAATTGCCCATAAATCTGCTATCATCCTGATACTATAAAGAATTACAGGGAACAAATCACTTTACAAAGTTCAACAATAGGCCTGCTTCAAGCTGGCTTTAAAACATTTTTGGACATTCCAAAATAAATAAATTTACTGGAAATAAGTTCCATAAAATAGAAAAGGCTCTTTCTCTAGTATCACTAATGACTTCAGGGTAAACAGAAGTCTGACAATTACTATCCTTCACTGTATGGAGATATTATTGTATTCTATTCTTTAACCAAGGGAATTTTCCAGCTATGGAGGGTTCAGGAGTTCAGGGGGGGTATGTGATTTAGTGATGGACAGGATGGTTCTTCTCCTCAAGGGGATGGGAGAAGAGGAGATAGAAAAGGTGCTTTCTTGAGGTACTTGGGAGGAGTCTCTAGTCTGGAGTTCGAGAGAGTTGGAATTGGGGGCAGAATGTTGTGTTGCAGAAGTGGGAGAAAAAGGGGCAGTGAGGATCTGTTTGTCTTAATCTGGGCAGCCAAGAATGTTTCTGTGCAGGATAAGGATCCATCTGCAGGAAGACAGGCGTGAACCTTGAACTTCCATCCCCCAAAAAGGAGTGGGGAGATGGTCATGGGCAGCTCACTGAAGTGTGACTACCTGGAGAAATTTCAAGACAGATTATCTTCTTATCTGTTCCCTTCTCGGATGAACAACAGAATGCCAGTGGAAGGAGGAGAAGAATTCCAGGAGATTGAAAATACTTACTTTGCAGAAGACCTATGCATGTGAAAATGATTTTGAGGATTTTAGAGGAACAGATGTGTTGGGTTTTTCTTCTTAGTTGTCAATCTGTATGGATTTTATTTTGTACTTACTGAAATAATTAAAGCTAAAAGGTTTGGACAAGTTCCTGGAGGAAAAGTCCATTAACCATTATTAAGGGAGAGTTGCAGAAATCCACTGCTTATTCTTGAGATAAGCAGCTTGGAATCTATCTACCTCTAGGAATCCTGTCATCTACTTGTAACCTAGGGATGTGAATCGTTTTTCTGACGGATGAAAATATCGTACGATATTTTCTCATCCGTCAGGTATTGGGGGTCCCCGAAAGCTATAGGAAAAGGAAAACCCCACAAAATTTTTGTGAGGTTCTTATCGTTTTGGAGGGGATGGGAAGAAAGGGCACACAGAAACAACCCCTAAACCTACCCTGACCCTTTAAATCGAATTATTTAGAATTCCCCCCCCCCAAAAAAAAAACTTTTCTAAAGTACCTGGTGGTCCAGTGGGGGTCCTGGAAGTGATCTCACGCTCTCAGGTCGTCGGCTGCCACTAATCAAATGGCAATACTAGACTAGAAAAAACCTCTTATGTGAGAAAAACAATGTATACAATAATAAATACTTATTTCTCACTTATATACTGGACTCATAAGACAGATTCACTGTGTAAATCCTGCAACCATCATACTGCACGCTGGTTCCCGTGTATGTATCGGGAGACCTACAGGAGCTTGTAATAGCTTCACTGTGCTAGCAGTTTAATCATCGGTTGCTTTAGGATTTAATGTCTCTTATGCAGCTGATGTATAAACTCAGCTATATACAAGTTAGTAATATACTTAACTTGTGTATGATGATAGAGAAATGTCCTCTGTATTAATGTATTATCGAATTCCGCATTGAATGGTGTTCAGGAGAAGAGGTCCCTCCATCATACACAAGTTAAGTATATTACTAACTTGTATATAGCTGAGTTTATACACCAAGGGGCGGATTTTAAATGCCCTGCGCGCCGGCGCACCTATTTTACATAGGCCGCCGGCACGCGCAGAGCTCCGGGACGCGCGTAAGTCCCGGGTTTTTTAAAAGGGGTGGGAGGGGGCGTGTTTGGGGGGCGTGGCAGAATGGCGCGGCGTTTCGGGGGCGTGACATGGCGTTTTGGGGGCGGCGACGTGGGTTTTGGCCGGGTTTTGGCCTGGGGGTGTTCCGGGGCGTGGCCGCGGCCTCCGGACCAGCCCCCGGGACCGGAACACGGAGCGGGGCAGCCGGCCAGCGCGCGCAGATTTACATCTGCTTTTCGCAGGCGTAAATCGTGGAATAAAGGTAAGGGGGGGGTTAGATAGGGCCGGGGGGGTGGGTTAGGTAGGGGAAGGGAGGGGAAGGTGGGGGGAGGGCGAAGGAAAGTACCCTCCGAGGCCGCTCCGAAATCGGAGTGGCCTCAGAGGGAACAGGCAGCGGGTGCTGGGCTCGGCGCGCGCAGGATGCACAAATGTGCACCCCCTTGCGCGAGCCGACCCTGGATTTTATAAGATACGCGCGGCTACGCACGTATCTTATAAAATCCAGCGTACTTTTGTTTGCGCCTGGTGCGCGAACAAAAGTACGCGATCGCTCAATTTTTTAAAATCTACCCTCAACTGCATAAGAGACACTAAATCCTAAAGCAACCGATGATTAAACCGCTAGCACGGTGAAGTGATTACAAGCTCCTGTAGGTCTCCCGATACATACACGGGAACCGGTGTGCTGTATGATGGTTGCAGGATTTACACAGTGAATCTGCCTTATGAGTCCAGTATATAAATGAGAAATAAGTATTTATTATTGTACTAATCAAATGGCGCTAATGGTCCTTTGCCCTTACCATGTGACAGGGGCTATCGGTGCCATTGGCTGGCCCCTGTCACACGGTAGGAGCAATGGATGGCCTGTACCTTTTTTTAAGATGGCGCTGGCCGTCCATTGCTCCTACCGTGTGACAGGGGCCAGCCAATGGCACCGATAGCCCCTGTCACATGGTAAGGGCCATTGGCGCCATTTTGATTAGTGGCAGCGGACGGCCTGAGAGCGTGAGATCACTCCCGGGACCCCCACTGGACCAGCAGGTACTTTATAAAAGTTTGGGGGGGTGGTCAGGAGGGTGGGGGATTCTAAATAATTAAATTTAAAGGGTCGGGTGGGTTTTCTTTTTCTTCGGCTCGGGATAGCCGAACAAAAGCGCTCAACTGAATCCCTCTTCCTTGCAGCATTGTCTAATCCACGCATTGAGACTCTTGAGCTCTGCCTGCCTCTGTGGACCTGCACTTGGAACAGGCGGCATTTCAGAGAATGCTACCCTGAATGAGCCCACCACCACCTCTGCCGAATAAATTTATTTGAACCAACGGTTTTCCACAGAAGTGGCCAGGCTGGTTCCCAATGCCTAGGCCTCAGCCTAGGCTGCAGATTGGACACAGGCCCAATGCCATTACCCAGTATGGAGGCTGGGTCCCAGTGCCAGGGTTTTTCACTGTACATTTTGGGGTAGATTTTAAAAAAGAGCGCGATCGCATACTTTTGTTCGCGCAGCAGGCGCAAACAAAAGTACGCTGGATTTTATAAGATACGCGCCTAGCCGCGTGTATCTTATAAAATCCTGGATCAGCGCGCGCAAGCCTGCCTCCGTTCCCTCCGAGGCCGCTCCAAAATCGGAGCGGCCTCGGAGGGAACTTTCTTTCGCTCTCCCCTCACCTTCCCCTCCCTTCCCCTACCTAACCCACCCCCCCCCCGGCCCTATCTAAACCCCCCCCCTTACCTTTGTCCCTCGATTTACGCCTGCTAGAAGCAGACGTAAATCTATGCGTGCCAGCGGACTGCTGGTGCGCCGTCATCCGACCCGGGGGCTTGTCCGGAGGCCTCGACCATTCTCCCGGGCCAGCGCCACGCCCCCGAAATTCCGCACCCCGCCCCCGAAACGCCGCGTCATTCGGCCCCGCCCCCGACACGCCCCCTTTAAAAAACCCCGGGACTTACGCACATTCCGGGGCTCTGCGCGCGCCAGCAGCCTATGCAAAATAGGCGCGCCGGCGCACGAGGGCCCTGCTCGCGTAAATCCGGGAGGATTTACGCGAGCAGGGCATTTAAAATCCGCCCGTTTGTGCATATCAAATTCCCCTGAACTAACCAGCCAAAAGCACAAGGGACAGTTAGCATGGGGGATTCATCCCATCCCCAGCTCCAGGAGCAAAAAGAGTCTCTCTCCCGGGCCCTGGTTCCCTCTCCCTCCCACCAGAGTAAATTTTGCATCCCTCTCAAGCCCCATTCTCTATTTCCAGCCCCTAAATCAAAGATACAGGAATCCCTGGGGAGTACCACCTCCCTCCCACGTGCTGACCTGTAACACTGACTTTGACACTGTGTTCCCCCCACCCCAAACAATTACATCCGAGCAAGCCCCCTGTATCCCAACATCCCCCTTTATCATTTGTTGGCCCACCAATCCTCATTGGCAAGAAGGAACGCTGAACCAGCACTTCTGCCAGGCCTAGTGGTATTTACAATGCTTTATACTCGGGCAGTTATGTATTAAAAGTTTCACATATTTTTATAAAAACAAAAATAATTCACAAAATATTTAATGAAAGGTTAGTTACTCAGTTCCAGAATACTTTTGTTTAATATTGACATTATCTATTTTATTATGTATGTTTTATATGAACTGTAACAGAGCCTATTAAATTTTAATATCTAGTTAAATACACATTATAAACATATTAAGGGGACAATATAATAAAGTACACTGAAGCTGCTGTGGGTTTGTGCATGCCTATATGCGTGTTTTGGGCCCAAAGATCTATACTGGTATATAATAAGGGTTTTGTGCGTGGGAACAAAGTGCGTACAAATGCGCTTACAGACCCGCAGTTTTTCCTGCGCGAGTGCATGCTAATAGCATGCAAAAGAGGTGATTATGCATTCACGGGCAACACATGGAGTCGTGCTAGTAGGGAGAGTGGTTTAGTGCGAGTTTTTTTTTAATGTGGGTATTTAGCGCCTGAGTCAGGGCAGGAGTTAAGTGAAAGTGCTGGTGTGGAGACTTTCTTTTGTGGGTCAGTCAAGCGGTGGACAGAACTGGTAGAGAGAAGAGACCTTCTCGATGAGGCAGAAACACCAGTCTGCATTTCACACGCTCACCAGTGGTCGGAGTCAGATCATAAAGGAGTTAGATATTGCTCTACCCACCTTCACATCAACTTATGGACCACTAATTTATTCATTTTTTCAAACAAGAAAGGGTTTTGCCCTGAAAATCAATTGCGAGGGTTCACATGCTGATACGTGTCTATGCAGTTGTCTGTGTGGATGTCTGCACGATTCACTACATAGGGCCACGAGTGCGCATTTCTGCATACATTATGGCGTGTTTAGTGGGTTCAAATTGTATGCACTTATCTAATTAGCATATGCAGTCTTTATTACGTCCCGCACTCCCGCTGTTTTTGTCATGAGCACCAAAAAAATCCATGCAGAAAAATCAGCTCCGATTTCAGCAGCTTGTAAGAGATTACTACAGGTTAAGGTTTCAGAAGAATACAACCTAAATAAGTTGAATTATTTACCGGGTATTACGTTTGTATAGCTATTTTTGTTTTAGCTGCAAATCTTAGATAAAAGAACTTGTGCTGCAGGTGTCCCTGGTTCACACAGTCACTGCTGACCTGCAGCGATGTTGATTGATGGAAAAACCAACATTTCCTCCAGAAAACAGAGGCTGGGAAACCATCCAAACTCGCCCATTTTCTGCAAAGGAAGTCTGTCAAAAAAACACAAAACAAAACAGGAAAACTGTGTCAATGAAAAGTTAACAACTGAATGTTTCATATTTTGAATAGACTATGAATGCTATGTGGTGTACACCCAACTTTATAACTTTCATGTGCAAGTTATAAAATCCGGGATTGGCCCTCTCAAGGGGGTGCACAATTGTGCACCTTGTGCATGCCGAGCCGCGTTGCTTTCCTCCGTTCCCTCTCCCCTAACCTTCCGCCCCCCCCCCCCCAGCCCTACTCTAAGCCCCCTCAAAATTATCTTACCTTTTGCACCTGCCGGCCAACTGCCAGCGTGCAATCCTTGGCACAGCCCCGGGACTTGCGCGCGTCCCGGGGCTTTACGCATTCAGCCTTATCTGAATAAGTTAGACCTTATCTAGTGAAGTTAACCAAATAAGTCGGACCTGTTCAATAGCAGATCTAACGTTATCCAGATATAACTTATTTGGATAACTAGAACTGAACTAGTTATATTCAGCAGCCTAGTCATGCCACTGAATATCCCTTCTAAGTTAGCTTGATAAATTATATCTGGATATCTTAGATAACTGGATTTCTTTGAACATTTGCCCCAAAATGTTTCAAAAACTCTTTAACAAACAAAAACTCTTTAACAAACAATTCAAACATAATTTTCAAACTTTAATAATACATAACATATTAAAATGCCCACAGACAGCAAGGAAAAATATAAAAGTAAACATACAATTGTACAAAGAAACAAAACACAAAGCCACCCCTACTTTAAAAAACAAAACAACAAAATAATAAAATAGTCCACCACAGAATATATCACTTCAAAATTCATTGCAAAACCCCTCAAAATAAAAAACATATGTATGTAAACTGTCTCAAACTGCAGACCTCAGTGCTTCATGAGGGCCTTACAACTTGTTAAAAATTCACACATGTCCATAATATTCAGCCCTATGGGTGATTAGTTTAAGAGTTACGCGCGGGCGTAGATTTGTGCACGCAACCCAGCACGCACAAATATACGCTCTATTTTATAACATGTACGCGCACCTGCGCGCATGATATAAAATCCAGTGTCGGCACACGCAAGGGGGTGCACAATTGTGTAACTTGCATGTGCCGAGCCGCACAGCCTTCCTCCATTCCCTCCAAGACCGCGAAATCGGAGCGGCCTCAGAGGGAACTTTTCTTCCGCCCCCCCAGCCCTTCCTAACCCCCCCCCTCCCCTTACCTTTAATTTAGAAGTTGCGCCTGCCTCCAGGCAGGCATAGGTTGTGCCAGCCAATGGCCGGCCCGTGATCCCGGGCACAACGGCAAATGGCTGCTGTGCCTGGAGGCTCCAGCCCCGCCCCACCCCCTTTTTCAAGCCCCAGGACATACATGCGTCACCGGACCTATGCAAAATAGGCTCGGCGCGCACAGGAGCGGATTCTCGGGGTTATGCGCATAATGTACGTGCGAAACCCTTTGAAAATCCGCCCCATAATGTAGCAATAAACACGGTGGAGGACTTCAAACAAGGGAATAGATAAGTCATTTTATGCAGTGAGCATCTTATCCTAATGTTTACAGTGAATATCTCATCACATGTTTTACATCAAGCTTCCTCATAGGAACTTCACCGCTGCAGACATTAGTTTGCTCAAATGCTGCAACAACCCACTTGTACCTTAAATCAGTTGAAACATCATCCTTGCAGGCCTCTTCCATATCGTCTCTAAAATAAAAAGCAAGATAAAATAAAACCCCAATATAGACAACAATCAAAAAATAATATTTGAAATAATATAGCACATAGCTTACTTAAAAAGATACAAAGATAAACAGATAAACTTACATGTATATTTTTAACTACCTTCAAACACACATAAGAACATAAGATATGCCATACTGGGTCAGACCAAGGGTCCATCAAGCCCAGTATCCTAACTTCAACAGTGGCCAGTCCAAGTCTCAAGTACCTGGCAAATACCCAAACATTAAAAGATCCCATGTTACTAATGTCAGCAACAAACAGTGGGTATTCCCTGATTAATAGACATTTAAGGACTTTTCCTCAAGGAAGTTATCCAAACCTTTTTTTAAACCCAGCTATACCAGCTGCCCTAACCACATCCTCTGTCAATGAATTCTAAAGCTTAATTGTGCATTGAGTGAAAAATAATTTTCTCTAATTTGTTTTAAATGTGCTGCTTGCTAGCTTCATGGAGTGCCCCCTAGTCCTTGTATTATCTGAAAGAGTAAATAACTGTTTCACATTTACCCATTCAAGTCCTTCCAATATTTTGCAAACTTTAACATATTCTCTGCCCCCCCCCCCCCCCCCCCCAGCCATCTCTTCTCCAAGCTGGACAGCCCTAACCTCTTTAGTCTTTCCTCATAAGATTGCCGTTCCATGCCCTTTACCATTTTGGTTGCCTTTCTCTATACCTTCTCCAGGGCAAGTATATATTTTTTGAGATGCAGTGACAAGAATTGTACACAGTACTCAATGGTGCGATACACTATTCATTTCCTAATAATTCCTAACATTTGGTTTGCTTTTTGGACTGCCACAGCACACTGAGCTGACTATTTCAATGTATTATTCACTATGATGCCTAGATCTTTTTCCTGGGTAGTAACTCCTAGCAAATAGGATACAGGCACCAGGTTAGGGAATGCAGGCCCTCGAGGAGCGGGTTCCCAAGTTAGTGATGAATTACTCTGAAGAGCAGAGAGAGAGCTTCCAGCAGCTGCTGGGAAGTGGCAGAGCAGCTTAGACCGGAGCGAATGCAATCCTTGCTAACTCGGTTTGTTAGCAAACGAAGGGCAGGCTAAGTACCAGGATGTGCTAATGTCACTCAGAGGGGATGCCCCCGAGGTTCCTGCCATGACGTGGATAAAGACGTGGGTGGCGTGCGCACGCGCACCCTAGGAGGCCCTTAGGAGAAATATGGCAAACGCCGTTGCCGATCCGGGGACGCCGGAGAGAGCGGCATGAGGACGTGGTGGCAACCAGCTTCCCAAGGCTTGAGAAGAGAGAAGGAAGAAAGGTGAGGCATAGATGTCGAAGCCGTCTGAGACCGGACGCAACACTCATGAGGACTTTCTCAAATGCCTTCTGAAATCTAAATACACTACATCTACCAGTTCACCTTTATCCACATGTTTATTAACCCCATAAAAAAAAAAATGAAGCAGATTTGTGAGGCAAGACTTGCCTTGGGTAAATCCATGTTGACTGTGCTTGGGTACTTGCTAAGTACTTGTGACTTGGATTGGCCACTGTTGGAAACAGGATACTGGGCTTGATGGACCCTTGGTCTGACCCAGTATGGCATGTTCTTAAGAAGAGGTCCAAAGTCAAGCCAGGAATCCAAATGAAGACGAAGCCAAGGTCATACTATGGAGTAAATCTGGAGGGAAGAAGGCAAGGTAGAACAGCAGGAAAACACCAACGACAGATGAGGGTCCACAAGACGAGAACACTGGAACTCAGAAGAAGCAGGAAGGAACCATAAACATGAAAACAAGGCACTTAAAAGCAGGAACCAGGAACGACATGGCAAACAGTTACTCCGAGGAGTTCGACCTATTGCCGAGGTGTCTGAAGCAGGGCAGAGCAGGCCTTACATAGGAAGTAGAGATGTGAATCGGGTGATCGATCGTCTTAACGATCGATTTCGGCTGGGAGGGGGAGGGAATCGGATCGTCGCCGTTTGGGTTTTTAAAATATCGTGAAAATCCTGAAAATCGTGAAAATCGAAAACCGGCACACTAAAACATCCCTAAAACCCACCCCGACCCTTTAAAATAAATCCCCCACCCTCCCGAACCCCCCCAAACTGCCTTAAATTACCTGGGGTCCAGAGGAAGGGTCCCGCTGTGATCTTCCACTCTCGGACCTCTGGTGCTTGTAGAAATGGCGCCGGCGCTACCTTTGGTTTTTCCGTACGGAAAACCGATTCGCGGCAGGAGATCGCTCCCGGACCCCCGCTGGACCCCCAGGGACTTTTGGCCAGCTTGGGGGGGGCCTCCTGACCCCCACAAGACTAGCCAAAAGTCCAGCGGGGGTCCAGAACGACCTCCTGCAGTCGAATCGTGTTGTCTACGGACGGCGCCATTTTGCGCAAAATGGCGGCGCAAAATGGCACTGGCCATAGACAACATGATTCGACTGCAGGAGGTCGTTCCGGACCCCCGCTGGACTTTTGGCAAGTCTTGTGGGGGTCAGGAGGCCCCCCCAAGCTGGCCAAAAGTCCCTGGGGGTCCAGCGGGGGTCCGGGAGCGATCTCCTGCCGCGAATCGTTTTTCCGTACGGAAAAACCAAAGGTAGCGCCGGCGCCATTTCTACAAGCACCGGAGGTCCGAGAGTGGAAGATCACAGCGGGACCCTTCTTCTGGACCCCAGGTAATTTAAGGCATTTTGGGGGGGTTCGGGAGGGTGGGGGATTTATTTTAAAGGGTCGGGGTGGGTTTTAGGGTTTTTTTAGTATTCCGGTTTTCCCGCCCTCCCCTTTCCCCTCCCCCTTCCCCCGATTTACAATTTTTTGACGATAAATCGGGGGAATTGTTATTGTATCGCGGCTCTAACGATTTTTGACGATTTAAAATATATCGGACGATATTTTAAATCGTCAAAAAACGATTCACATCCCTAATAGGAAGAGGACTGTGATGTCATCCAGGGGCACTGTGGATGATTTCCTGTCCCAGGCCCTTTAAAAGTGCCCGAGTCATGCAGGCATGTGCCTAGGGATACCCCGCTCAGCTGAGCGGCGTTCCTAGTGTGGTGCATTGAGCCTGCATGGTGGCCAACCGCGTCTTTGACCGGGGCCTAGCCATGGCATTGGTGGGCCCCCTGCAACCCAGGGCTGGAGGTAAGAGTGGCCAGGCACGTGACGGACCCATGACTGGCCAAACGCAACAGGGAGTATGTTCCATAATATTGGTGCCACATAAGTAACAGCCCGTTTTGATATAAAATTAGTTTTATACTCTGATAAAGGAGGGACCATCAATTGTCCAGGCCCCTCAGAACACAATAACAATCCAAGCTCATACCACTTAAATCTATCCCTCATAAGGGATGACCTTGAGGAATACATTAGTTCATGAATTAAAACCAATCATTTAAAATATGAATGACCTCTTATGGGGAGCCAATATAAATCCCGTAACACTGGGGTTATATAATCCCAACACCCCTTACCGCTTATAACTCTAGCAGCATCATGCTGCACCAGTAGTACAAACATTATATTGGCAATTTGTTATTACAAGATTGTTAATGGTTAAACCATCATAGGTATTTACCAGATATAATACATTGTAGAGATTTATTGTACGCTATATGTTGGGCATGTCAACATTGGTTGGTTATGGTATAAGAATTGTTAGTATACTGATTTTTAGGGGTAAGTTGGGATGTATGGTATGAATGGTATGATTGTTATAATGGGAGTGATGCGTCGTTGTTGGTTTTAATTTGTAATGTTCACAGCACATAGTGGTCCTTAATACTGATATACGAGACTTATGTTTAAATAAAATTGAATATACACTTACTGATTGGCATTATAATTTGCCGAGTCCTCTCACAGTTTAGCTATTTTGAGCAACAGAGGTAATGCACATAGATTCATGACCAGTATAATGGTCATAACAATTTGTCTGGCAAACCACCCCAGAGGCAATTACAGTAGTCAAGTTTGCCAATTACTATGGCTTGGACCACCGACCGAAATAGTTGCTCCAGTAACAAAGATTTCAAAGGTTTTATTAGCTTTAATTTTAAAAATGCAGCTTTCATCACCTGTTTAATGTGAGAGGAAAGGGTTAAGCTGGAATCTAATAAAACCCCTAAGCTTCTAGTTTCGAATAAAATCAGTAAATCATTTCCCTCATAACTAATTTGCAAATTCAATGGTGGGGGCTTTTTACCCAACTCATAAAATTTTAGTCTTAGCCATTTTAAGAAATAACCCCTGACCCCCCTCCCCCCAGCTAATTTATTTATTTATTTGTTTTAAATCTTTTATATACCGTCGTTAAGTTATTTACCATCACAACGGTTTATAGGAAGGCACATATAATAAAACTAAATATTTAAACCAGGTAAAATGTTATAAAAGTGCCAAAATTGTTCGGTAACAAAGTGTATTCAAATATATAATTATATGATGAGTTTGTTGACTTGTCCTGTTTACTACATGTGATAGAGTTTTATCTTACATGTAGTTCCCTCGTGTAATTCATATTCTATATTAAGTAGGGATGTGAATCGTTTTTTGATGATTTAAAATATCGTCCGATATATTTTAAATCGTCAAAAAATCATTAGGGCCACGATACAATACCAAGGGGGAGGGCAGGAAAACCGGCACACTAAAACCCCCTAAAACCCACCCCCGACCCTTTAAATTAAATCCCTCACCCTCCCGAACCCCCCCCCCCAATGCTTTAAATTACCTGGGGATCCGGCGGTGGTCCAGAACGGCGGCGGTCCGGAACGGCCCCCTCAATAGAATCGTGTTGTCTTCAGCCGGCGCCATTTTTCAAAATGGCCGCCGCAAAATGGCGGCGGCCATAGACAAAAATGATTCGACGGAGGAGGTCGTTCCGGACCCCCGCTGGACTTTTGGCAAGTCTTGTGGGGGTCAGGAGGCCCCCCCAAGCTGGCCAAAAGTTTCCTGGGAGTCCAGCGGGGTTCCGGGAGCGATTTCTTGCCGCGAATCGTTTTTGTACGGAAAATGGCGCCGGCAGGAGATCGACTGCAGGAGGTCGTTCAGCAGGGGTTCCGGACCGCACAGAGTGAACTAAGTGCGTGCAGAGTTTATGATAGAGATGTGCTTCGTGTTTAGGAATCGGGTCGGGCTTCGGTCGACCGATTCGTTTAAAAGTTTAGTTTTTCGCGTGTGGTTTTTTTTTTTTAACGAATGGAGTTAGTGCGCACTAACGAGGTTAGTGCGCCCAAGGTTCCGGTTAGTGCGCACTACCTAATGCTAGTGCGCACTACCAAAAATTGCAACTTTTAAGTAAAACGTATCAATTTTTAAGGAGTTCGTTAGCTAAATGTACGGTTCTGGGCTCCCACTGGTTCGCACCACCTGGAAAACAGCCAATGGGAATGTAGAATCAGTATTTTAACTCATCCGTAGTTTGTGCGCACTACCGCTGGGTAGTGCGCACTACCGCTGGGTAGTGCGCACAAACGCGGATTAGTGCGTGCTACCTTGAGCATGCTCTGTGAGGTCCCCAGAGGCCATTTTGCTTAAAATACACGCACTAATAATTATTTTCTTAGTACGTGCTGTCTGACTGAGACACAAGCAGCAGCAGTAGTGACTGTGAGGACTAGTGACGTGAGCTGAGCAGTGTGCACAGTAAGAGAACACATCATCAACTTCAACTTTACCACTGTAAGTGTATAATATAATAAATATATAAGATTTTGTTTTAGTTTTTATACAGTATTACTTTACTATTAGTTAGTTGGTTAAGTTAAATAGTTAATGCACTTTTTTTTCGTTGAAGTAGCATAAAATAATATAAAAATAATATTAAATGAAGTTACTTACATTAGGGGAAATTAAAAGTTTAACACACAAAAGTACTTCATTTAATTTTATGCTAATTTAGTGAAAAAAAAGTTTAACAGAGATTGTCAGTGTCAGACAGCTCCCTCCCTGCATGAGAGGCTGGCTGGCTTCACAGACAGGGGGGGGGGGGGGGGAGCTCAGCTGCCTGACCCTCACTCCTCCCCTCCCCCCATGTCCCAGCCACTGAACTGAATAGTGTACTGTCACTGTGAGGGTGAGGGCTGAGACAGCTCCCTCCCTGCCTGCATTACGTAGTGAGAGGCTGGCTGGCTTCACAGACAGGGGGGGGGGGGGGGAGCTCAGCTGCCTGACCCTCACTCCTCCCCTCCCCCCATGTCCCAGCCACTGAACTGAATAGTGTACTGTCACTGTGAGGGTGAGGGCTGAGACAGCTCCCTCCCTGCCTGCATTACGTAGTGAGAGGCTGGCTGGCTTCACAGACAGGGGGGGGGGAGCTCAGCTGCCTGACCCTCACTCCTCCCCTCCCCCCATGTCCCAGCCACTGAACTGAATAGTGTACTGTCACTGTGAGGGTGAGGGCTGAGACAGCTCCCTCCCTGCCTGCATTACGTAGTGAGAGGCTGGCTGGCTTCACAGACAGGGGGGGGGGGGGAGCTCAGCTGCCTGACCCTCACTCCTCCCCTCCCCCCATGTCCCAGCCACTGAACTGAATAGTGTACTGTCACTGTGAGGGTGAGGGCTGAGACAGCTCCCTCCCTGCCTGCATTACGTAGTGAGAGGCTGGCTCGCTTCACAGACAGGGGGGGGGAGCTCAGCTGCCTGACCCTCACTCCTCCCCTCCCCCCATGTCCCAGCCACTGAACTGAATAGTGTACTGTCACTGTGAGGGTGAGGGCTGAGGGCTGGTTTCACAGACAGGGGGGAGCTGCCTAGCCCCTCCCTGCATTAGTGTGTGAGCTTCTGAACAAACAGCTGTCCTATAGCACATACTTTTTTTCATCTCCTTTTTTATTTTCTCATGGTAGGATGGAACGTGAAAGGGAGTCTGGTGGTGACAGGGGGAGGGAGTCTGACTCCTCCCTACCGTCCTCCTCCAAGGTGGCAGCAAGGTCCAGGAAGCCCCGCTTTACCCAGGCCGACGTGGACCTCCTGGCCCGGCTCATGCTCCTGGATGAGAGGAACCTATACACCCCCCCAGGCAGCAGGCCTAACCTGCAAAGGGAGACTGCTGCCTGGGCCTCTCTCCAGGAGGAGTTTTGCCAGCGGGCCTCCTACCCTCGTGAGGTGGAAGACCTCAAAAAGAAAGGTGAGAAATAATAATGTTGATCATATTATTCAATTATAAATTATGTATATTATTTTGTCATTGAAAATTAAATAGAGTATGATAGTAATACTAGCTACAGTAGCTACTAGTAGCATACAGTGAGTTATATAATTATAATGTAATAATTAACTACTATAAGTAATAAAAGTTATAATGTTAAGTAAATATATTTTAAAAAAACAGAAATACTAGTAGCTAGCTACTAGCTAGCTAGCTACTAGTGTACCACCCTTACCCTATACTATACTAGTATTAATACTTAATAACTAGACTACAAAGGAAATACAATTATCTGTGGTATATTATTGATATTTATATTTATCTTTTTGAAATGGTGGTATTTGGGATTTTTTTGAAAGCCACATTGAAATATAAATAAAATAGTATTTATGTATAACTAACTTTTGTATGTTGCATAAAAAATAATCTAGTAGGTCAAGGCAAAACATGGGCATGTTGTAAAAATTAATCAATGTTATTCTTTTTCCTGTATATTCCTCTAATTTTCAGGTCGCCATCTGCGATTGCACGAGGGTAGGTGGCTCGAGGAGGTCCGCTGAACCTTGCCCCGTTCCGTGCCTGGTAAGTTGTTTTCAGAATACTACACAAGAACAACACACATTACACAACTATTCAATTAATTGTAATGGAATTTGTGTTTAAAAATGTTTCTTTAATATAACAGTGAATGAATCATTGTGTCTGATCTCATTCTTGTTTTTAAAATTCTAACTGTTGTTCTCTGAATTTTGATTTGTCTTGTACAGAACCACACCCAGGCAGGGACGAGGCGGGGCTTCCTGGGCCTAGTCACCAGAGGAGGACGGAGTCAGCAACGTCGACAAGTAGTGGGCTAGGTAGGAAATAATATATCTTGGCACGGCCAGTACAGTAGTACTATATATTATCTGAGGCTGAAAAACAAAATCTTTTTTTTTTTATATCAGTCAGTTATAGTGGCTGGGGATTGGGAATGGGGGGATGTGTGTATTTATTTATTTGTATATATTAAATGTCACTGAGTGGCTATGATAGTAAACTAAAGAATTGAAGGTGAAAAAAAAGAAGAGGTTTGTAGTGTATCTCCTACCATCATATTCTGTGTAACCTGAGATTGACTATTATTTCTCCTTCCAATCCTTCAAATTATGTATTCTCTCTAATCTATGTTGATAGATTTGATATCCCTCCACTCTCCCCTCACTCCTTCTCCCCTGCAATGGACTCCTCATTTTTCTATAATCCTCAAGGTCAATAAACTAAATAAGGGGTAGATTATTTTATAAACTTGCTCACACGCATCCAGTAGTATTTGCTTTTTTATTTGTCATATCTGACTATGTAATGTATGTATAATGTATAGTTCTGTGTCTCATGTTGAATTATTATTTTTTTTTAATTTCTTTACAGGCCAAGAAAAGCCTGCGAATAGACAGCGGCCCACCACTGCCACCAGCACCAGCACCAGCGCCAGTGCCAGTGCCAGTGCCAGCACCACCACAAGCGCCAGCGCCAGTGCCAGCACCAGCACCAGCACTGCCGTACTTCCTCCAGGATCTCCTCCAACCTGTAAGTGCTGCTGTGCACAATATTCAAAGTTGGAGGAGATCCTGCAGGAAGTACGGCAGTTCAAGGCGAAATATGATGCCGACTACATGATGTTGCAGCAGAGGGTCGGAGAGGTACAGGCCAGTGTGTGCAATGTGGAGAGGAGGTTGTTAGCCCTGGAGGAGGCCCCTCAGGAGCAGAGGGAAATGGCTTCTCCTCCTCATGAGATGCCTCATGAGGAGGAGGTGCCAGTTCCCTCTGCTTCAGAGCAGGTTTCTCCAGTGGCGGCACCCTCCTCTCCACATGAGCCTGACCCTGCTGCAACATCATGAAGTCAAGGCATCATATTTCGCCTTGACCTGGGCTGCTGGCCTGGTTTTTTTTTTTTTTTTGTTTTTGTTTTAATGTGTTTACTCTCTGGTGGTGTGTGAAATATAAAATTTATATGTTAAAATAAATTTGTTGACACATTTTAAACGTTTGCTTGTTCTTTTTTATATATTAATTTATTAGTCATTTAACTAATAATAATTATTCCAAAATAATATAGTATGGTACTACTAAATTACAAAGAGCAGACATGTACGGATGTATGTCTATTAATCCAACACATTTCATTGTTTTAGTAATAGTAACTAAGTTAGTCATACACTTCCATACAACATTCAGTCTGGCTGAATTAGCACAAGTTGTATACTTGTGAGCAGTAGCGCCAACGTCAAGGCTTCAACCGTGGCTACTGACCATTCACACATCTTTCAACCTGGCCAATACAATATTGTGCACTGTGTGCAGCACTCAAGCTACTGCAATGACTCACACGTCAATGCCAAAAATTGCTCCATGACCAAGACAGCCATTTGAAGCAAAAAATGTAATGCTTGTGATACTAAAGTAGGAGTAAGGAGAAGGACTAGGAGAAAGCAGACTCATGAACAAAAAATCCTTCAGAAATGTACAACTTCTGGGTGCTCAGTTTTCTCTTTTTATTACACTCAAGGGTGTCTGTATATATTTGGTTAATCAATATATTGTTACAGTAGGGTGGATATAACAGTAACAGTTTATATCCAACTAGTAGCTATAGCTAGCTACTAGTTGGATATAAACTGGATATCCAAGTAGTAGCTAGTACTTGGATATCCAGTAGCTAGTAGTAGCTAGCTAGTAGCTAGCTAGTAGCTAGCTACTACTAGTACAGCCACTAGCTACTTAGTTAGAGTATCAACCTCTCTGTGCACTGTAAGTGCAATTTAATATTGTATTGGCCTGAAATTCTTTCATACTTCATTCACACAATCATGCTGTCGGAGATGGACGCTGAGGCAGAAGAACCCAGCGAGGACTTGCCTGCCTCAGAGGTGGACACTGGGGGAAAGGAGCCTGGGAGTGAGAAGCCTGTGTTGGAGACGCAGCAGGACAGAGTGTTTATGTCTTGTGACTCCCAGACTGGCTTCTCCTGTGGGCCACAAGAGGCAGCAGCGGCAATGTTGTGGCCGCTGCTGCCTCTTGTGGCCGGGCGCCCCAGCAAGCGATGCGGGGAGCACAGCTGCATAGAGCCAAGCCTCTCTTCCACCCCTTGACCTTGGATCTCGGCCCTCGACAAGAGGCTCACTCCTCCCAGTCACAGGGAAAGTTCGGATACCCAAGCTGTGGAAAGTTCGTTTTGATAAAAACCAATTGCTCGACTAAGTCTGGAGACAAACGTGCACGGTGTGGACTCACTATGTTCCCTGTCATTGAAAATACTCTTTCACTTTGCACACTTGTTGGCGGGCAGGAAAGAAAGTGCTGTGCTAGTATTGCAAGATCAGGCCACATTGAAGCTTTCTGTGCCCAATATCTCAAGGGATCTGAGTCCATGCTCTGAATTGGCTCAGACAGAAAACTCTTAACATGCAGTTCTGAAACATTCTCCTGCAGGTAGGACTCAGTAGTAGTAACTCTTCTGCCAACAGCTGATGCGATTGCTTGTGACATGGCAGGCAGTTCATTAAATGTGGAATAACTCATATTTTGATGTGTTATGGAAGGGGTAGGGGAGCAGCTGATCATACTAGTACTTGAGCAGGATGGAGTTGGAGACTGAGAGGATGATACTAATTCTTTTTCATCGTTACCAGTGGAACAGACCCTGTTAGACATTATGTTTTCAACCATTTTAATCAACATTTTTTTCCAATGTGTAAGAGCATTGTTCTTGAGAGCAATACTGCCTTTCACACGTGGGTCACACATCGTGGCTAACATATAGCAATCCCTTTGCATGAGAGGTTTCAATCTTTTTTGAACTTGCTCTTTTAAGCATTTAACAAGCATTAACACTTCCTTAGAGAAATCTGGATGATGCAGAAATTCCTCTAATACCTCCTCCAGATAGTTTATTACAGGGATGGCACCACCCAAAGTGGCATTAGCTGAACTCAATGCATCAGTATATACTTTGAAAGGCTTGAGGACATGCACCATGTGTGCAATGTTTGTCCAGTCCTGACATCCAAGAGGATTTTCCAATCCAATTTCAGTTGCCATTGCCAAATCATGAAGAGGTGTCTGCTGTTCAGACAACCTCTCCAACATAAGATAGGTGGAATTCCATCTGGTAGGCACATCCTGAAGAAGGTTGTGCAAAGGTGCGCCAACTGCTATTTGCCTCTTTCTGAGTTGCTTCCCACTTTTTACACTACGATTGAAATGCCCAGCTATTTTGCGACACTTTTCAATCAACCGCTTCAGGAGTTGACTACTACAACTAGTAGTACCACCTTCCTTGCCACTAAGCCCCAAAGCATCCCTCACTATCAGATGCAGGGTATGTGCAAAGCATCGGATGCCGTTGAATCTACCATCAGCCAGAGCCTTAATAATATTGGAACCATTGTCAGTAATGAAAAATCCATTTAAGCATTCCATATCACTGCTTCTAAGGAGCCCATTCCATTTTTCCATCATCCCCTGAATTGCATGTAAGATATTTTCTGAAGTATGTCTCTTGTCTAGCACTTGAGCATGCAGTAAAGCCCAATGGTATCCTGGCGAAACCTTTTTGGAGCTGCTGCCACTGCCACTGCCAATGCTGCTAGTGCTTACAGGTATTAATGCCTCATCCAGCTGCCACCAATGTGCTGTTAGAGACAAATATGCATGCATTGCATTCATACTAGTCCAAACATCAGTGGTGAGATGGATGCTCCTCCCCTTTGCCCTTGCCATCATAATCTGCATTTCAGCACGACATTTTCTGTATAGGGAAGGAAGCACCTGACGGCTAAATGTACTTCTTGAAGGAAGTTTGTAGTAAGGGGCGAAATAATGGAGCATCCGCTTAAATCCCTCATTTTCTACAATCTGCAGTGGCTGATCATCCAAAGCAATCATTACAGCAATATGTCGTGTACCCACTTTAGACATTGCCTGCTTCCTGCTCTGTGACATTGCAGAAGAACACCACCCCATCTGCTCCATGGTAGCTTGCCGCTGCTGCTGGGGATGAGGAAGAGGAGACTGCTGCTTCTGCAGATGCACACAATCTGTATCTTCTTTAGTACTACTACTTTCCTTCTGTGGCTGCTTCCCTGTTGCTTTACTTGAAGCCTGGGCAAGCACGGTGGGACCAGCTTCTTCTGCAAGCAACAGTGCTCTATGTTCTCTTTCAAGGTGATATTTCATGTTGCTGTTAGTAAGATGTCCAATAATTCTTCCACGGCTCACCATCTTTTTACAATGGATACATTGTCCAAATCTCTGGTCAGCCACAACATGATAATGATTCCAAATCTTTGATGTCCTTGTACTGTTCCTTACTCTAGGCTGGATACTTGTCATTTTCATACTAGTAGTAGAAATAGTAGTAGTAGTAGTAGTAGTAGGGATGTGAATCGTGTCCTCGATCGTCTTAACGATCGATTTCGGCTGGGAGGGGGAGGGAATCGTATTGTTGCCATTTGGGGGGGTAAAATATCGTGAAAAATCGTGAAAAATCTAAAAATCTAAAAATCGCAAAACCGGCACATTAAAACCCCCTAAAACCCACCCCCGACCCTTTAAATTAAATCCCCCACCCTCCCGAACCCCCCCCAAATGAGTTAAATAACCTGCGGGTCCAGCGGCGGTCCGGAACGGCAGCGGTCCGGAACGGGCTCCTGCTCCTGAATCTTGTTGTCTTCAGCCGGCGCCATTTTCCAAAATGGCGCCGAAAAATGGCGGCGGCCATAGACGAATACGATTGGACGGCAGGAGGTCCTTCCGGACCCCCGCTGGACTTTTGGCAAGTCTCGTGGGGGTCAGGAGGCCCCCCACAAGCTGGCCAAAAGTTCCTGGAGGTCCAGCGGGGGTCAGGGAGCGATTTCCCGCCGCGAATCGTTTTCGTACGGAAAATGGCGCCGGCAGGAGATCGACTGCAGGAGGTCATTCAGCGAGGGTTCCGGCGCCTCGCTGAACAACCTCCTGCAGTCGATCTCCTGCCGGCGCCATTTTCCGTACGAAAACGATTCGCGGCGGGAAATCGCTCCCTGACCCCCGCTGGACCTCCAGGAACTTTTGGCCAGCTTGTGGGGGGCCTCCTGACCCCCACGAGACTTGCCAAAAGTCCAGCGGGGGTCCGGAAGGACCTCCTGCCGTCCAATCGTGTTCGTCTATGGCCGCCGCCATTTTTCGGTGCCATTTTGGAAAATGGCGCCGGCTGAAGACAACAAGATTCAGGAGCAGGAGCCCGTTCCGGACCGCTGCCGTTCCGGACCGCCGCTGGACCCGCAGGTTATTTAACTCATTTGGGGGGGGTTCGGGAGGGTGGGGGATTTAATTTAAAGGGTCGGGGGTGGGTTTTAGGGGGTTTTAGTGTGCCGGCTCACGATTCTAACGATTTATAACGATAAATCGTTAGAATCTCTATTGTATTGTGTTCCATAACGGTTTAAGACGATATTAAAATTATCGGACGATAATTTTAATCGTCCTAAAACAATTCACATCCCTAAGTAGTAGTAGTCACACGTGGATGTTCAAATGGTGTAGGGGACAGGGTACCAGCAATACTGCTGGCACTGGCAGTAGTTGTTTGTTTTGCAATTTGACTAACATTGTCATTGCTTCTGTTCTCCTCCTCCTCCTTCTCCTCAGAATGTTTACTAGCCAAAAACTCCTGATCCTCCTCCTCCTCCTCCTCCTCCTCCTCCTCCTCCTCCTCAATATCTGATTCATCATCATCATCCAATACTTTCTGTAGCACCATTCTTTCATCTAATCTTTTCACCTTTCCCTCAAATTTTGCTCGTTCCTTCCCTTGCAACAAGTTTCCTTGCACTTCTACATCCTCTTTCTTCTCAAAAAATCGCAGTTTTTTCCTAGGGACTGGCAGACAGCTCTTTCCAGTAGCACTATCACTACCAACACGTTTTTTTCCAGAGGGTACTGGTAGGGGCATTATGATCCTGTGGTCAAAGAAATATATAATAAATAGTACATTAAACAAGTTAATAAATTAGTTTGGTATTCATTTTTAAAACTTTATTGAGCTAATAGCATTAGCTAGCTAGCTAGCTATTGCTAAGGCTACCCCCAGACCACAGGACAAAGAAGGATATAGTGATTATTAGTCAGTGAGTGACACTGACAATTGATAATGTGATATAGTATACTTACTAATATATTATATTGCAATTTATACCATGCATTGGCCAGAGCATCAAACTGCAGCAGACTGAGACTGAAACTAGGTTGCAATACTTCAGTTAACTCATTACATTAGCCTCCTGGCAGGACTGGCTAGGCTTTTCTGCATTGAGGTTAGAGAAGTCCTATTCCTATTTTTTCATATCCTTTTCAGGCCTATTCTGTTCTTTGAACTAAAATAACTTCTCCCTCCCACTTCAAGTCTTACCCACAAATCTCACACACAGGAGCAGAAGCCTCAAGCCAAGCACAAGATACATAATATAGGATATTGGACAGACTATTGGCCAATTATAGGTTTAGTAGTAGAATTGATTTGATAGTAGTGACTCACTGGCTTTAATAGCTAGCCATAGCCAGTGACACTAGGCTAATAGCCAAGCTAGCTATTAGCATAGTGTCACTGGCTATGGCTAGCTAGCTAGCTATAAACACTATTAGTGATAAATCTGGTAGATTACACATACATCTATATAATATTGATAAATATAATATTATATAATTTTATATATTTATAAATCTATTAAAACTCTACTGCTGCAATGTTCAGAAAGCAATCAACGCACCTACCTTCACCTTGTCCTTTATAAGCAAGCCCTGCTGCTGGACTGGAGTGCTGGTGCCTGCCTATGCCTAGGCTAGGAATGCTGCGAACGAAGAGCTCACTCAAGAAACAGAAAAAAAGAGTAGAGCTCAGCTCAGCTCACTGGTTGTGGCTATTGGCTATTTTGGCTAGTGGTACTTGGCTGCTAGCAGTAGCAGCTATATGCTACTGTGGCTAGTGGCAATGGCTAGCTACTGGCTGGCTGCTAGTATCATAGGCTGATACTAGTATCAGCTAGCTAAGCCAGCTAGCAGATAGTACCCTAACAATAAAGGCTGTATAATATATTAGCTATCAAATCAACAGCTGCAGCTAGCTATAAACTGATTGACTGATGTTTTCTCCTCAAACCCACAAAACAAAAGCAACACATAAGCAGAGCACCCCTTATTATATAGCTATTATAGCTACCTATTGACTAAAAGTAGGAGGGAAAATAAACCTATTAATTTAAGTGGCCAATTCAAAAATGATGCAAATGAATATTATGCATAATATATCAAACAAATTCTAGTCACATGATTGATGACATAATCACAATATCCACAGACACACTACTACAGTAGGATTAGAACTTCAAGCTAATAGCTCTATCCCCCATTCCCATTCCCCATCCCCCATATAAAACAATCTGTAAAAAACAGCACCTTGGCTGTTGGTAACCTTGGTAATGAATAAAAAACAAGAAGACACCCAATAGGAATACATATTCAACCTTCAATTTACACAAAAGTATCAATGTAGTATCAGTTTACCTTAGTGCGCACTAACATATCGCAGTGCGCACTGACATGCACCTAGCGCGCACTAACAATCCGTTAGTGCGCAGTAGGGTGAGGCGCCATGTACTGTGCACTACGTCCAGCGACTGCGCGCTAACGGATAGTCCATGCGCACTAACATCCATTAGTGCGCAGTAATAAAAAACTGACTTTAACCCGAAAATTCGTGGAATTTTGATTCTTTTTCCCAACTTCCCCAACAATGACGAATTAGACAATGTCGTTGGCATTGGCTAAATCGTGAAAAACGAATGCACATCTCTAGTTTATGATGCTTGCCTTTATTTACTTTCTCCGTTCTCTTTGTAAAACGCCTGTTTAAAAAGCCACTCAGGAACACTAACAGAACCCCCGCACATCATTCAGACTGTAAAACTGCACACAATCTGCATAAATAAGGTACAGAACCCAGTGGAGCCAATAAAATATTAAATAGCACAGGAGATAGGGCTGAACCCTGAGGTACCCCTGATCGTAAAGTTCTCCAAGTTGAAACATCCGTACCCTGCTGGACTCTAGTTTTTCTCCCAGACAGAAAACTCACAAACCATTTAATTACCCTCCCACCTACTCCTATCTGATGCAGACATTTCAACATCAGGTTCTGATCCATGGTATCGAACACTGTGGATACATCCATCTAAATGGTTTATTTAGCCCTGTTCCTGCTAAATTCTAGCCAGGCAATTAGTTACCTGATTAGAATGTAGCCGGATAAGAAGGGGGCATTCCATGGGCGGGCAAGAGGCGTTCCGGGGAGAAGTGGATTTAATCCGACCAGAGTTAACCGCTTAACTTATGCGGCTAACTCAGGTCGGGCGGTGGTGCCATCCTAAAGTTAGCCGATTAGACATAACCGGCTAACTTTAAGATAGCTGGGTATATTCAGTGGATCAACCGCACTGCTTAATATACCCTGCTAGTTAGCCGGATATGTTTATCTGGCTAACTAGCTGAGCCACACAGTGGCTGAAATGGATCCCACGATGTTTAAAAGAATTAAAATACTGTGTTTAGATTAAGGATATGGTCTAGAGCCAACAAATATGATCCATATGATGGTTTTATTGTAGATTCTCATTATATTTATATTATTCGGGGTACATGTTTTATTGATATTAATATATGATGTATATACTATTTATTATAAATTTAATGACTCCACCCCACCTTGATGTATTTTGACAAGCAGGAAATCAAATAAATAAATACATATTAAGAAATAAATAAATAGATAAACTATGTATAAATAGAGAGAAAATAAATACAAGACACTAGAAATGTGCATTCATTTTTAAACAAATGGTACAGCTGAACAAAAAAATGGTCTTGTTTGAAAATACCTTAAAATGTTCAGGTATTTTCAGTTCAGTTTTGAAAAACTAGGCCTCACTGGGCCCCCACACCCATAAAATCACAGGGCCGGGGCCTACCTGGCTGGATTGAGCCAAACCCAGCCAGGACCTTTCCAGGCTCCTCCTACCCGGAAACATTTCCAGGGCCAGAGACTTTCTTCCTATCCCCTTCTGTGTCATCTGTACAATGAAAAGGGCAGGATTAATGCTAACTTCCTCCTGCTTTGTTGACTGGAAATTTTAAAAATCTCTCCGGCAATCCTGATACCAACATGTTAGTGTCATCCAAAGAATCCACAGCCCTGAATTAATGTGTTCATAAGACAGCAACAATAAATTGCTTACAACATCATTGGACACACTTCCAAAATATTCACCTGGGAAGTGTGTTGGATTCAGCAATTTGTTGTAAACTCAATTACAAAATTCCAGATATGGTCAGTGTTTCACTACAATAAAAGCTGATTCAAAGGAAACAATCACAAGGGCAAAAAGATTTAGAGAAGATTACCCTGCACAAATCACTGAAAAGAATAACTGCACATCAAGGTATATAACAAATAGTATACAACCATAATTATACAAGAAAAATTATTTTCTTGTAGAAACTGATAAACTTCTAAACACACTAGCAGCTGGCTGCTGCAACTTCTCAAATGGAAATTATATAGCAGCTTGTTGGCTCTCGGGTTCTCCTGGCCAGATCCTGGACTCCGCCTTTCTGACAATATCCCAGCACCTGTTTCTTTCTTTCTCTGACTGTTTCTCTGCCAGATTTCTATTTTTCTCCATGTCTAAATTTCCCTAATTATGGGGGTCAGCACTGACATTTTTTGTCATGACATCTTTTTTTTTTCTGCCACTTTAAATGTACAGTGGGAGCCTTGCATTAGTGTTCCGGGCCTCCCTCCACTCATTTATTGCTTTTCCAAGAGGTGGTATTATTTTATCGCAACTGACCACCTTTTTGATCAGTCACAATAAAATATTTGCTTAGGATTTCCTATGCATGGCCTTCTATGCAAGCATTTGCATTATTCATGGCATACAAATCACATGCAAAGAAGATCATTGTAATAGGGGAGAGAACATGGGGGGGGGGGGAGATGCAAAATACCATGTATATTGTGCAATATCACAACAATAGTGCTCTATTGTGGCAATATGTTGCGATATGTGTGATATAACACGCGTTAGAGCACTTATGTGGCCTGATGCATCACCTGGCTAGCTGGTTAAATTCCAGCCAGCTAGAATTTAGCCAGATAAGTGCCCAAATATTAATTTAGCTGATTAACTTCTCAGCTGGCTAAATGATTCTGAATATGGACCTCTCAGTTTAGTAAGGTACTTATGAGGGTGATATTATTTTTCAATGGAAACTGTAATATTTCATATTACTCTTAGGGAAGGTAATTTCATAAGACATTTCAATCGGTATAAGCTAGGGATGTACAGCCAAAAATTAGGTTTTTTTGTTTCATATTTGGGTTTTTTTCTCTTTTCATTAGTTTATTTTTTCATTTTATTTCTTTTTGGTACACACTAAGGTCAGGCTTCATCCTTCCATGCGGAAAGATGAGGCCTATGTTAAAGGGGGGGTGGGCGGATGATAGCCCGCAGCCAATAGCACCAGGGCGATGCAATTTTTGCCTGCTGCGGTGCAGCCGGCTGCAGGCTATCACGAGCATAGCGCCACTGGAAAAGGTGGTGCTATTCCCCGAGCTACTGCTGGCAATAATGTCCCTAACTCCGCCCTGTCTCCTCCCCTCTCCCTAATTTTAATGTTACCACCACGAAAAGGGCCTTATCGTGTGCGATAAGGCACTAACGCACGCGATAAGTCCTTAGAAAATAACCCCCTAAATGTGTTTACTGCATATTAAGTTCCATTTATTTTGATAAATTGCACACTGTTTCAATTGAGTGAACACGTTTAACTTAGTGCACACTAATTTCTTTAGTGCGCACTAAATAAAATTAATGCATACTAAAAAAATTAGTGTTATGCTCAGGCTTGTGAACCCTTGGGCCGATGGGAGGATGGTATACCTTTGGAGAAAGACCCGTAGGTTCTCCCGTCGGGAGGCGAAGCAGGAACAGAAGATGTGACCAGCTGACCCTCGGCACTGTAGACAGAGATGACTGTGGAGGCGGACGAAGAGTCGTGACATCGAGGAACGGAAGTGTGTCTTCGCCACTGGAAGTCCGCAGTCCCCCCAGGAGGAGCCCGTAGGGACCCGGACCGCTGGGACTTAGGTGGACCTTTGAGAGGTCAAGGAAATGGACATTCTGTGCAAGGGCTGACTAGAGCTTCACCCCTGGAAGCCCGCGGTCCCCCCGGGAGGAGCCCGTAGGGACCCGGGCCACTGGGACTTAGGTGGACCTTTGAGAGGTCAAGGAAATGGACATTTGGTGCAAGGGCTGACTGGAGCTTCACCCCTGGGAGCCCATAGGGACCCGGGCCACTGGGACTTAGGTGGGCCCTTGGAGATGATGGTCAGGAAGAAGTCCAAGGTCAAGTGCCAGAGGGTCATCGCTTACCAGTCCGAGGTCACACACCAAGGGATCACCACTTGCCAGTCCGAAGTCACTCACCAGAGAATCGCCGCTTGCCAATCCAAAGTCAATACCAGGAATCACCGCTAGCCAATCCGAAGTCAATACCAGGAATCACCGCTAGCCGATCCGAAGTCAGGAACCAGGAACACCAAGACGAAATAGGAACAAGGAATCAAGACACTGGAACTCACCGAAGCAAGCAGACCTGACCAAAGTAGGACGTTGCCAAGTCAAGGAATGAGCAGAGGAAGCCTCCTTAATACTTCCTCTGCTCTGGATCATTGGAAGCAGGTGAGTATCATTAAAGGGATCAGGTCCCTTTAAATCAAGCAAGGGGGCGTGGCCTCGTGCCCAAAGATGGCGGCGGCCATCTTGGATTTCCTCCGCGGAGGAAAGCCAGCAGAATGCCACGAGGGAGGAGTAGGGACGGCTCCCTACCCGGCGGCCAGACTGTGGACCAGCACCGGAGTGATGGGCACCGGCCCAGGGGAATTAATCAGGAGTTGCCGCGGCGGGTCGCCACCGCGGTGGAGGTAGGGGGCCGCGCCCGTGGACGGGCACGGAACACAACAATTAGGTAATTTTCAAAGGAGTTACATGTGTAAAAGTTGCACATATTGTAGCAATTTTCAAAAGCCCATTTGCACACACAAAACCTTTTGAAAATTACTTCCACTTGGCACACTAATCAAAACAAAAAAAACGAATGCACATCCCCTAGTATAGGCATTACTTTGCCCTTTTAAATGTCCTTTAATATAATTGTCTGCTCAATATGAGGCAGATTTTAAAAGCCTGGCGCACGCATAAATTGTGAGATGGGCGCACAAGTCGGACTTGTGCATGCTGACTGAACTTTAAAAGCTGCCCTGATGCACACATATCTCCCGCAATGCGTACATCTCACTCAATTTCAAAAATAGGCTTGTTCTTGGCATGGTCTGAGCAGGACATGGACATTTTGGGTGTGGCCAAGAGATGTGCACGTAAATAATTACACGCCCCGGCACGCCCCCCAGATCTACTGCTGTGTAAGTTTACTTTTGCTATGGGGAAGGTGTTAAAAGTTTTTTTTTAAAAAAGCTATTTTGGAAGGGTTTAAAAGGTCTGGGGTAACTAGGGGGAGTGCAGGCTTTTAAACCAGGGGAATTTGGATGACCTAACTGTAGACATTGTGAACTGGTGGATGAACTGGTGAAACTGATCATGGCAAGGTTGAGCACCCATTTTAAAATGCCCTGACTTAACACGCTAGAGACTAGATTTATGCGGCTGAGTGCTTGCACTCTAAAAATTGTGCACACATGTATGCATGCCCTGGCTATTTTATAACATGTGCACATATGTACTCGCAAGCTACAAAATGGCCTTGTATCTGGGTACGTACTGACGCATACATGTCCATGTGCACCCATGCGCTGCTTTGAAAACTACCATTCCTGCAGGTGAAAGTGCACTCACAAGACCGGTATGTATACCTTTTTCCTACATTCAGGAGAGATGTTCCAGGGAAGCAGTTTCTGGGTGGATTTTATTGAGCTTTATGCTTTTATTTACTTGGTGTGTTCTTTGATATCATTGCTGCTAATGTTGTATTCCTCTTAAATTGCTGTAAACCGATGTGACTATAATTCCAAACACTGGTATAAAAAACCCCCCAGTAAACAAACAGAAGTCTTGATTTTAAAAATTATGTATATAGATTTTCACAGCAAAACTATTATTCACACCAAATAGGCTTGTGTGTGTGGGCAACTTTACCGGAGTGATTTTCAAAGCAAACTTGCACATGCAAGTTCACTTTGCAAACTGATGCAATTTGGGTGGGGAACAGCCCAACAATTTATGGAGGCTGTTACAAAATCACCCTCACAGTGGGCAATTAAAGAAAGTGCAGGCGGTGATGCGTGGGGAATCAAATGCACACAAGACAGGTTGCAAGTTCTGAAGGGAGGTTGTCTTCCTTGAGATAAAAGAGAGCCAGACATTAATGTCTGTGAGAGCTCTCCAGTATATTTCCAAGCCATCCTTGCAGATGCTATCGGGCTTGATTCATTAAACCCCTGCAGATTTGCTGGTATGCTCTGTTTTTTGGCATCCTGCACAATAAATAGCTTGCTTTTGTGGGCCCTACCCATGCAAGCCTTGGCCTCTCCCTTTCTCACACTTCCATGAGCAGCACGGATTGCTGTCACACACTTCCTGAGCCATATAATTTGGCAGAAAGTCTTTTTTGTTTTTTTCTCCCATTTCTGTCCTTGAACGGTGGAAGAAGCGCATTAAAGGAAATCCTGCACAAGTAGCAGCTGCAGGATGCTGTCAAAGCATGTGCCCTTAACGGCAATGCCTCTGAACTTAGAAAAAGCATTGTTCAACTTTTATGGCAGTCAGACGTCAGATAAAGCAAACCAGTGAAGCAGTTTTGTGTTAAAAAAGACTTGCTTTTCCCCACCATGAAAATATTTTTAAAGTCATTTTACAAACTGTTCATGTGTAATAATATTATTATACTCTCATGAAGCAAAACGTGTTCTTTTGGGTTTATGGGTTAGCTTTTTTTTTTTTTTTAATTATTTATTTATAAATTTTTCACATATATACAAGAATATCTAAATATCTTGCAGATAAGAAATATAAGTCATTTACATCAGGTAAACAAAAAGAAAGAAATATAACATAATTATATCAATACAACATTCGTAAATGTACTTCTAACTATAGGAAAAATTTGTTGAGATCTCTACAATTAGAATAAATGAGCCAAATTCAAAAGAAAACATACACAAGAGAATATAGTACTTGGAATCTCACTATACTCTTATTTCCCTATTTTATTTCCCAAGAAGTTTTTTAACTGATCTGGATCTAAGAAGGAATAATCCTTCCCCCCTAGTTTAATTGCACACCTACAAGGGTATTTTAGGAAAAAGAAACCTCCTTTTTCCTCCACCTCTTTTTTGAAACCTAAAAACTTTTTCCTTCGCAGTTGTGTGTTTTTTTCCAAGTCTGGAAAAATCCAAACTTTCTGTCCGTAAAAAGCTTTTGTTCTATTACGGAAAAATAGCTTTAGGACATTATCTTTATCAGTTATGAAAGCAAACTGAATTAATAAAGTACTTCTATCATTAATGTCTAATTCATCTTGGGATTTTTGTAATATTTCTGAAATATTTAATGATGGTTCCAACTTCTGTTGGGTTAGCTTTTAAAGACATGATGATAAAGTTAAATAGGAAATCTGCATGGCAGTTGTGTTGTGAAGTCTATGTCCAAAAGCATAAGTTTATGAAATACAAAGGAAAACTTTACAATTCAGCAGGATGAATTGAAACGTCAACCTGAAGTCTTGCTAACATCGACATGCTATCAATGGTCAGACTTCAAAAGCTTTTTCTGGACAAATACGGTCACTAGTTGACAGATGGCGTAATTAATTAATCTTAACTATGTTATTTAACAAAGAGAAATTCCATTAATATAGGAATGTAGAAGGTCCATATTCAGAAACATTTAGACAGATAACTCAGAAGCTATTCAGCTAAATGAATATTTAGGAATTTAGCAGGCATTTCGGGGCGTGAAGCTAAATTGTGCGCATAAATATTGACGTGATCGGGTGTGCACCAAGGCCCCCTGCTGTGTAACTTTACTTCTTCTATGAATACCTTGTAAGTTGAAAGAAAACAAGGCAGATCTGCAGGGTTTTAAGGGTCGGGGCTAATTGGGGGGAGTGAAGGCTATCAAACAGGCAGGGGGGGGGGGGTTGGAGGACCTAACTCTTAACTGGATGAACTGAGGACAAACTGGTAAAATTGGGAATGGTGTCAATGTGCACCTTTTTAAAATCTCCCGATTTATGTGCTAGAAGCGGGATTTGCGTGCTTATTATGGCCTCAAAACTTCACCCCATATTGCTGCAGACTAGGAGGAGGAGAGACAGAAAGGGGGCCATTCACCTCCATGAGAAGCTGCATATTTGGCGGGTATGGTGACGAGAAGGACTGATTGTAAACCCCACTGCTGTGCTTCATGAGGATGCAGGGGGGGGAGAGAGAGAGAGGCAGACTGGGGCTTTCAGAACCTTTGCAGCCTCTGCTGCACACTGAGGAAAGCAGAGGAAAGCCAAGTTATCACACCGGTGACAAACATATCCCACTACTGCCACAATCTCTGCCATTGGAAGAAAGGAGGAAACGCTACCAGGGCTGACAGTATAAGGGAGAAAACAGAAGAAAAAGGAGTGAGACAGGAATGAAGAAATGGAAGATCAAGAGGGCTACAGGAATCCATGATTGGCCTGGTTAAGGGGCACGAAAGTGGATGCAGCTTATTGGGGAGAGGAGGAAAGAACCCCCAGGAATCATGCTGAATACAGAGACAGAGATAGAGGGCCACCATAGTCTAGGAGGGAAGAAGGGAGAGATGACCACCAAGGATCAGTGAGGAGGAGGAGGATGAGAAGTCAGGTGTGGATATGACATTAAACACACAAGTTATTTAGGGGGACACACAGAGACCTCATAAGCCTTCTTTCCTTTGAGAAGCAGGCTATCGTTTTGCTTTTTCTAAAATTTACATTATGTTGTGTCTATCATTTTCTGTATGTGTTTGCAAGAATCAAAAGGATATAATAAATTTCTAAAGAAAAGCAGGCTAAAAGGGAATCAGTTCAGAGAGGGTAAGTTTCAAAACTTCTTATGTAGCTAATCACTTGTTTCTCAATGTAGAAAGGCCTTTTGAAAATTACTACTCCCTGCTATAGAGGGTAACAGAAGCTACGCTGTGAGCAGCATGCAAAAAGAGCAGGGCTAACTTGGGAAAGGGAAGGTACATGCAGGGATTTCATTTTGAAATCCTCGTGCATATTGTCACGCATGTTTTTTGAACTTGCTTCAAAGCAGATGAAAAGTACACAGGAACAAAAGTGTTGGCTTTCCCCTGCCAGACTGAGTTTTCAAAAGGAAGCTCCATAGGCAGTTTCCCTTTAAAAATGAGATTGCAGGTCTGCAGGTACCGGTGCTGATTGTCTGCCAGGCCCATACCAAGTTGTCAACCTGGACTTTTTTGAACTTGCTTCCTTTTACCCCAATGCAGCTGGATTGGAAGGTGGCATGGTGTCAACCTTCAGTTATGAAGGCAATGTTTAAATAGCTTTGGAAATTGCCTTCCCTACGTATTCAGTTTAGATCAAAGTTTTTTTTATACATTATGGGTGATTCTGGAGTGCATTACATTGTTTCTTTTGTTGTAGTATGCAAACATTAAAGGGAGGTGTGCAGGGATCCGTGAAACATTTTGAAGCTGAAAAGGGGGTCTGCGTTCCCTGAAAGGTTGTGAACCCCTGCACTAGTGACTTTCTAACTGATACCTCTGCTTAAGCCATCAAGCATACTGTTAGCTTACATAGTTGCTTTACTGCATTGACTGACCACCTTGTATGTTTTCTGCTGCAATCCGACATAAATAAACCAATAAAAGGAAGTGCGCCCGTGATTGGCTGCCCAGGGGTCTAATCCATACCAATATCCCAGCATAATATAACATTATGGGGCTGTCAGAGGTCCTAATGAATCCTCTGGCACCGGCAGTCACATCGCGCTGCAGGGATGCTTTCTCTGTTTCTGTCTAGTTCTTATTTACCCCAATTTTCTGTGCTCAGATTTTAAATCAATGGTGATAGGAGGGTCTGTGCTCTTCTAAGTTAGAATTTGATTTAAAAAATCTTTCTGCACTCTGTCCCTCTGCCACTCATCTCTTTATCTCACCTCTTGTTTTCTATGATACCCCGCCCCCCCTCCACGTACTGCCTTTGTTCTTGGTCTGAGATTCTGCTGCCTTGCTCAAGATTTAGGGCATACCGAGTTAAAACAAAGGTTTGTCATAGCTCCAGCTCAGCTAATTTGCCTAAAAATTATGTTTTCTAATTCTGCATTAACTCAGGCTAGAGCTATCAGGTGAATTGTTCACCAGTGCAGCTCTTGGCAGCCGCCCGGAGCATTGCATTACTATAGATTTCTCGCACAGATGGACTATTTAGGTAATCTGGGCCTAAAGGAGGCTTCCATCTTGACTCTGTATTTTTATTCTTTCCCCTACAAATTGTCCTGGATCTCAAGGCAGAATAGGAAAAACAAGAGCCTGAGGCAAAAGCCACAGTGGTAGCACACAAAACGTAAGGTGAGAAAGCCGAGCAGCAGGGGGAGGAAGAACTAAAGGATACATGTTAAGGGGTGAATTTTCAGAGTTACACGCGTAAACATTAACATATTAAAGCACAGGTAGCAGCTCTTATGCACAGGCTGTTTTATAAACATTAAATAGGCGCCTTTTTTTTTTTTTTTCTTTCGCTCGCAGATATATATGTGTATAAAAAAAAAAAGGGGGGGGGTGCAGTCCAGGTGCATTCTGGCATGGGGCCAACGTTTACACAAATAAGTTGAGATTTTATGAGACCCATGTGCAGGTTTGCCAACTTATTCGTGTAATTTTACGCTTGCCAATTATCTTGAGCGAGTGATATTAAATATGTTGTGTGCCATTGGTCGGGTGGGAGCTCTGGGTGAACTGTGGGGCGTTCAGGCTGAAGAACCAAGAGGGTCTCAATGACCTGGAGAACAAGTGGGCGAACTGGTGGAATGATTGGAAAAACTGGAAATTTCAGTTTCGCGCATGTGTTTTAAAGTATACCGACTTGCACGAGTAAGTTCAACTTTATTTTCAGGCGTAAAATATACTCGCATATATTTTCAAAACAGCAGGAAGAGTACATGTGTTCATTGCATTGAGATACTTCCTTTCAATGCATTGAATGTATTTGGCACAAGCATATGTAAGTACGTATGTTGTGGGGTAAAGATATGCGTATTTCTTAATACGCACGTATCTGATTCAAGTGAATCGTAAAATACTATTGGAAATCCGCATGCAGCCATATATGCGAGGATATGCTGCCGCGGGCATTTGCTTGAAAGTTATCCTCTAAGATTTTAAAACTGAACTTTCTAAAGTTGGGGAAGGAAAACACATCAAACTTGTGTATGTCCTTAGACTGATGTGAGTTGATTAGGTGGGATAGTGTAGGGAAGATCTTTCTCCTTCCAGCAGGAACCCTTTTCCTGCTAAGATACTGGCAAGTGTATTTTTAAAACACAGAGTGATATGTCTTTTTAAAATTAAAATTCATGTTATTACATTAAGTCATGAGGGCCATACTGCAGTGGGATACCCGCACTTCTCAGCCTTCTGCTTTGTGCCAGTTCCTCATAACAATAATCTGCCATGCCTTGTTACTAAATTAATCTATTCTTACTTTTCATCAGATTGAGATAGTGGATGTCAACCATATTATAGCTATCTAAGTAATAGGGACCAGCCCCAGCAGGCTGTGTTGCGACCCCAGTCGCTTACGCAGCGACCAGGGCTCTTACCTTCCCCGCGGGTCTCCTCCCTGCGCCGCGAGCCGCGCGATTCCGGGCCGGCCTGGCCGCATGGCAGCGGCGTCCTCCTCGTGGGGACGCCGGCAAGCCCGAGGATAGCTCCGCCCCTGCGGGGGAATGCGCGCGCGCGAGGGCTGTCCTTTTGAGCTCCCAGCACCCGGATGTGCCGATCCGCCCTCCTTCTGACGTCAGACCCGGAGGGGGATTTAAACCCGCAGCTTTCTTCTTTGCTTTGCCTTGCAACGTGGTCACTCCTTGGAGAGAGTTAGTTGCTGCTATCCTGCGTTTCTTGATCCTGGTTTGTCTCACGATTCTGCCTGCCTGCTGCCTGCCTTGATCCTGGTTTGTCTCACGATTCTGCCTGCCTGCTGCCTGTCTTGATCCTGGTTTGTCTCACGTTTCTGCCTGCCTGCTGCCTGCCTTAATCCTGGTTTTGTTTCACGTCTCTGCCTGTTCACTGCCTGCCTCGACTCTGGCTCGCTTCTTGGATCCACTACTTGCTGCATACCCAGACTCCGGTACACCTCCTCGTTCCTGTCTTCAGCTACCAGTCCAGACTTCTGTCCGCCCTCGGTTTCCCTTCACGCCTGTGACTCTCCTAAGTCCCAGCGGTCCGGGTCCCTACGGGCTCCTCCTGGGGGGACCTCGGACTTCCAGGGCGATGCCACCTAAGTCCTAGCGACCCGGGCCCTAACAGCTCCTCTGGTGGGGTCACGGGTTTCCAGGTGAAGATCCATCCTGCACTGTGTGTGTCTGCCTTCCGACCGTCCCATATTGCCGGTCGGCCCAAGGATCCACACCCGGAGCTCAACAGTTTGCAAGGCCATGGATCCGGCAGACCTAGCTGGTCTACAGGCCATTCCCGGACTGGCTCAACGTTTGGTTCAACAACAACAGGTACTGGACACCCTGGCGGCCACCGTGGAACGGTTGGCTACCCGCATGGACGTTGAGCCCGCGGCACCGGTTCCGGTAGCCATACCTGCCCCAGTGGTGACGCTTCATACTCCCACGCAGCTTCCAGCTCCCACACGTTTTGCTGGGGACTCTAAGGCTTGTGCGGGCTTCCTGAATCAGTGTTTTGTACGGTTCGCCCTGCTACCCAATCAGTTTCCCTCAGATGGAATCAAGGTGGCTTACATCTTTTCATTACTTGATGGTCGAGCCTTAAACTGGGCGTCTCCCATGTGGGATAAAAATGATCCCGCCCTGAGTGATCTGAGTGTGTTCGTGGAGGAATTTCGAGCAGCATTCGATGAACCAGCACGTCAGGCCTCCGCAACTTCTGAACTACTCCAACTTCGGCAGGGGACACGAACCCTAGCCGACTACGCTCTGGAATTCCGCACCCTTGCCCAAGAAGTGGGTTGGGCCGATAACGCCCTTCGCGGGGTTTTTCTTGAAGGCCTGGCGGCTAGAATAAAGGACGAGCTTGCAGCCCGGGACCTTCCAGAGGACCTGAACTCACTTATTAACGTGGCTGGGCACATCGACCGACGCCTGCAGCAAAGAGCGAAGGAAGGGCGCTTCCCTCGCCGTCTGGTCCCCGTACCGTCAGCTACCGCTAGATCTTCGAACTCCGGATCTCGGACCACCGGTACCTCAGCAGAGTCTTCTCAGGAAGAGCCTATGCACCTAGGAAGATCCGCTCTGACCCCCGAGGAGAGGCAACGCCGCCGAGACTTGCATTTATGTTTATACTGCGGAGGTAAAGGCCATTTCCTGGCCCAATGCAAGGAGCGTCCGGGAAACTCCCGCACCTAGGGGTAAGTGAGGAGGTTCCCCTAGGTTGTCTGAATGCAACTCCTCATTGTACCGTACCCGTAACCCTCAAATATCCGGGGGGTTCTTTCAACACAAAGGCCCTCATAGATTCCGGCGCAGGAGGGAACTTTATCACTCAGGATTTGGTACGACACCTTCAGCTCTCCACGCAGCGTCAGGAACCTCCCTTACGGGTCACCTCCATTCAGGGTACACCGCTCGCCGGCAGTATAACCACTAGTACCAAGCCCATCATCCTTCAGACTGGTCTGCTTCACACAGAGAGGATTTCGTTCCTGGTTTTGGAGAAATCGGTATATCCCGTGGTCCTGGGGTTACCCTGGCTCCAACTACATTCCCCGGAGATTCGATGGGACGATTTCCAGATTGTCCGTTGGGGTGCACACTGCTCCCATTCTTGCATCCAGCCCTGGAGGGGTCCACAAACGCCTCTGGCGCAGACTGATGTCAGGTTTCAGCTTCCGTTCCCCTACCGGGATTTTGCTGACGTGTTCTCTAAGGAAAAAGCGGAGTTGCTTCCACAGCATCGTCCATTTGATTGCGCGATTGACTTGCTTCCTGGCTCCACTCCCCCCCGTGGGAGGGTATACCCACTTTCTCAGCCTGAAACCCGAGCCATGTCAGAGTACATTTCGGAGAATCTCGCCAAGGGGTTTATTCGCCCCTCCAAGTCGCCCGTAGGAGCGGGTTTCTTTTTTGTGGCAAAGAAAGATGGGTCTTTGCGGCCCTGTATAGACTATCGTGGACTTAATGCCATAACCAAGAAAAATCGCTACCCACTGCCGTTAATCCCGGAGCTGTTGGACAAACTCCAGGGGGCACAAGTATTCACGAAGCTGGACTTGCGAGGGGCCTACAATTTGGTTCGTATCCGTCCCGGGGATGAATGGAAGACCGCTTTCAACACCCGGGATGGACATTACGAATACCTAGTGATGCCATTTGGCCTATGCAATGCTCCTGCAGTGTTCCAGCACTTAATGAATGAGATTCTCCGGGACTTCCTACAATCATGCGTTATAGTATATTTAGATGACGTTCTTATCTACTCCTCGGATCTAGCCTCTCACCGAAGACATGTTCGACAGGTACTCCAGATTCTGCGGGATCATCGGTTATATGCGAAATTAGAAAAATGTCTCTTTGAGCAGAATTCCTTGCCCTTTTTAGGGTATATCGTTTCTGCAACTGGTTTTCGCATGGATCCCAGCAAAGTATCTGCCATCCGAAATTGGCCCTGGCCGGTGGGCCTGAAGGCTTTGCAACGATTTTTGGGCTTTGCAAATTTCTACCGCCACTTTATTCCACGGTATTCCCAGCTGGTGGCACCTCTCACCACCCTAACCAAGAAGGGTGCGGACACTCGAATCTGGCCTTCCGAGGCTTGCAAAGCTTTTGAGGACTTAAAGGAGGCTTTCCTCCATGACACCTGTTTGCGACATCCGGATCCCACTCAGCCGTTCTTCGTGGAGGTGTAGATGCCTCTAGTGTTGCGGTAGGGGCGGTCCTCTCACAAAAGTCCTCTTCTGGCCATTTGTTCCCTTGCTCCTATTTTTCCAAGAAATTCACTTCCGCCGAAAACAACTATGGGATTGGCGACAAGGAGCTATTGGCAATCAAGTTGGCACTAGAAGAGTGGAGGCAATGGTTGGAGGGGGCGACTCATCCTGTGACGGTCTACACCGATCACAAGAATTTGGAATTCCTGAACCAAGCCCAGCGGCTGAACCCCAGACAAGCACGGTGGTCGCTGTTTTTCAGTCGGTTTGACTTTCTCCTCAAGTATCGACCTGCCGCGAAGAACGTCCGGGCGGACGCCCTCTCGAGGAATGATATTCCGGAGGAGAGGGAGGAGATCCCTCAGTATATTATTGATCCAGCCAAGGTCCAGTTAGCCAATACTATCGTATCCTCTGTAGAACGTGTTGTAGTCCCTCGCAGGGACCGCAAAAGAGTTCTTGCCTGGGCTCATGATTCCCTCTCTGGTGGTCACGCCGGTAGGGAGAGGACCCTCAATCTTCTCAACCGCTATTACTGGTGGCCTAAGGTGCGCCAGGATGTACGCCTGTACGTGGATTCTTGCCCAGTTTGCGCCCGGCAGAAACCTCTAAACGGTCGCCCATGGGGGCTTCTGCAGCCTCTTCCCATCCCCACGGAACCCTGGACCCATATCGCCACTGATTTTGTGGTGGATTTACCCCCTTCCAAGGGCAATACGGTGATATGGGTAACAGTAGACCGCTTCTCCAAAATGGTTCATCTCGTACCATTACCCAAGTTGCCATCAGCACCAGAGTTAGCCCACCTGTTCACACAGCATATCTTCAGGGCTCATGGACTTCCGCAAAGTATCGTTTCTGATCGGGGCCCACAGTTCACGGCTCGATTTTGGCGGGCCATCTGCCGGAAATTTGGGATACAGTTGAACCTATCTACGGCCTTCCACCCACAAAGCAATGGGCAGACCGAACGCATGAATAGGTCCTTGAAGACGTTCCTTCGAAGTTTTGTCTCCGAAAGAGGAGACAATTGGGTGTCCCTCCTTCCCTGGGCCGAGTTTGCCTACAACAACCACACCCACTCGATAACAGGACAATCACCTTTCCAGACCGTTTTCGGTCGCCACCTGAAACCTCCGGTGCCCATTCCTGTTACCGTGCCTTCACCGGCAGCACTAACGGTGGCCCAACACATTCATCATCTATGGAGGTCGGTCCAACGTCGACTCACTTCCTCTGCCGAAAAGATGCAGAGATATGCCAATCGCCACCGTCGACCAGCACCCATATTCTTACCCGGTACTAAGGTATGGCTAAGCACCAGAAACCTCCATTTGCCGGGTCGCTCCAAGAAATTGGCATCAAGATACTGTGGCCCTTTCACTATCGCTGAACGAATAGGGTTGGTCTCTTATAGACTCCGTCTACCCTCATCTTTACGTGTCCACAACGTGTTCCATGTCTCTCTACTGAAGCCAGTGGTACTCTCCCGTTTCCATCAACCCTCGACTGATGCTGTATCATCCCCCTCTAATGAAGAACCTACCTATCAGGTACGCGAAGTACTAGATGTTCGTTTCCGGGCTCGTCGCTGGGAATACCTGTTGGCATGGGAGGGTTGCGGTCCTGAAGAGGATTCCTGGGAGCCAGCTCGGAATATTCTGGACAAATCGCTGTTAGCCCGCTTCCATCAGGACAATCCCGGTAAGCCGGGTCCCCTGAGGAGGGGGCGTAAGAAAGGGGGTACTGTTGCGACCCCAGTCGCTTACGCAGCGACCAGGGCTCTTACCTTCCCCGCGGGTCTCCTCCCTGCGCCGCGAGCCGCGCGATTCCGGGCCGGCCTGGCCGCATGGCAGCGGCGTCCTCCTCGTGGGGACGCCGGCAAGCCCGAGGATAGCTCCGCCCCCTGCGGGGGAATGCGCGCGCGCGAGGGCTGTCCTTTTGAGCTCCCAGCACCCGGATGTGCCGATCCGCCCTCCTTCTGACGTCAGACCCGGAGGGGGATTTAAACCCGCAGCTTTCTTCTTTGCTTTGCCTTGCAATGTGGTCACTCCTTGGAGAGAGTTAGTTGCTGCTATCCTGCGTTTCTTGATCCTGGTTTGTCTCACGATTCTGCCTGCCTGCTGCCTGCCTTGATCCTGGTTTGTCTCACGATTCTGCCTGCCTGCTGCCTGTCTTGATCCTGGTTTGTCTCACGTTTCTGCCTGCCTGCTGCCTGCCTTAATCCTGGTTTTGTTTCACGTCTCTGCCTGTTCACTGCCTGCCTCGACTCTGGCTCGCTTCTTGGATCCACTACTTGCTGCATACCCAGACTCCGGTACACCTCCTCGTTCCTGTCTTCAGCTACCAGTCCAGACTTCTGTCCGTCCTCGGTTTCCCTTCACGCCTGTGACTCTCCTAAGTCCCAGCGGTCCGGGTCCCTACGGGCTCCTCCTGGGGGGACCTCGGACTTCCAGGGCGAAGCCACCTAAGTCCTAGCGACCCGGGCCCTAACAGCTCCTCTGGTGGGGTCACGGGTTTCCAGGTGAAGATCCATCCCGCACTGTGTGTGTCTGCCTTCCGACCGTCCCATATTGCCGGTCGGCCCAAGGATCCACACCCGGAGCTCAACAGGCTGTGTTATGCATTTCTTGGTTGCTATTCCATTTATCCTAAGTACTTGAATTATTCCCACAGCTTCCTGTAACATTTTTACTATGACTGCTAACATAATGCTTTAGTCAGCAACTGATTTACGTATATAATGCTAGTTTTAGGTACATTTTTTCATTGTATTTTGTTAAACTGAAAATGGAACAATAATTCATATGTGGTAGAGAGTTAAGGCTTCCAAATCTTTTCTATACCATGACTGCTGTTTTTGCTGAGTGAGCTGGTAAAATATTGTAGTTCCACCTAACTTCCCCTACGTCACTCGTGATACCTGTTTCCTGCTCACTGTGGCCTCTGCAAGTTATTCAGGAAAGCATCTGGCAAAGCTCTCCTGCATACGGATAGGGATGTCTCATTAAAGCTTCCTGCTCTCCTCCCCTTTTTTGTAAACTAAACACGCAAAGATGATCTGAGGGCTATGATGACCTCAGGATACCCACAGGCAGTAATGGGTCAGATAGACTGACTGTAGTTTATCTATACATTGTATTTTCTAAGAAGCGTGTCCTTCCTTCTGCCCTCCAGCACTTTTAAGGAAATGCGCTAAGGAAGCTGTATGCTGGAACTGTGCTTCAGGAGATTAGGCAAGAACTGCTTTTCATTCATTCTGTTTTGCAGCTCTGTAGATCTCTAAAAGCAATCAGGACATAGAAGCAGCAAGTCTGTTCAAATCACTACATCCATGCACTTACAGATGAGTCCTCATTAAACTCTCTCTTGAATTGAGCTAAAGATGCATTTCCTAGTTTCATACTGAATGCATATCAAATTCCTTGGAGGTAAAGTTAAATGAGGGCTTTTCTATACGTGTAAAGTGCATATTTATTCCAGGACATGTTATATGAATGGAACCTACATGCAATCCCCATGTATCCACACAGGTATATCAATCTGGCTGCAAAAGCACAATTGGATCAGCCTGTTCCCTATGACATGGCACTATTTGATTATGTAAAAACTAGGATGATGGCCTATAAGGTCAGAAGAGGCAAAGATAGTGAGTTAGAGTAGACAACACTTTGCTCAGATTGCGAACTAGAGTACTTCCAAAAAAAATTCAATAACCTCAATCACTGGAATCTAATACATTTGTGGGTATGAAACCATGCAACTTCTAGCACCTTGTATTATAGCCATTAATCTCCCATTCATAAATGTTCATATTTTAAAATATTCTTATCCACATAAAAATGTGGAATAAGAAGGTGAAGACTTGCACAAAGACCCTGAAAATTCCACACAGCAGTTCAAAAGCAAACATCAATAAAAAGAAAACGTAAAGTGTTTCCCACCTCTCAGTGAAAAAGACTGGAATCCAAAGCTGCTGTGATGAAAAGTCCAATAGTGGCTTTCCAAGTGCAAACCTCAGCCTGCACTTGGGAAGAGAATCTGGAAGTTCTCAGTCCCTTTTGTTAGCAAATTGGGGGGAATAGAGTGAGCATCAATCTGCTTGCTATATAAAAGGGGTCGTATGGACTTGAAGCATTTTTTCCTCCGTGTTTGAAACATGGACCATGTCAGATTTTTTTTAGACACTTGCACTTGTAAAGAAACCAGGAGTCTTAGTCACTGGGCAGTGCCACTCCTAGTGGCCGGATTAAGGGCCCATGATTGCACGCTTCTGGAAGGAGCCCTGGCTGAGGACCCTCCCTGCAAAGGGCCACATTAGGATTGTTGTTGGGGTGGGGGGTTAGCGGGAATATAAAAATAGAGGGAAAATCCCCAAGCAGTTGCAAATGAAGTTTTGTGGTATCAGGCCCCAACCCTGCTTCTGGCTGAGCTGGAAGCCCAAAGGAGCAGAAGAAAAGGAAAGGAATATTCTTATTTTGAAAATAGATGCAGGCAAAAAGCACCCAAGGACATTTTCAGCTGCTTTTCCTGATGCTACATTTTCCTTGGAAAATAACTTGCAACGATTTTAAAATGCAACCCACGTGCAGGTGAATTTTCAAAGGAGTCAGACATGAAAATGTAATATACTAGCGTAGCAATATTCAAAAAGCCATTTACCCACGTTAAGTGAACTTAATGCGGGTAAAATGTATTGGCATTCAATGGCATATATTGAAGCAATTTTCAAATGCCCACTTACATGGGTAAAGTGCATTTACTCATCTCAAACGCAGTTTTAAGCTTGAAAATGCTTTTCAAAATCAGGCCCACAATTTTCCTCTTCCCCAACCTACCCATGCTCCCTGGAATGACTGCTCATAACGTGTCCAAAAGGATGTATCTTCCAAATTGTGATCCCTGCATATACTTTTTGCCTGGCTGAGAGAGACAATTTATAGACAGTCCTTTTATCCTGGTAAATCAGTCCTTACCCAATACATGGCTTTTAAAAATTGCCATCATAATGGGGACAATTTTTTTTTTTTTTTAAATATCTGTGCAGCTAGTAGGACTGCAGGTATGAAGTAACCCCAGACCTACAAGACGAAGTTTCCCATTGAAAATTCGGGGGCCTGCCAGCACTACATTCCAATGTAGGACTTTGGGGCTGATGCAATGCAGTGCGCTCAGCCCGAGTGCGCTGTATAACCCGCAGTTGGATGCGGGTTGTATAGGCGCTAATTAATCCCCTTATGCAATAAAGGGATTAGCGACTTTACAACCCCCGTCCAACTCGGAGTGAATGTAATAGCGCTCATCACATAGAAATGCATGTGAATGAGGCTATTAGGCATTCCCTCCTGATGCAAAAAAAAAAAAAATGTGCATCTAGGACACACACTTAGCGATCAGAAATTAACGCCTGCATGGAGCAGGCATTAATAGCTGAGCCCGCCTTAAACCAGAAAAGCAGAAAAAACTAGAGATGTGCATTTGTTTTCCCGAATTAAACAATTTCAACAAAATTGTCTAATTTGGCATGGTTTAGGAGCAACGAAAACTGAAAATTTTTCTGAAATTTCAGAAAAATTCGTATTTTGGGTTAGCACGCTAACGCCCGTTAGTACTCACTAACCTGAAAATCGGCGGCCCACGAAAAAAAAAAAATCTGAACCGTGGGGAAAAAACGAAGTTTCCTGCGGGGTCCAAAAATGAAGCCAGAAATGAAAAAAAAAAACAATGCACATCTCTAGAAAAAACGTATTTTCTGTACTGCCTCCTACTTAATATCGTTGCGAAATTAAGTAGGAGAAAAAACAAAATTAAATAAAGTAAAAAAAAAAGCAAACAAACACCGGCCGTTGGGTGCAGGAAATGGACGCTCGACTGACAAGCGTCCATTTCCTGAACCCCCTTGGCTGTGCGGCATTTACGAAAACAGATGCCGATAAACTCTTCGTCTGTTTTCCTAACCGGTGGACCGTCAACGCTGATCGGGTTCTCGTTAGCAAGGAGGCGCTAAGGGCATGCAAGCGACCCTAGCACCTCCTTGCTAACGCAACCTCCTAATTTAAATATTTCATGGTGCCCCCAAGGGGTTGGGTGCATTAAGAAATCGGGCACTGACTGTTCAGCACCCGCTTTCTGAGCATATTTATTGCATCGGCCCCTTTGTGCAAAAGGTGCAAAGCCAGCACTGTAAAGCAGGTTTGGAGATTTCAAACTGAAATCACTGGGTGTTGTTTACCAGCCCCATACACTCTCTACCTTCAGCCCAGCTCCTTTCTGGCACAAGTAAATGTATCATGCTGTGAGACTGAATCCAAGAATTATTAAAAGGATCATTCATAACACAGCCTGTGCTGGGCAAAAGGAAATTTCAGGAGGTCCTTGAGAGACTGGGTATCCAAATGGCAGACAAAATTTAATGAGGACAAGTGCAACATGATGCGCCTAAGGAAAGGTAACCCACACTGTAGTTGCACATATTAGGAGTTACCACCTAGGAAAAGGATCTGGGTATCATCATGGGCAATACTTTGAAAACCTTGGCTTGGTGATGGTCAAAAAAGGAAACTGAATGTTAGGAACTGAAGAATGTCATAATATCTCTGTGCTCCATGGTGATACCACACCTAGAGTACTATGTGCAATTCTAGTTACCGCATCTCAAAAAAGATATAGTTGAACTGGAAAAGGTACAGAGAAGGGCCATCAAAATGATAAAGGAGATGGAACGGCTTCCTTTTGAAGAAAGGCTAAATAGGTTAGATCTATTCAGCTTGAAAAAGAGACGGCTGAGGGGCGTATGATAGAGGTCTATAAAATCATGAGTGGAATAGATTGGGTAATGTGAATCAGTTATGTACTCTTTCCAAAAATATAAAGATTAGGGGACATTTCATGAAATTAGTAAACAGCTCATTTAAAACAAATCAGAGAAAATTCTTTTTCACAGTGCACAATTAAGCTCTGGATTTCATTGCTAGAGGATGTGATAAAGGCAGTTAACATAGCTGAGTTTAAAAACAAGTATGGACATTTCCTGGAGGAGAAATAGACTTTGGGGAAAGCCACTACTTATGTGGGCATTAGCAGCATGGGATCTATCTACCTTTTGGGATCTTACCAGTAGGGATGTGAATCGTTTTTTGACGATTTAAAATATCGTCCGATATATTTTAAATCGTCAAAAATCGTTAGGGCCACGATACAATACCAATTCCCCCGATTTATCGTTAAAAAATCGTAAATCGGGGGAAGGGGGAGGGCAGGAAAACCGGCACACTAAAACCCCCTAAAACCCACCCCCGACCCTTTAAATTAAATCCCCCACCCTCCCGAACCCCCCCCAAATGCTTTAAATTACCTGGGGATCCAGCGGTGGTCCAGAACGGCGGCGGTCCGGTACGGCCCCCTCAATTGAATCCTGTTGTCTTCAGCCGGCGCCATTTTGCAAAATGGCCGCCGCAAAGTGGCGGCGGCCATAGACAAAAACAATTCGACGCAGGAGGTCGTTCCGGACCCCCGCTGGACTTTTGGCAAGTCTTGTGGGGGTCAGGAGGCCCCCCCAAGCTGGCCAAAAGTTTCTGGGAGTCCAGCGGGGTTCAGGGAGCGATTTCTTGCCGCGAATCGTTTTCCGTACGGAAAATGGCGCCTGCAGTCGATCTCCTGCCGGCGCCATTTTCCGTACGGAAAACGATTCGCGGCAGGAAATCGCTTCCTGAACCCCGCTGGACTCCCAGAAACTTTTGGCCAGCTTGGGGGGGCCTCCTGACCCCCACAAGACTTGCCAAAAGTCCAGCGGGGGTCCGGAACGACCTCCTGCGTCGAATCGTTTTTGTCTATGGCCGCCGCCATTTTGCGGCGGCCATTTTGCAAAATGGCGCCGGCTGAAGACAACAGGATTCAATTGAGGGGGCCGTTCCAAACCGCCGCCGTTCTGGACCACCGCTGGATCCCCAGGTAATTTAAAGCATTTGGGGGGGTTCGGGAGGGTGGGGGATTTAATTTAAAGGGCCGGGGGTGGGTTTTAGGGGGTTTTAGTGTGTCGGCTCACGATTTTAACGATTTTCACGATAGTTTACACACCCAAACGGCAACAATACGATTCCCTCCCCCTCCCAGCCGAAATTGATCGTTAAGACGATCGAGGACATGATTCACATCTCTACTTACCAGGTATTTGTGACCTGGATTGGCCACTGTTGAAAACAGGATACTGAGTTTGATGACCCCTTGGTCTGACCCAGTATAGCAATTCTAATGTTCTTATACCTTCAAGCTTTGCCACCAAATGTTACACAGCCTAACACAACATGCCACTGTGGAGGGGAATCACACCTGGGAGACTTATGTTTGTGGGAAATATGGGGAAGAGGAAAAGTGATTTGGAGATAGAAGTCAGAGAAAGGGATAAGAAAAGAGAAGAGCAATGGGCTGTGAACCAGGAAAAAGCAGGATTAAAAGCCCAAATGCTCCCATTGACATTCTTAAACTTGAATAAACCACTTTGTCGCCTGTTGCCTCAGGTACCCACATAGAGAATTATTGTAGCTCAATTCTAAAAACATTGTAAGATTCTACCATCAAATTTGTGTTGAGGATAGTAACTTGTAGTATGTTCTGTTGTATGAATTTGATCTCCATACTCATAGGTAAAAGAGTTTTTTTTTTTTGTTTTTTTTTAATTTATTGTTTATTAAATTTTCTTAAACATTTTACAATGCATTTTCTTTTGTTCCAGTAAAATGTTAAAAAATAATTGGATGAAACCAGGCACAGCCTCATAATTAAGTCATCTCCAGGAAAAAGAAATGATGATGGTAACACAAACCAGCTTGATAACACTAAATCTATTCTGATTAGCAAAATTATATTCTGTACTGCAGTTTAGTATAAATTGATTTGATTCTCCTCTATTCTCAAAGAAAATAAATATATTTTATCATCTATGAAATATAAACAGAATAAATTCCTCCAACCCTGCAAACAATTTAGAAGTAGAAAATCTTTCTGTAAACTGTCAGGCCGATTCAGTAAAACATGCGGGAGAGTCGGCGCTCTGAGTTGAGCACCCAATCTCCTGACGCACATCTAGGCACTTCTCCTGGGTGAGCGATTCTCTATTTAAATTAGGTGTTGCACTAATAAGGAGGCAGCAGCCGTCAGCGGGTCCAACAACCGACTTTTAAATTTACCAGCGTCCGTTTCAAACCTGCTGACAGCCACGGGTTCGGAAAACGGACACTAGCAAAATTGAGCATCCGTTTTCAAACCCGCCGACTGGCGGGCAGATTTTTTTTTTCTGCTTTTCTGTACACTTTCCCAGTGCTTTCTAAGGTTAATCCCTGCCCTTGGGCAGGTGTTAATTTCTGAGAGTAAAATATGTAGCTTGGCCGCACATTCTACTTTCAATATTCCGGGGTAATAACTAATAGGCTCATCAACATTTGCATGTGATGAGTGCTATTAGTTTCAGGGTGGTTGGTTGCACGTTTTCCACATACAGTATAAGGGGTAATAAATAGCGCGTCTAAAATGCGTGGCCAAGCACATTGTTCTGTATCAGCCTGTATGTTAGAATTTCATGAAAGCTGATGAAATCTATCTTGAAGACTGAAGTTCACTGAGTAACAGGATTTCTTGAAACATATTTGATCAGATTGCTGAAAGAATAGCACTTATTTCTATTTTGTGCTGGGTAGGTAGATGGGGAGTGAAGGAATGAGCAGTTCCAATCCCCCATAAAAGTGATGACCCTTTCTCCATATATTGATATTAAGATCTTCTGGAGGGCTAACAGTTTTCAGAAATGTTCTTTTTGACTCCTCTTCACCTGGAATCGGGTTACTGGTACCCCAACTTGGGAGGGAGATGAACTTCATGGCTGAATCTATCATTGCCAATTCCAGCTCTGCTGGCAAAGGATACCTGAGTAGTAATCAGTTATCACTACCTACCAATACTGCAGGTCACTTATATCAACTCTGAGTCAGTAGTGTATAGTACTACCTCTTGCCAATCCAAGGAGTATGATACCTAGAACTGTCTTGCAAAGCATTGTTAGTAAGCTGCCAGGCCAGGAAGTGGATTTTCAAATTTGGGTTTTGCCAAAATTAAAAAAACCAGGAGTTGTACATTATTTTTTAAATATCATACCTATTATATAAAAATAGTCTTTACTGTACTTTTTCTTAAACTAGCTCTTTTTTAACAAAGGGCTACCATGCAGTAATCTTAACATGAATGCAAGCAGTTTCATGACACATTCCTGTAGAGCAGATGAAACAGTTCTCTGGAATGTAGCCTCCCCCAAAACATACCACAAAGCAGGAAGAGACAAAAAATGCTGCATATGTAGTACCAAAGAAGAATGACTTCTACTATTGTACAAAGAGCCTACCACATTCAAATAAATCATGGGAGTTTAGTATGAAGTTCGTGGGTCTTTTGTTATGTTGTCTGCCTATAGATACTTTGAAGATTAATGGCAGCGTTAGGAATCCGGTGAGCCATCCTGATTTATCTCATTGTGGAATTGTTGTTACTACCGCAGATTGCCATTTTACCTTTTGGTGATTTGAATTATCGTTTGTTTTTATCTTACAATTGTGAATTGGCAGCTTTTTGAGTACCTTTTAAAATACCTCAAGACAGTTCACGTCTTATGTGCTTGTTTCCTGGGGAGGGAAGTTTTCATAGCATTTTACACAGGTATCACCTGTTTACGTGCATAAAAAGTCCTGCAGAAAACTCTCTCTTCCTCCCACAGGTACCTTTGCTATGATCACACATTCAAGTATCAAAAAAGAATTGGGAAAAGGGTGGGGTTAGGACAAGGGAGAGAAAATAAGTGGAGATTTTATTTTCAAAGCCCTGTACATACTTTCCACATGTACATTTACACCTGCTGCAAAGCAATCATAAATTTATGTAGATTCTAAGTACCTGCTATGCACTACAGGCCCAATTTTCAAAGGGAAAGCACACTCTGGTTTCCCTTTGAAAATGTGCTTGTAGTCCCATGGTGCAAAAAGTCCCATATGCAAATTTAAAATAGCTTCCTATAGGCCAAGGCTTCTGCCCACTGGCATAATGAAATGTATTTGAGCCTAGGGCTCTGGCCTCTGATTCCCCCTTACTTTATAGACCTTCCCTTGTAAGCAAGAGAAACTGTTGGGAAAAGTAGGTGAGAATGGGGCCTGAGCAAGCATGTGCTTGCTTATAGGCCTGGATTATTCTTCACCATAGGCTTCTCTTCTCCTGCCTTAAGAAAGCTGTAGTGATTGGTTGGTGGAAGTTGCAAAGGGGGACCTCAGCACACCTTTAAAGGGGCATGGGAAGCAGCTGCCCCAATTGCCTTGTCATACCACTGCTTCCACTCATTGAACTTGACTCACTCCTGTATATTATGCCTCAGAGAGAGAGAGAGTTGCCATAGTATCTCCTCCCTAGACAGGTATTTGTATCCCTATGGGAGGCCCACCTAGTAACTCGAGGTGAGGTTTAAGTATTAGTGTAGGGGGTTAGGGGCCACTTTCACATTCAACGTGAGACATATGAACAGAACAGTGGTCTCTTGTGAAGATTTGATGACCTACGGAGTGAGGAAACTCACTCCAAGATGAGATTTGTGCAATGTTCTCTCCACCTAGTTTGATGTTACCCAGGTAGACAGTCCATCAAGCTAGGTGGAGAGAACATTGCACAAATCTCATCTTGGAGTGAGTTTCCTCACTCCGTAGGTCATCAAATCTTCACAAGAGACCACTGTTCTGTTCATATGTCTCACGTTGAATGTGAAAGTGGCCCCTAACCCCCTACACTAATACTTAAACCTCACCTCGAGTTACTAGGTGGGCCTCCCATAAGGATACAAATACCTGTCTAGGGAGGAGGCACTATGGTAACTCTCTCTCTCTCTCTTTCTCTTTCTTTCTCTTATACTGAACCACAATATAGCCCAAATTGGGCTAATAGCACAACTTCCACTCAGTATTACAAGCCTTAATCTTTACCAGTACTGACTACTGTAACACCCTACTACTGGGCCTACCATACAAGACCACTACAGCTACTTCAAAACACAGCAGCAAGAATTTTAACTGGAAAAAGCAAAAGAAACCATATCACTGAAACCTTAATAGAACTATACTGGTTACCCATTGAACAAAGAATACAATTCAAGACTTTATGCACCATACATAAATTAATACACGACGAAAAAGTGGAGTGGCTGAACACAGCCCTATGCGTACATACCCCCCACAGAAATCTGAGATCAGCAAATAAAGCACTGCTAACTATTCCCTCAGTAAAGACGGCCAGACTAACCCAGGTAAGGGATAGGGCCCTATCTCTAGCAGGACCCACAATATGGAACAATATGCCATCAGAAATCAGACTACAAAGTAACATCAAAACCTTCAAAAAAAGTTTAAAAACATGGCTATTTAAGCAAGCATACCACAAAGAGAACTGAGAGCAGAAAACAGGGACATTTTGGTTGCAGTCAGTCTATCTCACACTCACACACCTTGTTTCTTTAAGTGTGTGCTTCTCATTACTTTATCCTAAACTTTTCCTTCTTTTTAAAGAACAAAGAACCAAAATAAAGTAGTAGGGATGTGAATCGTTTTTTGACGATTTAAAATATCGTCTGATATATTTTAAATCGTCAAAAATCGTTAGAAGCGATATTTAATAGGAATTCCCCCGATTTATCGTCAAAAATCGTAAATCGGGGGAAGGGGGAGGGGAAGGGGGAGGGCGGGAAAACCAGCACACTAAAACATCCCTAAAACCCACCCCGACCCTTTAAAATAAATCCCTCACCCTCCCGAACCCCCCCAAAATGTCTTAAATTACCTGGGGTCCAGTGGGGGGGGGTCCCGTTGTGATCTTCCACTCTCGGGCCATGGGTGCATTGATAGAAATGGTGCCGGCACTACCTTTGCCCTGTCATATGACAGGGCAAAGGTAGCGCGGCGCCATTTTGCTTCCTGTCCCCCGACGTCACGAGCGTAGATCGCTCCCGGACCCCCGCTGGACCCCCAGGGACTTTTGGCCAGCTTGGGGGGGCCTACTGACCCCCACAAGACTTGCCAAAAGTCCAGCGGGGGTCCAGGAACAACCTCCTGCACTCGAATCGTATTGCCGTACGGCCGGCACCATTTTGCAATATGGCTGGCGCCATTTTGCAAAATGGCGCCGGCCGTACGGCAACACGATTCGAGTGCAGGAGGTCGTTCCCTGACCCCCGCTGGACCCCCAGGGACTTTTGGCCAGCTTGGGGGGGCCTCCTGGCCCCCACAAGACTTGCCAAAAGTCCAGCGGGGGTCCGGGAACGACCTCCTGCGCTCGAGTCGTGTTGCCGTAATGAAAAATGGCGCCGGCCATATGGCCATATTGCCGTACGGCAAAATGGTGCCGGCCATACGGCTGGCGCCATTTTTCATTACGGCAACACGATTCGAGTGCAGGAGGTCGTTCCCGGACCCCCGCTGGACTTTTGGCAAGTCTTGTGGGGGTCAGAAGGCCCCCCCAAGCTGGCCAAAAGTCCCTGGGGGTCCAGCGGGGGTCTGGGAGCGATCTTCTACGCTCGTGATGTCGGGGACAGGAACCAAAATCGTGGCCCGAGAGTGGAAGATCACAACGGGACCCCCCCACTGGACCCCAGGTAATTTAAGACATTTTGGGGGGGTTCGGGAGGGTGGGGGATTTATTTTAAAGGTTCGGGGTGGGTTTTAGGGATGTTTTAGTGTGCCGGTTTTCCCACCCTCCCCCGATTTACGATTTACACGATATTTTAAAAAACAAAACCGCGACGATCCGATTCCATCCCCCCCCAGCCGAAATCGATCGTTAAGACGATCGATCACACGATACACATCTCTATAAAGTAGTACGATATCTTATAGCCGAGTAAGAGGAAACTGGACATGACTTATAACACTCACCAAATATTTTTTATGAAACTATGTTACAGTAAATTAACGGCACCTGTTTAAGAGTTTAGAATTCCAGATACTGGATTTAACACATAGTTTTTGTGCCCTATTGTGAACCGTTATGATGACACCCGCTTAACGACGGTATAGAAAAGACAATAAATAAATAAATAAATAAATAAATAAATAAGAAAAGAAAAATATTAGGGATTACTAGTAATGTTATAGAATTTTCTATAAAAGCAAAAACATGTACCATGAGCAGCAATAATTTTTGTGCTCGGGGGAGGACCCTTGTCCTGGGGCAGAGGTGGAACATCTCCTGAAAGGGAACAGGAGGTAACTGCCCCCAGGGGGCGGAGCACTGAAGGAGACAGAGGCTAGGAAGAGCTTCATCACTGGAAGCCTGAGGTGTCCCCCCAGGAGGAGCCCGTAGGGACCCGGGCCGCTTGGACTTAGGTGGGCCTCACAGGATCTCCAAAGAGAGTGAAAGTCCGGCATGCCCTCGGAGACAGGGGGAGCGCGAAAGGGTTCAAGGGTGGCTGCTGGTTGGAACAGGGAGAACCAGAACAGAGTTCTGGCGAGGAGCAGAGCCAGAATCTGGATACGAGGTCAGGCAGGCAAAGATCAATGTCCAGCGGTCAGTCCGAGGAGTGGTCAGGTACCAGAGGTCAGATGAGGTCAAAGGCAGGCTGAGGTCTTGAGGCAGGCAGCAGGCAGGCAGGTCAGGAACAGGCTGTGGTCTTTGAGGCAGGCGGCAGGCAGGCAGATCAGGAACAGGCTGAGGTCAGTACCAGTAAGTCAGTTCGAGGGTACTACCTGAGTAGACAGACAGAAGAACACAGGAACAAGCAGGATGCAGGAATGAGTCAGGAACAGACCTGGAACAGAAGGATCCTGGAATGAGACTAGGAACAAGCAGGAACAAGTACAAGCGCAGAGGCAATCTCAGAACAAACCGACCCGATTGCTAAGGCAAGGAAGCAGAGACAGGAACTTCCTTATATCGGGGGATCAATCAGGGCGTGCCATGGAGCTAGGACCTGCCCTTGGCCCTACTTGAGTCTGGGCAGTCCGCGCGCTCATATGGGCATGGTCAACATGGCCGAAGACAGTGAGGCCCGGCGATCGCCGCCATGGGATGCCGGGGCCTGGCAGGACTGGGAACTACCATGAGGGAGGTCATCCCGGGACCCGCTGTGGAACCATGAAGGTGAGCAGGCCCGCAGGTGGGGCGTGTAACAATAATTAATTGGTAAAGAATGGTAGGTAACCTTTCACTTAAAACAAGCAACTGCCAGCACGCACTTCCCCGGCACAATGGCAAATGGCCGCTGCACCAGCCACCTCCAGCCCCCCCCCCCCCCCCCCCCCCACTCCTGGACTGCCCCTTTCCTTGGGCCCGACACTTCTGTGTGTATTTTATTTATTTATTTAAAATCTTTTCTATACTGTCGTTAAGCTAGTTGCCATCACAACGGTTCACAATAAGGCACATAATTTCAAACTTAAATGTGTTAAATTATATTAACTAAACAGGTGCCATCAAATACTGTAACATAGTTTCATATTAAATATTACTTAGTGGCTGTGATAAGTCATGTCTACTTTTAAGTATATCAGCTATAAGATAAATTACACTTAAGTCTGGGGGGCTTACGCATGTTGCCGGACCACTTTGAAAATATGCGCATAAACCCTGTTGGGTATTTTGGGTTGTTTTTTTTTAATGCACATGGCCCATTTAAAATTCACCCATAAGGATATACAAATTACAATTGAATCAAAGATGGAAAAGGCATAAAAACCTTCCAAAACAATTTTAATTAACAAAATGATATCAATCAAAATATAACATTTTCCAAGGAGTTACCACGGGAGATAAATTTGCAAATCGCACTAACAGCCGTTATCGTGTGCCGAGAAACAGCCACAGTGGTAGCGCTGCTAATAGCTACAACCCTTTCATTTGTGTTACAGTGTGTGCTAGAGGCCAGTAAAGGTTTAGTATGGAGAGAGAGAGAGAGAGAGAGAGAGAGAGAGAGAGAGAGAGAGAGAGAGAGAGAGAGAGAGAGAGAGAGAGAGACTTCCTATAGGTCCTACTCCTTAGACAGGTATTTGTATCCCCATGGTAGGCCCACCTAGTAACTCGAGGTGGGGATTAGGTATGAGCGTAGGGGGTTGGGGGCCACTTTCACATTCAACATGAGACGTACGAACAGAACAGTGGTCTCTTGTGAAGATTTGATGACCTTTGGAGTGAGGAAACTCACTCCAAGAAGAGATTTGGGATCTACCTGGGCAACAACCTAGCTTGTTGTTGCCCAGGTAGAGTGTCCATCAAGCTAGGTTGAGAGAACGTTGCCCAAATCTCTTCTTGGAGTGAGTTTCCTCACTCCGAAGGTCATCAAATCTTCACAAGAGACCACTGTTCTGTTCGTACGTCTCATGTTGAATGTGAAAGTGGCCCCCAACCCCCTACGCTCATACCTAATCCCCACCTTGAGTTACTAGGTGGGCCTACCATGGGGATACAAATACCTGTCTAGGGAGTAGGACCTATAGGATCTATAGCAAGTCTCTCTCTCTCACATCAACAATGCCTGTCCAGGATCTAAAATGAGGTGTGTGAGACCAACATGTTGCTTGCAGCACTTAAGAGCAGAAATAGGCTGTCTGGACACTTTCGTGCAGTGCGCTGATTCTTTGGTTGGTTTTATCGTACACCGTGAAGATATCGCACTTTGCGAACACATTTGCACAAATCGCGAAAACATCACCGCACGCGATGTTTCCCCACTGCACAAAAAAAGCATCATTTGCATGGGACACACCCCTTAATGCGTTACCAATGCGATATTGGTAAATGAGGCCCAAAATTTGCTAACCCTTGAAATCAATTCCATCATCCAACTCCATTATAAAGACTTAATCATCCACCACCTACTCCAGACCAGGACTGCTCCCAGTCCGGGTCTTTAAGTTACATATTTTGTAAAGATCCTTTGTAAATGTATTTTTATTAATTGTTATACTCTCTTCTTCTTCTTCTTCCCACTCTCCCTGTTGTATAATTCCTTGTTCATTGTAACTGTATTTCCTGCACCAGTTAGTTGTTCCAGTTCTATGTTTAATGCACAAACTGTTCAATGTAAACCGGTTTGATGCGACCCCTGGTCGTGAAAGCCGGTATAGAAAATAGCTAAATAAATAAATAAATAAATATATATTTAAGTTAATATCCCAGCCATATCTTCAGGCATGTGGACTCTGCTATAGCTAATAAGATGGGTCTTCAAAACCTTCTAACACTTCACTACGTACCTACAAAAGCATGAAGAATATTAGGGATCCCTACTGTAGTAGAATTTTGTTTAACCAACCTTATTCCAGGAATTCATCTTTCTCTCCTTTTTGACTACATTTCTAAAAAAAAAAAAAAAAAAAATTCTTCCTTTTCCTTTTCAGAATCTTAAGATGCAGCATTCAACGCAAACTCAATGGCCCAGAGGCAGCACTGCCATGGCTAGAGATTCAGGCTCAAACTTTTGATTTGTTTCCTGTTCCTTTGGCCAACCAAGGCTGGAGATGCTGCAAAAACAGCATTCATAGACCCCCAAGCCATCACACAAGATTGTCTGGCTATCTTTGGAGCAGCCGTCTATATTGTCTGTCTGCTAGGTTTCAGAGAGAATCTCAGTCCTTGCCTCTCGGCCAGAGGACTGTCACTGCAATGGTTGAATTAGATGGTGAGAGAGAGGCAGGAAATGGGAAGAAAAATAGGGTGAAAAGAAGCAGGAGGAAGGAAACAGCAGCATTCAGTCTGGAGCTGGGATGATAATTCATAAGCACTCATAGATTAAGGTTTATTAGAGAGAGGGTTCAAATTTAAATCTGAGAGCAATTCCTGTAATACAACTAGTTTAGTAGTTTTAATATAGTTAAGACAGAAGGTTTATTGCAGCAGTCGCCTCACATTAATATTCTTAAGGGATCAGGGATGGCAGGGAGGACCTGGACTATGTGTGCATTGTACCATCTGAAAAGGTCCAGATGTATATAATTCACAACTTTCAGAAAATATTATGTTAGGGCATTACACACGGCACATGTATAAGATTCCCATGTTTTGCTTTGTCTGTTTGTTTGGGGTTATTTTTTTTTTTAAATAAGGAAATAACCAATGTAATAAGAACCACAAGAAATGCAAATTCCACCTTTGGTGCCTTTCATGTTTTAAGATGCATTGCCAGGAAGATCTGCCCTAACTTGTTCTAGGTTGAATGGAAGAAATAATATTGTCACACTTCCAAAAGGAATTCCTGTTTGCCTTCCTTTCTCACACACACACATACAAGTTGCTCATCACGTTATCTAGACGGAGTCCAAGATTTATGTGATTGTAAAAAAAAAAAAAAAAATCCTCTATCGCTCACCATAATCCTTCAACCTGAGAAGAGAGGAAATGTATTTTCATGGGTAATGAATCCAAACACAAAGCCAGATCTGCAGCTTCCTTTCAAAAGTCTGTGAAAATGGAGCTCGGGTATATTTTTATCTTCTGCAAGGCTGAGCAGAAATGCACTTTTCTAATGATAAGGATTTATAAAACAAAACATTGCTCAGTTGATGATGTTCTAATCCATTTTAAACCTATATGGCTTACGTTTTATGATCCTTGGCATAGAAGAACATGCTATGACCTCAATGGCAGTGCCTCATTAGGGAAGATAAAAGTGTAGGAATGTTAATGGGCTATGCCATATAGCAGATGGCTAATAGATTTAATTGCTGACACAAACTATTGACAAACTATAGCCAAGACCTCAGATTTCCTGTGACGGCTCAAGAACAGATTCTCTAACAAAGGTTAGAAAAGTCTCTTTTCTCTCTGATCCACCCCTGTCCAGCCTCTCCCCTCCAATTATTCATCCTCACCGTCTTCTCATCCCTTCCATCTACAGCCTCACTTCTCCAAACTCTCATCCCTATCTCTTCCACTTTCACCCCCAGTCTGTCTTACTTCACCCATGAATTATGCTTTAGAGCCCACCACCCTCCCCAACCCTCCTCTACTGCTTCGCTCCTGTCTTTGGAGCGGTAAGATTCTACTTACGAAAAGCAACGTGACAGGAGGGAAGCAACAGGAACCACTGTGGCTGACCTGCACAGCTGTGGAGGCGCAGCACCAGGAGTTTACAGGCCAGTCAAGTGCGGGTCAAATACAGCTCAATACAGAAGGGGGAGTTGCTTATTTATGCTAAAACTCTTATACATTCCTTCTGAACTAGGTCTAACAAAACAACTTCATAAAAATCACATCTCATCATACAGTAAACAGCAGTGCTGAGTTAACAGCCACTGAGCTGAGCAGAGGGTTTTATAGAGTCTGGAAAAGAGTAGCAAGCATCCCTTTGTGGGATCTACAATATAAGCTAGCACATTCATGCATTTGTTTCTTCATTTCCAAACGTTTGATATTCTGCCTTTTTTCCCAAGACTGGTCTCAAAGCGGAATACAATCATTTAGAATGAATTAACAAGACACTACCAGAGCCAGAATCTTGAAAAAGAACTCTGTTTGGATCGTAGGATCTACCCCCAGCGAGGGCTTTGAAAGATGCTATTATTTAGAGATGTGAATCGTGTCCTCGATCGTCTTAACGATCTATTTCGGCTGGGAGGGGGAGGGAATCGTATTGTTGCCGTTTGGGGGGGTAAAATATCGTGATATATCGTTAAAACCCGCTAAAACCCACCCCCGACCCTTTAAATTAAATCCCCCACCCTCCTGAACCCCCCCAAATGACTTAAATTACCTGGTGGTCCAGCGGCGGTCCGGAACGGCAGCGGTCCGGAACGGGCTCCTGCTACTGAATCTTGTTGTCTTTGGCCGGCGCCATTTTCCAAAATGGCGCCGAAAAATGGCGGCGGCCATAGACCAACAGGATTCGACGGCAGGAGGTCCTTCCGGACCCCCGCTGGACTTTTGGCAAGTCTTGTGGGGGTCAGGAGGCCCCCCCCAAGCTGGCCAAAAGTTCCTGGAGGTCCAGCGGGGGTCAGGGAGCGATTTCCCGCCGCGAATCGTTTTCCGTACGGAAAATGGCGCCGGCAGGAGATCGACTGCAGGAGGTCGTTCAGCGAGGCGCCGGAACCCTCGCTGAACGACCTCCTGCAGTCGATCTCCTGCCGGCGCCATTTTCCGTACGGAAAACGATTCGCGGCGGGAAATCGCTCCCTGACCCCCGCTGGACCACCAGGAACTTTTGGCCAGCTTGGGGGGGGCCTCCTGACCCCCACAAGACTTGCCAAAAGTCCAGCGGGGGTCCGGAAGGACCTCCTGCCGTCGAATCCTGTTGGTCTATGGCCGCCGCCATTTTTCGGCGCCATTTTGGAAAATGGCGCCGGCCGAAGACAACAAGATTCAGTAGCAGGAGCCCATTCCGGACCACTGCCGTTCCGGACCCCCAGGTAATTTAAGTCATTTGGGGGGGGGGGTTCGGGAGGGTGGGGGATTGAAGGAGGTAGGATTTGGCAAGGAAATGTTTAAGTTATTTGGGGGGGGGGGTTCGGGAGGGTGGGGGATTTAATTTAAAGGGTCGGGGATGGGTTTTAGCGGGTTTTAGTGTGCCGGCTCACGATTCTAACGATTTATAACGATAAATCGTTAGAATCTCTATTGTATTGTGTTCCATAACGGTTTAAGACGATATTAAAATTATCGGACGATAATTTTAATCGTCCTAAAACGATTCACATCCCTACTATTATTCCAATGGGAAAAGTGTAATAAAAGTTTGGTGAGAAAGGGCCCACTCTATCGTTTCATTGGAGAGAGAGGAGGATATTCGTTTTCTGGAGACAGGCCCTTTGTGAACTTGGTATGATGACAAATCTCCAAATATCAAAATTGGGATTTTCATGTGTTTTGATTAACCAGAATGAAGGTCTGGAACATACAAAGATGTTTTTCACATTTGCTAGAATGCACAGGCCTACTTATAGCCATAAAGGAATTCATTTATTTTCAGTGCCATTTACTTGCATGAAACCTGGCCAGTTTCCCAAGCCCTTTCAAAACAAATTTATGAGCATAACTTCACTCTGAGAATGCTAGCTAAAGTCAACCCTACCTGCACAGTTATAAAATTACCCTCACAATATATTATTCTTATGTAGTCACCTCTCCCTTCCTGAAGCACATGATGGCTATGGAATGGATTCCCCAAATGCTGGATCATTTCCAAATGCTGGATCATTTCCAAGAGATCTGGGGACCTTTCATTAAACCATGAGCGGACCCCCAGCATGGTGTGTGGGTGCTGCAAATAACTGGACACCTGAGGCACCTGCCTGGGCAGTCGCCCCCCCCCCCCCCCCCCCACTCCTTGCCAATACTTACCTGAGGGGGCGGTAATCTTCGGGACCTCTTCATGCTGCTGGCAGCGTAGCGATTCGAGGGTGTCAAAGGCCAGTGCAGCGACCATGTCTGGCGATCTGAGATGATGTCTGGTGACCTGAGAGATGTACCCCTCCCGATTGGTCCGTCGGGTACAATGAGATCTATACGTGACCTGGCACCAGATCACTTGATTGGTCGAGAGGGGCCACACGATGATGCCGGGTTGAGGGTGGGCCGGTGGGAGATATAAAGTCTGCCAGCTTCTACAGTGCCTCTTCTTCCTCCTCGGCCTGTTGAAGGTGGCAATTCCTACCCAACCCACACAGTAGTCAGGATAATTGTTAGCTAGCCGTTGATTGATCACTTGTTACCCTTGTTACATGGGGGCAACTAAGTCCAGGAGAGGAGCTGTAGAGACAATGAAAGGCAATGGGGGGTACCAGGGAGGTGCCAGTATGGGAGATAGTGGCTAGGGCCACACCTTACTGCAAATGGCCATGAGGGAGTTGTCAGGCCCAGGGAGTGTGCTTTGACATGTCCGCTGGT